>NC_030855.1:21380282-21421170 GCF_000208745.1 Theobroma cacao
ATATAATATTATTTTATTTTTTTTTTTTTATTTTTGAAAGTATTATGACTTTTCGTATTTATAAATAACGGTTGACTAAAAATAATGAATAATTCAAACAATATATTTTGAAAAAAAAAATGAGCAAAGTATAGTTAATATATTGAAAGGGTATTTTGTAATTTACCCTACTTTGCAACCATATTAACAAACTAGGCCTAGAGTACAACAGGGAGGTTTTAATAGATATCACTTCAAATTCTGTGCAGAAAGTGATCGGCTAGGACGCCTTCAAAGAATCAAAGTTGCCAGCCTAACACTCCATTAAATATGGTCCCGAAAGAAGGAATATGCTTAATTTCTTTCTGCCTATATACTGCTATTAGACTATATTCCTTGAGTGATTTACTCTGGGAACTATACGAAGATCAGTATTGATGGAATCGTGTGAAAGCTGCTTAATTAGTTGTCCACGGAGAAAGATTTTATCTTTTTTGGTTTCATTTGAGTTGAATTTGGAATTTTGGATTACACTATTGATGGCTTTTCAGTTTGTAGATGGGATCATAATTTGATTTAGTTCAAGTTCAAGTCATTCTAAATTTAACTGCAAATTATATATGTACCTAAAATAAATCAGATTTTGAACAACTCAATTGGGTCAGATCAGTTTTTGTCAGGGACGGGCTACAGGTACTTGATTCAATGGAGTCAATCCACCCCATTTAACGTTGAAAAGTTATTATTTATAAAGCATGAAAAATTTTGGTATTTTTCCTCCATTGATCCCATTAAAATTGAAAAAAAATTTAAAAGAAAAAGGGTCAAAATTAAATTTTATCTATTTTCTCGTATGAAAAAGACCAAATATATGAAAATTGGTATAGAAGCATCGCCTATCCTGGTAACTGATGTTTCGTTGGGAACTTTAACACAAATAGGAAAGAGGAGGAAAGAATAGGATTTAGCTAAGAAGGAATTGGTGTCTAAGAGTTTCCTGCGTGTCCAGGATTCAAACCATGCTAAATTGATGGCCATCGCAACTGCACTTCATGTGTTTTGCCCCTTTCCTTGGTGTAGCAGTGAGTCACTTGTAATAGAACTAGACTCTTAAGGTGCCCATCTTGTGGGTGTGCAATATCCAATGATAAGACCATGGACAACACATGAAGTGCAGGTTGGCGGAAAATTGAAGCTAGGTCGAGTTTGTCTATATCTTGAGAGAAGCGAATTTCTTCGCTGATTCGTTAGCAAAGCTCGGGGTTGAACGCGATGAAATGTTTCAAGCATGGTGGTAAAGAGGAACCTTGTAAGGTTGTTGTACGACTGCCTTGGAAAGCTGAGTTGTCTGTCCCTTTGGTGTTGTGTTTACCGTAAGGTGTCCTAGCTGTGGTTTTGGTTGCTGCAGGGTGCTCTGTTTCAATCCTGTTTGCTGCATAGCGTCGGTTTAATCTGCTGATGTGTTACGGTGGGGTGTTTTGGTTGCTGTAAGGTGTCTTTGTTGCTGCAGGGTGCTTTGTTTAATCTACTTCTGTACGGGGTTCTCTCTTGCTCTCTATGTTTCCGTGTAGGTTGCCATGGGTGTTTCTTTCTTGGAGCGGTGCTTCTTTTCCGTTCCTTCTCTGATTTTTACTTTTTGATCAGACTTTATTAATAATCAAGCAAATTGTAGAAATTATTCAAGAAAATAATCTTGAACAAATCCAAAAAAATGAAAACCTAAAATAGCAACCAGGAGATTAACCTGCAAGTACCAAAAGCGGCAACTTAACACAAGGAACAAAGAGATAAATATGGAGGAGGCCCCAATCACTGAAAAGGAGCTCAAGGAAAAGAAGCAAGCTTTATAAATGGAGCTTCACGATGGTCATCACGATAATGCATATTTATTACGACCAAAACTATATTATGATTGTGATTTTAGCGCTTTTTTTTTATTATAAGTAATCTAGAAGTATTATTAAGCATGAAAATTATATAACAGGGGGTGATGGCCACCATATCAAAGAGGTAGGCGGACAACCAGATCAAAGCTTGTGATAATTCCACGATATACAGTCAACTGATCTAAAAAAAAAAAACACAACAGTACACAAGGAGAATAGGAAAGACAGATATAATCACAACACAGCAGCAACGTCTAGAAGCCCTCTTTGGCTGAGCACCTGTCAGAACATAAATTGTAGAGAGGGCCAGCAGACTCCTTATGATCCCACAACAGATGCAGGGAATAACAGACATACACAACCCCAGCGGAAAACTAAGCAGCAGGGAGGTTCAACGTTACCGAGAAGCAGTGCTGTTGTCTCACCCAGAAGCTACAATAACTCAAGCACAGATGACAGACACAAAGGAAAAGCGTGCAGGCAAAAATCATAACCTAACATATTCCCCATAATAGCATCATGCAAAGACAGACAGAAGATCATCTGACCTGCAGACTCCAGCTTTGGCTAAGTTGTCAGCATCTTGGTTTGTCTCACGTAGGATAGGAACTACTTGCCATTCATTAATTTGTCTCCTGAGCCCCTCGATATTCAGAACCCACTTTCTCATTCGCCAAGGGGAGTTTTTGGAATCATTAACCCACTTTGCCGCATTCGAAGATTCGCTCTCAATGCTGATACTATGGGTGGACGCCCATCGGGAAGCAACAAAAATCATAAATGCCTTTCTGATTCCGTAAGGTTCAAGTCACCTATCCCAATGGACTAGGAGAAGAGGACTCTAACTCGGCCCGTGTTGTCCCTCAACAGATCACCGATATCTGCATCTCCCGGAGATCCCCTGACAACCCCATCCACGTTAAATTCGAGTGTGCCCGCAAGGGAGCAACCCATTTCGCATGTCGAGGATTTTTGGCACACATGGGGGAGCGGAAGATATCCAAAAGCGGTGCTGCAGGTTTCAGGCCACTTTGCTCGGGCCCATAGAGCAACTTTTAGCTTGATAACATCGAAGAGCTGGAGCATATCCCACCATTTACCTTGAAAAGCGTGATAATGGACATCCTTTCACAAAATCAATACCATTTGGACACGTTGGCTTTGCAATTGTGTTAATGTAGCAGTTGTTCCTTACCTCCACCAGAGAATCTCCAAACACAAACATAGCAGAAACTTTCTTTGCAGAACAGATGCTTGATGAGAAATGGATTGCTAAAATCTGATACATTGCAGAAATGATGATAAGCCTGTTCAACATGGTGCCCATGCAGCAAAAATGTGCAAGAAAACCAGAAAGCTACTTTATAATGTATATATTGTATGGATCTCTATTTCTAAGCTTTGCAGGGGTAGCCTTTCAGTGTCATATTTATAAACCAACCTGCCAGCTGAAAGGTGGCGATAGGCTGGAGTTCCATTAATTGATGGAATTTAATAATAAATTAAGCAAGAAGCATATATAAGTAGCAAGGAACTAGGATATAGGAGTATGGTAAAGCAATAATGATTCCAATGGCTCCAATATGCACTCTAAAACAGATGATTACAACCACAAATGATCATTTACGTACCCCAATTATTATTAAGTGCAATTGATGAAAAGCTTTAATTCATTTACATGATCAGAGATAAGTTATTATTGTGATAATACATATTACTTTCACAGGTTTCATGCATCGTTACTCTTTTAAGGCTTGCATTTGATTCAATAAGCTCGAATTTTCTATTTTTCTCACATTTGCAAATAATTCAAGCATAAGCTGCAGTTACAGATAGGAATATTGTAATAGATGTGTTCATAGGCCACACTCGTTTTGACATTTCGGCTTTTAAATAAATCTGAGCCTAACAAGGGGTTCTCTTCATTTTTGGCGTGTGAATGCAATTTCATTCAAGAAAGCAGTAATTTAGTACCCAAACGATAAGAAACTTAATCAGCTAGCCCATAGGTGGGAGGAGAAGCCTAAGAGAAGTCCAAAGAAGAAACATAAACCAAATTCACTGCACTACGTAACTAAATATGCAAAGACCCAAGAGTATGATATAGAATCAGAATTTAACATCTACTCTATGAAATAACAAACTAAGCCTGGATCAAAGTTAAATGTAGCACTGTTTGTCTGTTGCCTGTGGCTGAATTGAAAATTTATTATCAGAATAAAAATTATGATTTTGGATTTTTTTCTCATTAAATGTTAATTTAAAACACCCGAACATCTAATCCATTGATTGATACATGATTTCTTACTTAAAAAAAAATTTCAAATCCTTTTTATCCAAATCAAAAAAAGAAAAACGGTTAATTTGAGGCAGAAATGCTAAGCTATTTGGGATTGCAGCTGCACCCCATGCAAAATTTTCAACAGCTTAAACATGATGTCACACCAGCCCTATAACACTCTAATTAATGGTCCCTACGAAACGATTTATGGTTTCATCTGCCAGACCATCTTACTTTTTCGACAACAATTGTGCAATTGGGAATAAGCCGGTGGTATATAGAAGATTAGTACTGAAGGAACCATGCACAATGCTTAGTTTAATATTCCAGTGATATACGATAAGAATTTGCTGACTGCTAGTTATTTGTTTTCAATTTAACGAGAATGGAGTATTAGGCCGGTCACTCTGGACTTATTTGTTCATATTTAAGGATATTTTTAAAATTTTATTGAGTAGAATTAATAGCCAAACAGAATAGAAATAATTCGCATAATGCTAATTGAAAAACAAAAATTATCTTGTGAAAAAAAGTTGAAACCACAAAAAATGTAGATGGAGTTTACCCTCTAATCATCGATATAGCTACCTTGGAAATGGATGATGAATAGCCTTCAAAATATAAAAAAGTGTTATCCTTTCAGTTTAGTCTGGCACATGGCCACATATTTAAGTTCCCAGAGCTAAATATTGATGGGGTGAAACATGCAGTCTCTGGGGATCAGTCATGCCAGTTAAAAACATGATTAGCCACAGATCTAGAGGGATGGAATAGCTTTTTATAACTGGGTTCCCGCTTGATAAATAGTCTTGATTTGCATATTGAACAACTTCCTTCGGTTTCAGATGATGCCAGATATATCCTTAGTTCAAATTCTTATGTGCAAACCACTGAAATTTCATGGAAGAAAAAAAATAGTCAACAGAAAAGGCTATCAGTTTAGAAAAATGTTAAAAGTCAATATCTCAGAGGTTATAACCATACACTGACTGCAAAATATTCTACCTTGATCTCATAATCTAGAAAATGGGACAAGAAATCTCATGTTCAAATGAAAAAAATATATAATCAAACACAGGATCTTTGTCACTATAGTCCTCTAAAGTGATTCACTGATTTCCTTCTCACTTCAGATTAACAATGTCCGAAACATAGAGATTTGTGGTTCAAGAAGCAGAGGAAATGAAATACCTGCATTCACCAGCAATCATCTCCATGCGGGACGTTTGCAATGAAACACAGCCTCTTGAACTGAATCTATGGTTGGAAAACTAAGGAACAAATGTCACATCAAAATGGGATATAATTTTTGGTTACATGAGCTGCTTTGTGCCTCTATACCATAAAACAAGAATCTGGACGCCATAGAAGTTAATCTTTCAGTGCTATAAAATGGAAGTTGAGTTTACTAGTGCCTAAGGCTGATCAACTCAATATCAAATATTAGGGTACCCAATGTTGAGCCTTCTCCATTCGCAAGGCGGGTTGGATTGAAAATGGTAGTAAACAGCCTCTGCCTGTCAAAGAACTATAGCAGAACAGAAGACAAGTAAACATTGGTAAGTGGTAACAACCAGATCACAGTACTATAGCCAAAAGAAAACCATAAACATTCATTTTAGCCAGGTTTTAGCAATTCTACCACCTTAAATGTTTGAATCAGCTAAAATGTGTTCCTATCAGTTAACTATAAGTACCAGCTGAAATATACAAATTGCTGAATAATGAATATCTTCAATTTTTCTAAGCATACCTTCATTTTGGAAAAAACATTTTGGTAATCATGAAAGAATTTGAGTCCAAGTTCCTTTACTAATGAATAATGAAGATGAACCTATGTTTCTATACCACTGTATCCAGCAGTCTCCATGGTCCTTCCCTGACATAACTGGCAATGCTACTCAACGGTTATTTTCAGAGTGAACATATATTTTTCCCCTAAATTCCTCACCCTACAGTGCAATTAGACCAAAGAATTCATAACTCATACATATTCCTCAGAGCTGAAGTCTTCTCAAGAT
Organism: Theobroma cacao; assembly: GCF_000208745.1. Classification (NCBI taxonomy): domain Eukaryota; kingdom Viridiplantae; phylum Streptophyta; class Magnoliopsida; order Malvales; family Malvaceae; genus Theobroma; species Theobroma cacao. Next base: position 21,386,450 of record NC_030855.1, read on the forward strand.
TGAAATCTCTTGTTCATTTTTTTTTTCCTTTTGGCCAAAGTTTTTTGTACACTTAAATGAAGGCTTGGAAACATAAATCCGAACAGTAATAGTAGGGAGTTCCAGATTGGAAATTAAGATAAAATAAATTCAAAATGATGAAACAATGGAAATGTAAAGGTCCAATGAAAAGAAGTGGGCAACAACATTACATACATTAGGAGGAATAGGTTCCTGCAAAGTGTTCTGATATCCTTGTGAGGGAGGAATGATAACTTGACGAGTACCACCTACTTTCATTGATCTGACAGCTGCTTCAATCCCAGAAATGACCTACATTTATTTTTTTGAGCCAAAGTTACTGCTGTAATATGGCTGCAGACATTCAAAGCCGATCGATGTAATACAATAACCATAACTCAACCTGCAACTGATATGGATTAGCAAGTCAGTGATATCTAATAAATGTTGGTGAACTTGAAAACCATATTAGTTGGGATCTAACAAATACCACCCAACTCTATGTACACAAATTGGACTTGCTAGACAATAAAAAATTAGGCCAGTGAATATGAACCCATAGTCCCACCTAACCCTCCCTCCCTTCCCTTAAACCCCAACAATCTTTCACTGAGGGTGGAATTCATTCCAATTCAATCCCGTATATGTTTTCGTTATAACCATTCAAAATTACAAGCAGAAAGAAAGCAAAGAAAATTATTGGTTAAGGTAGTTTATTTAGACCTTCAGCTTCACATCAATACACTATATCAGCTAGCTACTAAAACAATCAAAACCCTGTTAAATGTTTTGACAAACTTACTTCCCGGAGCCAACGGTGAAGACAAAAGGAATTGGTTCCCCGGTGCCATCTTTATGATCATACGTGGAATCAAACCGCCATCCCTGCTTTGCTACCAGCCTACTATAGTAATGTATCGCAACCTGTTTAATTACATTTCATATTCAACAATTAGAAGTGCGAGAAGGTTATTAAAACTATATGTGATGTGACTAAGTGCATGCATTCATAAACAAAAACAAAAAGCCCTTTATTACACGCAAAAATATAAAATTCTTAAGTTACCTGGAAGCCCAAGGTGTAACAATAAAGGAAATATACTAATAATTAAAGAAAGGACCTGGTCTCCATCGACCGGAGTGGCACCGGTGCCAGGACGGAGGTCCAAGGCCTTGACACCACCGGAGTTAGGGAGGTCGAAGAAGTCGGTTTTAATGGCCGATTTTGAAAGAGCAGAACTATAGAATGACAAGATTAACGAAGAAATGGTGGTGGTTGCTATAGACACTGATAATGTTCTCCTTTAACTTGTTGTTGAAGACGAAGAAGAAGATGAGGGGTGAGGAAAAGTTGCAGAGATAATTGGTGATGATGCCGAAGTTTCCCGGAAAAGGTAATGGCGGGTGGGATGGGGGGATGCACGGAGGTGGAGTTGATGATGCGTAGCTGTGGATCAGCACCATTCTCTTATTTGTTTGATTGTACTTGGACGCAAATAAAATTATCCTACATATTAAATTTTAAATAAATTTCAAACAAATAAAGAAAAAGGAGTTATATAACGCCGTCTGTGGGAATCGAACCCACGACCACGTGGTTAAAAGCCACGCGCTCTACCGGCTGAGCTAAGACGGCTGTTGCAAGGCAAAATAAAGCCAATTTTTTTAGCCTTTATACTTTGACCTTTTTAGACTAATAAATTTGTGAATTTTATTTGTATGCTAAGATAAAAAGTGAGGTTATTGACATGCCAACAACTTCAATTTCACAAAGAGATAGAGGTTGGAATATTGCCTAGCATGGGTTCCTCTCCTATTGTTCTTCAGTTTAGTAGTTCATGATTAAACTTTTTATTGAAGTGTGATGAAAAGAAATTACCTAGCTAATACTACTAATTATTGATGTAAGATGTTTAAAATAAGTTTAATATTTTAAAAAGTTTATGAATTATTTAAAAATTTAAAATAAATTTTTATGATCAAATATCTATAAAGACCTCTAAATTATTTTAAAAAATTCAAATAAGTTCTTATATTTTTATTATATTTAATGAAGCTTTTATACTTTTATTTTAAATTAAATATATTATTGTATTTTTATTGTGAGTCAAACGAGTTATCATATTTTTATTTTGAATCAAATAATTTTTTATAACTAATAATTGATTTAATCAAAATATCATTTATCATTGTGTATCATATAACATTGACATGGAATAGTAACATATCATAATTGATATAATATGATACGTTAATATATTATAATTAATAATAACATGACATATTAATTTTACATAATTACACGACGATGTAATATTTTTCACTCTCCGCATCAATGTTATGTCAGTACTACGTGCATATAAAATAACAAGTGATATTTTAATTAATGACAATTAGTCAATCATTAATGATAAGGGTTTATTTGATTCAAAATTAAAGTATTGAGATTTAAAAAAAAAAAGTATAAGGATTTGAATAAACGTAATTAAAGAATGAGAACTTATTCGAATTTTATTGAATAGTTTAAAAGCTTATTTGAGTTTTATATCAATATTTATTCTTTTATTGCATTTAATTAAATTCTTATACTTTTATTTTGAATCAAATAAATTTTAATAATTAATTATTTATTAACTATTATTAATCAAAATTTTAACTGTTATTTTATACTACATAATGTTAATATAATATATTATAATAGATGATGACACGATATATTAATTGTAATAAGATGATCTTGTGATATTTTTACCTTTCATATAGATGCCACACCAATCATATAAATATGAAATGACAAATGACATATTCATTAAAATAAAAATATAAGAATTAGAGTGAATGTAAGAGAAAAATAAATTTGTTTTAAAATTTTTTTAAAAATAATTTAGGTGATATTATGTTTTTAAAAGAAATTGGAATTTCCATGAATGATTATGGGTAGCTTGCTAATAGCGTGAATGTGATGCATTTCACAAAACTAGTTGTAATTCCTAAAGGTAAAGTGGTAAAACTAAATAGTAAAGTCCCACACAAGTCCCAAAGTGGCAAAAGCCGACAACGAATATTACCATGTTCTCTTTGCAGTTTGCCCTCGGCCTCACCAAACTACATGTTCTCATTTGGAACTCTTCGTCTTTGCTCTGCTCAATATTTCAGACTTTCAGTTTCACTCACTGAAGCTTGAAGAACCATATATTTGAATTCCCGACGATAGAAAGAAGAGGGTAACCCCCAAAAGATTGAATAATGGAGAGCAGTGAAGAAGATGATGACTTCCCATCTATTGAGAGCATCACTCCACAGTCCAAGATTGATTCTGTTCATCAATCTCACACTGAAAAGGTCATTTTTTTCCACCCTCTGCATTATTCCTTCTATTTTTTTTTGCTTGTTTCCCAGAAATTGGAAAATAAAAGTAGTTTCTTTTTATTTTCTCTGGTTTGCTTGTTCTTTCCTTTCAAACTTTGGATGCTAGATTCTAAGTTGTGGGTTTTGTTATGCTTTGTCGCCCATTTTTCTACGTGAGCATTTGCTTATAATTATATCTTTTATTGTAGATTTGTTCTCTCGAATATGGGTTGGTCCTATTTCTAGTCAAATTTCAGGGAAAAATGTAGCTTTATTTTCTACATTTTCTATCTAGGAAGTGGAAAATAAAAGGTCTTTCCTGGGATTTCGTTACATGGGTTTTTGCTCACTTAGCTTAATCAATCAAAATCACCTATGTATTTGATGGAATTGTAATTATTAATCTGTATCGTTATATGTTTTATTAATTAAACACTGGAAACGTCTCTCTATTTCCCTGAGTTTTCCTGCCCAAAGTTTCTCCTTTTACGAGCATGAAATTACCTGGTTTCAACCATCATCACCAGATTTGATGTTTTCTCATGTTCTCTATTGCTAGTTTAGCATGTAATTTTGGATATTTTGATAATGCAGGGGATCAGAAAACTCTGTTGTGAGCTTTTGGATCTGAAAGATGCTGTGGAGAACTTATGTGGGAATATGCGCACAAAATACTTGGCTTTCTTGAGGTAAAATAGAAGTGTTCCTGCTCACCTTTTAATGATAAATGAAAATAAAGTTGAAAAGTTTTCTAACTATAGTTCTACTAATTATTTTATCTATTTCAAATGAGTATGATTGATTGTAATTGTAATTGTAGAATATCTGAAGAAGTCGTTGAAATGGAGCATGAGCTGATTGAGCTGAGAAAGCATATCTCTTCTCAAGGGATTCTTGTGCAGGATCTAATGACTGGGGTGTGTTGTGAATTGGATGAGTGGAACCGGGCAAATGCTGATATGAACGACACACCGCCAGACCCTGAAATTAGTGAAATTCAAGATCCCTTGCCAAATAAAATGGATGATCACAAGAAAATATTCCTTGAGAAAATTGATGTTCTTTTGGCTGAACATAAGGTTGAAGAAGCCCAGCAAGCTTTAGAGGCTGAGGAGAGAAACTTTCCTGAGCTAAAAGGATCTGGAGATTCTTCAACTGAAGCATCCACTTACAAGTCTTCGTTTCTAGAAAGGAAGGCAATGCTTGAGGATCAGCTTATTGAGATTGCTGAACAGCCTGCAGTTAGTGCTAATGAACTAAAGAAGGCATTATCTGGTTTAATTAAGCTTGGGAAAGGTCCTTCAGCACATCAATTACTTTTGAAATGCAGTGGTTCCCGCCTGCAAAAAAACATTGAGGTTTTTCTTCCTTCATGTTCTGTCTGCCCGAAGACATTTCCTGCCACACTGTCTAGGCTTGTTTTTTCTATGATCTTGTTGACAACTAGAGAATCTGGCTTGATATTTGGTGACAATCCTGTTTATACCAATAGAGTTGTTCAGTGGGCAGAGTGGGAAATTGAATTTTTTGTTCGTTTGGTGAAGGACAATGCACCTTCTTCAGAAACAGTTTCTGCTTTACGTGCAGCTAGCATTTGTGTTCAGGATAGCCTTAACTACTGCTCAATGCTGGAATCACAGGGGTTGAAACTGTCAAAGTTGCTTCTGGTGCTCTTGCGTCCATACATAGAAGAAGTGCTGGAGTTGAATTTTAGGAGGGCTAGAAAGGCTGTTTTTGACTCAATAGAAGTTGATGAGAACTTGCCTATGTCACCTCACTTTGTGTCTTCTTTGACGGCTTTTGCAACTTCTTCAGATAGTGTTCTCGTAGACAGTGGAATGAAATTCTTGTTTATTATGGCTGTAAGTTGGTTTTTTTTCCATGTTTAAAAGGTTATTTCTTTTGTGTGTTTGCACCTCAATCACCATAAATACTTCATTCATTTAAAAATGTTAAGATGTAAACAATTGTGACCTAAAAGTGACACTTTTCTAGAGATAGAGGCTGCAGAATTGGGATACGATTTTATAGCATATGATTGAATTTAGGTATTGTGAAGAAGTAATCTGTAGTTCTTTACTACTTTTTATCAAATTAAATCACATTGAGAAAGTGCTTGAAAGAAAGGCTCCACCATTATAGGTACAATAAGTACAAGAGAAGCATCTCAATATGGAATTTTAGAATTAATTTACTTATCTTTTGTTTGTTGGTTTTGTTTAATTAATTAATTTTAAGTATTATTCCTTAGTCTTTCATTGGCAGATGGAAGTTATATTAAAACACACAAAAAGTGGCTGCAACATATGAAACTTATTAGTATGCATGGTATGTTTTGAATTTTAACATTGTGGCTTTTAGCTATAAAGATCTATGTATGCAATAACTACAAAGTATAGAATATTCTGCATGCCAGTATCCAAGAATGAAACAATAAGTCTACTGTTCTGTTGCTACTCAAATATTTTAGTGATGCAATGCTGAAGTTAAAATGTCATGGACAGGATATTTTGGATCAGCTTACGCCACTGGTTGTTTTGCATTTTGGAGGAAACGTACTAACTAGAATTTCACAGCTGTTTGATAAGTATATGGATGCACTAATTAGAGCCCTGCCTGGCCCTTCTGATGATGACAGTCTTACTGAGCTGAAAGAGACCATACCTTTTAGAGCTGAAACAGATTCAGAGCAGCTAGCTATTCTGGGAATAGCATTTACAATTATGGATGAACTGTTACCTAGTAGAGTAGTTAAAATTTGGAGTCCAAAGAGTGAAAGCCAGGAACCAGGAAATGAACACATTGTTCCTAATGCAAGCACCACTACAGAATTAAAAGATTGGAGGCGTCAGCTTCAGCACTCTTTTGACAAGCTTAGAGATCATTTTTGTAGGCAATATGTTTTGAGTTTCATCTATTCAAGAGAAGGAAAAACGCGACTAAATGCACAAATTTATTTGGGTGGAGATGGAGAAGATTCACAATGGGACACTCTGCCTTCTTTGCCATTTCAGGTAATCTCACTAACTTCCCCTACGGCACAAGAGTTCTTCCATTTCCTTTAGATGCTGCACATGGAAGAGTTTATTTTGCTTTCCATTTTAAGCTTATTCTTTTTTATCTTTAGAATTAGGGTAGTTGTTATATCTTTAAATAAAGACAAATCATTTAAATTTTAGAATATTTAGTTATTTTGTCTTATCTGTAATTTCTTAAGAATCTCCCCTGCACCTTTTATTACATTTTTTTTTATCAGATTATACATTACGAGTATGGTTTACAGTTACAGTTTCTTCAATTGATGTAACTTTTTAATCTGTTTTAGTGCATGAATAGGAATTAAATTGCAAGCTCTTTTATTTTTCTTCTGTGCATAAAAATGCAGATTGAATGTAAATTGGCATGTAAAATGTGTTATGTGATTCCATGTGAGAAGCTGTATTTATAAGTTTCACTTCAGGTGTCAATAGAAATCGTTTTCCTATATTGGCATGTGAGGACTTATCTGTCATCCATCCATGCAAAATTTGGACATATTACGCACTTGACTGAAATCATATCTTGCTAATTCTGAGTTTTTGTTTTATTATTATTGTAGGCATTATTTTCAAAGCTACAGCAGTTAGCAACTGTGGCTGGAGATGTGCTACTTGGAAAAGAGAAACTGCAAAAAATTCTGCTTGCTAGACTGACAGAGACCGTTCTAATGTGGTTGTCTGATGAGCAGGAATTCTGGGGTGTGTTTGAGGATAAATCCACTCCACTTCAGCCACTTGGATTACAGCAGGTAAATTTTTTTTCCATGACTGCTTTTTGTTGGTTCTGGAGCACTTCTATCTCCTTTTGAATATTATCACTTTTGAAAGTTATCATTGTATCCTTAATTTGAAGCTCTTTTCTTCTGGGTTTGTGGTTGATCTTTACCATAAATTCCAGGATTTATTTACAATTTTAATATTATGTTAAAGAGGAAAAGGAAGCAAACTATCTGTGTTTTGAACAGTTTTCTGCAATTGTGAACTCAAAGATGTAAATCATTGTCAGCTATGTTTAAGTTCTGAATAATTCACACAGTGTGTTTATCCGCATCTTCTGCCACTTTTGCAAAAATTCATTTTTGTTATTTCATGATTGGAAAGTGGCTTCACTTAACCTTCTAAATAAATCTTTTCTGTAGATTTTGCTGTGTAGTATATACCTGATACATGAGCTTCTGCCCTTTTTTATTCCGTTTAAAGCCACATGGCATTTGTTGAGGCCTGTTGTACCTCAAGATGATAAAATTATCTTGCAAAGTCATCTTGGCAACTCCATGTTTAATCTGTTTGTTCCTTGGCCTCAAGGTATTCATGTGTAGACAAACCTGGCAATAGAAGGCCCTTGATTTGGCATTGTAATTTTATATGCCTATAATGCTGTCACTGCCCTATTAAATTCTAATGTGACTTTGTTTCGGCAGTTAATTCTTGATATGCATTTCACTGTTGAAATAGCTCGTTTTGCGGGTTACCCATCTAGGCATGTGCACCAGATTGCATCTGCCATAACTGCTCGCGCAATCAGAACCTTCACTGCCAGAGATGTTGAAAGGTACGCATCCTTCCCATTCTGATATTCTGGTTCTTACCTTAACTTTCTGCTGGCAACTAATTTTGCCTTATCTTGGCAGTGCACTCCCTGAGGACGAATGGTTTGTTGAAACTGCAAAATCCGCAATAAACAAGCTTCTAATGGTAGCATCTGGCTCAGACACATCTGAAATTGATGAAGATCACATTATGATACATGATGACATCGGCTCAGATTCTGATGATTCTGCTTCATCCCTATCATCAGTAGAATCCTTTGAATCATTTGCATCTGCTAGCATGGGTGAACTCGAGAGCCCTAATTTTACTGATCAAGAAAGCTAGAAGTTGACGCCAGGTAGATGAAATGCGGTTCTCATCCCAGACCCAGAATGTGCTACTGTAATTATTGACAGAAACCGATATTCTCTTATCAAGATTTTGAGCATGCAGATTCAGATACCATCGGTTAGAAGCAGAAAGTAACCTTGGATTTGTGTTCACAGATGTTGTAGTTTATTGTATTTTGTTGTATCTTGTATTGATTGTTTTGTCAAATAGAGGTTTTGAGCCTTCGATATTCGAGATATATATAGAATTCACTCAGCTTCGAAGTTTTGCTCTTCTTTAAGGACACTCTTTCAGAGAAGCCATTCTGCTCAGCATTTGCAAAACTATTAGAATCATGATCCATGAAAAATGACATAAAGGTGCAAATATGGTGTTTCCTCCTAACCCTGACCAATTTGGTTTGTGTCTATTGTCTAAGCATTTGAAATAATAAAGCAAACTTGTGAATAATAATGATGTTATGTATGCTGACATGAGGGTGACTGAAAATACTCAAATCGTACAGCCCACTACAAGTTACAAGTCACTTCAGATCTCCACCACTAACTCAGCTTCAATTTTGGACTTTTGCTATATCTATCCTCTCATCACCACCTTGAAAATTCTTTGCAATTTCAAGTTCAATGCTAACAAAACTAAAATCAGTTCTATTATTATATTATCTTTTTCATATATTGACCATTTTTAATAAAATATTTTAGAAAACAGAGGAAGTAAAAGGGATTTTTTTTAAAAAAAAAAAAAAGACACCCAAAGCCGGGCCAACAAAGCGCGGGAAAAATTAACTTTAGTGCAGAGCAGGTGAGAACTGAGAAGTCATAGAAAAGCCTGATTTTTGAGGCTTGGAGAGAATTAGGGTTAGGGTTTGAATTGAAAAGGGGAAAAATGGAGGAAGATAAGGGAACAACAGGAAAAATAAACCTACGCCAGAAAGACAAAGAAGAGGAAGTAAATATAAGTGGTCAAGTCCATCACCTGCCATGCTGCATCAAATTCAATGGTCCTTGCTCTGTTTCCCAATACTTCAGACCCAAAGCCAAAGGTATCCCCTTTTCCTCTATGTTTGCTTCTCATATATAAATTTTATGCAAAGGTAAAGATTTGATTTATTTTGTTGGGTTTTATTTTATGTTAAGCAGGGATGGGAATTGATGGGTTAGCAGTAGAGGAAGCACATTTTAGAGGAAGGAAGCTTCAAGGAACTACTATTTCTATTCCAAATGGATATTCTGGTATTTTTCCTTTTTTTTGGATTTGTTTTTAATTAATTCCCATGTTTTATTTTGTTGGAAAGATGAATTTTTTGTGATGCTGTGGATTTCAATTTTGAGTTCTAGTTGTATGTTTGGGATATGGTTGATCTAAGCATGTAACACTGGAAACTATGAGAACTTTGTTGATAACAATATTTCAAGCCTATTGAATTTGAGGAGGATAAGCTAAGAAATTATAATGATTTGGAGAATTAATAGTTTTCATTTTACAAGGAAAAGATTATCTGCAAAACAATGAGCAAGATATTGCATTGTCATTGATTTATTGGATGTGGTCTTGTGTTTTTCCTTTTTTTGAATCGGTTAATGAGAGTGAAAGGTAGTGCTTGCCTGGAGACAAATGCTCTACTTGGGTGCTCTGAACATTCTTGTTTTTGCTTCACCTGTGTGCATATTATTTGATCAATTTTAGGAAGTTGCACTGGTCTTGCAGTAGGCTTTGTGCTCCAACTATACCAATATTAAAAGATGTGTTGACATAGTGTTAGGTTTCATTTTCCATTTCTTCTTAGAGTCTTCCTATTTTCTGGTTGTTCTGCAGGCTTTGTTCTGGGAAAGAACAACTCTGGCAAAAGAAAAGCTTGTAATGTATCTGAAGGGAGCTTGAACAGCTGGCAAATGAAAGCAAAATTTGATAAATTAACATATTGGAATCATGATAGTCCTCCTTCAAAGGATGATGCCTTCTTGCGTTCTTTTCATTGGTTTGCTGTTGCAGAAGCTGTAAGTTTCTCTTTCTTATGTTACATAATGCTACAGAAATATTCATTTATACTGATCATTTTGGCCCTAATTATCACTTTTACATTCTTTCGCATTTAGTCCAAGGATATAGGCAAGCCTGTGTATTTAGTCTAAAAATTAGTAGTCTAGTCAGTTCAAATTGTTCCATTCTTGATTAAGTTGGCTGTGGTCTTGGTTGAAGTTTGAATTATTTGTTTATGATGTATCAAACCACATAGATCATATCATTCTTCCCACCTTAATTGAGAATCATATCTTGCAGCTGCACAAACCAGTAAAAGCTGAAGATTTGACTGCTGCTTCTATTGCTTTGGAAGAGAAATGACTGAGCAATAGCGACATGTGTGAAGCATCTTCTGATCTTTAGCACCGTTTTTCTTTCTTGTACCGGTTGTTGAGAAAAAATTGATAGGCTGATAGAGAAAAATGGAGAACATCCCATAATCTTCATCTATGGTATTGCTGTACTGGTCATTCGCAAAGTAGTTTGTCTAGTCAAAATTAATTATCACTTTGCAGAAGGGCACAAACTAGGGAAAAAATTTGGTTAAAGTGTGTATAGGTTGTTCTGTTCAGGTTGGACAAAAGCATAGATGGGTTGCCAATTAATGTAGACGTTTCACAACATCGGATGTAGCTGCGTAACTTGAACCCGAATGGGCCCTGTAAACCTGATACTGTCAACTCTTACTGTATCTAACTATTTTTTCTTTTCCCCTGGCAATTTCTTGACAAAATATGTAGAGTGAAATTAGTAAACTCTTAAGGGCACAATGCAGCTGATTTTTTTTTGTGGGGGGAGTCAATAACTGAAGTTAAATCCTTCTCTTTTCTCATTTTCCTTGCTGAGAAGGTTTAGAACCATTGTAGGGGACTAAAAAGATGAATGCCTGGAATCTTGTGTTGGAACCAATGTCCAATGATGTGTGCCATTAAAGGCGAGACAGGTACAAAGAAACTAGGAGCAAAAGTCCAAGACCAAGAGTAGGCATTAAGCTAAATGCATCCGGAAGGCATATTTGCTAACACATGATTCACGTTGGTTCTGTGCATGCTGTCAAAAAGAAAATTGCAGTAAAGAAATAGTTGGAGGAGAAAAGCTTCTAGAGCCAGAATATACTCGAAATCACCAGGAAATTAGTTATATATTATTATCGTCTAAAGTTTAGAGGGAGACAGGCAGGGCCAGGATTATAATACAAATCCGTTTCATTTTCGGAACAAATGCATGTATATCCGAGTAAATTTAGGCCAATAAACAAAGGTTGATTTTGAATTTGTTAAACAAACCTGCTGGCAACATCACATCGAACGAAGAACAAAGAGAAACAAAGCAAGGCAAAGGGAATTTGGTATAATTATTCTTTTCAAACGTAACCAATCCCTTTATTCCTTCTCGACGAACTAATTTTGAGGAGGATGCAAACATGAGTGATGGGTGTGGGCGAGGCATCAAATTCTCAATTGAAGATTCCTCAGCTTTAAATTAAAAAACGTAATGTCAAAACTTTGAACTGTTGAAGAATAAAATTCCTTTACTTAAAAAAACTAAAATACAATTAGAAAAATTTCTATATGACTCATATTTTACGTGATAGAGATATATTTTTAATAAATTTTGAAAAGATATTTTATCGCTTATTTTCTTTCTTTTTGGGGTCGACCATGGGGAGGATTTCAACTTTCAACTTGTTCAAAATCAAAGTGTTTACTTTATATATTCTTAATAGATTTGATCGCAGGTTATAGATGGAGAACTGATTAGCCCTATTTACATTTTTTTTTACAACTATTTTTCACTCTAAACATATATATAATACAGGAGGTGGAAACTTGATCGGATATATAAGTAATAACATTAGAAAAAAAGACATGTTAATGACCTAAACAAGTTGAAAGCTGAAATCCTCCCCAATGTTAACCCTAATTATAATAAATAAAGATACCCTTCTCTCGGTAAAGTTATAACGGGGCGTTTACTTGATTCTTTTCGTTTTCCAACTTGTTTCGGTGTGCTTTCCTTTGAGGGGTCATATTCATGAATGCAGCAAAATAGAATTCCTTCCTATCTCACACCCTCTTTTTCCTGCGTATAAAATCACTTGCCTCACCTCACATTCATTGCAAAATATATAGGCCCCTCCGCCTTCAGCACTAACATATTCACAATGGCTACCAAGCCTCATCATGATGCAGACGACAGCGCTATAACAGAAGAGCGGGTAATTAAGCATATATATGATTATCTCTTTCTAACTCAATACATTAAATCTTGAAATCCAATAGTAAAAATTATTTTTGCAGGGTGTTTATACGTTTAGACCCAGAGCATTTAACATTGTATGGGGAAATGACAATCGCTACTGGCGGATTCCATCTCGCCCAACATCGGCACGGTAGGAATTAATTAATTTATGTTACTATATTATTTGATACTTTCTTTGATTATGTTGTTTTGAGTGTTAAAAATTTTATTGTAGGAATAACAATGATGAAGTTGCAGAGCTGGTTCAAGTGTCCTGGCTTGAAGTAACCGGTGTAGCCAAACTAGAAAGTTCGATAACTTATCAAGTTACCTTCACACTGAGCTTCAAAGAGAATGCATCTGGTTGGAGCGGGTGCCCTGTTTTCTTGATGGCTAAGGTAGGGAAGAAGGGAAAGTACAAGTGGAAAAGGCTAAAGGAACTGGAATCCCTTCCTAAGGTACCGACAGAAGTTCCAAGCAACAGTGAACCGTTCCTTGTTGAAGTTCCGAAGGATGTTCCTGACAAAAGGCTTTATTTCGGTTTGTATGAAGTGTGGAGCGGGCAATGGAAGAAAGGTTTGAGAGTTCACGGAGCAACCGTCAAGGAAAAGAAGTGAAGAAAGATATAGATAGCTTGGTATATGTATAGGTGTGGCATGGTTTTATTTTGTATTGCATATGGTAGATCATGAATAAATGGGACTGAGTTGTAAGTTTCATAACCTAAATAGATCCTAAATGTGCATCAAAATATAAATTGACACACCAAAGATATTAAATCATAACCTATCCATAAATTTACAGCCATCAGCGTTAGTGAATGAGGCTTAAGGTGATATATATATAGGTTCAAAGCCATCAGATGTATCCTGCACAAAGAGAGAAAATTTTCACTGGAAAAGTCTGTTTGAATCCAATTCCAAATAAGCTGTCTCCAGGCATACTACTACCAGCTGGTTGAATCTCTTCTAGATAGACTTGCTTGGTTCTTTAACTTTTCATATGGTAACTAAATAAATCTCTTTGATCTAGCAATTCATCCAATGCGAAGCTTGCAAATGATATGGATCTGTAACAAAATACTAAAACTTAAGCAGGTTCTTTTTTTTTTAAAGAGTTAGTGTCAGACAAGTTTCATTAATCCCTTCTTCACTTCTTCTCTCTCAGTACGGCATACTGAAAGGATATATTTGCAGACAGATATATTAAAACTTAAGGCTGCTGCAAAAGCAAAATTGTTGGCAAAGCATCTTATCCTGTTTGCTTTAGCATAAAGCAACTGCAAGATGCCGATAATCTCATCTAAATTCGACACACAACTTTGCGTAAGGAATATATAGTCTGGAATGGATGGCTGCAAGCTCTTGGAGCATGCTCTTCGAGCATGCTCTTCAATTTAATGTTGTATAACTTGGATTGTTCATTGATGGAAGCAACACAAGCATCGGATGGATATTGGTCTCTCTCAAAAGGGATGCACCCAAGGATTAGGATTGGGGCATTTGTCACTGCAATCTTTCTGGCATCCAAATTGTAAAGCATCTACAAGATAGAATTAGAAATCTTTTGCAGCTAGATTTAATTTACATAAACAAACTAGAGAAATGCTATTTGTGTCGATTGAACTTGTCCAACTAGAGACAACAAAAATTGCATGCCTCCGCCATTGAATGTACAAGTTTTGAACAATGGTCGGACAGTTTCTGTTGAGTTTTAGATTGACTAGAATTCTAAATTTTATTTGATTAGGATTCTTGTTTGTGTACAATATTAACTAGTTGTATGGTTTTAAACTTCTTATTCCACATCGAGTCCTAATCATATTCTATTTTAGACTTTTATACTATAAAAGTGGATCTCTAGGTTTTAGAATTAAAAGTAGTGCTTTGAGAGCTCTAGAGAGAAAATACTTTGTAATTCTGTCTTTTGCTCTAAGTGGAGCTAGAGTGGTTTAGGTGAGTGTTCTTGGGAGGTTATTGAGAAAGAGTGTGCAGGGGATCTTAGGTTGGTTTGGGGAACCATAAAGGTCAATTTATTGTACTTTAATTTCTCAATAATAGAAGAATAGTTTCACTTCGTGGACGTAGGTAAGAGGCCGAATCACGTAAATTATTGTGTTTTTCTGTTTGCTTAATTTCTCTGGGTTTTATCTTTGTTGTTTCTTGGGTAATTTTCACAACAAACTGGTATCAGAGCTTCGGATTCGGTAAATTCAAGATTCAACAAGGATGTCGAAAGTTACTAGCTCTATGAATTTTTCAATTGAGAAGTTTGATGGGAAGACTAGTTTCACGCAGTGGCAGAGAATGATGAAAGATCTCCTTGTACAGCAAGGTTTAATGCGCCATTGCTAGGAAAGGAGGAAGGGCAACCAGATGACATGAAGGATGTTGAATGGGCAGAGTTAGAACAAAGGTGTGTGAGCACTATTCGGCTTTGCATTGGAGATAATATGTTTAACCATGTTATTGATGAGGATTCTGCTCCAAGATTATGAGAAAAGTTAGAGAAGATTTACTTGGCGAAAAGTGTTTCTAACAAGTTGCAACTTAAGTGAAAGTTGTATCGCTTGAAGATGGAGGAGAATGGAGACCTCATGAAGCATATAGATGAATTCGATGGAATCATTGATCAGTTGAAGAAGGTTGATGTGAAGGTGGAGGAAGAGAAAAAGGCACTATTGTTCCTGGCTTCGCTTTCAAACTCCTATGAGGTATTTGTGGAATCTCTTATATGTGGGATGGATACAATAACGTTAGAATAAGCACAAGCAACGTTAATGTCTCATGAAGCCCAAAAGAAAAGTAAAGAAGGGGATAGAGATCCAAATGGCTTGGCATTGGTAATTGAGTCTCATAGGAAGAAGTCAACCGGTAAGGGATCTAAGGGTGGCAAGTCTAGATCCAACAATGTTCAATGCTTTAAATACAAAGGGTATGGGCATATTAAAAAGAATTGTCCTACAAAAGGGGATGAAAGTAACGAGAATAAAGGTGAGTGTGCTTTCGTTGCTGAAGGTAATGATTGTGATGTCCTTACAATATCAGAATATATGGATGCAAATTCTGATTAGTATTTAGATTCTGCTCCTGCTACTCACATATGTTATCAAAAAGATTGTTTTGATTTACTTCAAGAAGTGATGGCTGGGAATTTGACTTTGGGTAATAAGTCAATAGTGAAGGTCATGGGTCTTGGAGTGGTGAAAATCAAAATGTTTGATGGGGTTGTGCGCTCTTTGGGTGGTGTGGCCTATATCCCAAAGATGCGTAAGAATCTAATATCATTGAGCTTGTTAGACTCCAAAAGGTATGGATATTCTGCTTGTGATGGAGTGGTAAAAGTCACACAAGACGATATGGTCCTGATGAGGGGGAATTTGCATAATGGCTTGTATCGTCTAGAATGTGAGGCCTCGAAAGGATGGGAATAGTGCACAAGAGATGGTAGCTACCAAAGTGAGATTTCATTTGCCGATGAGGTGATGAAAGGTTCCCATGGTGTAGACGATGGTGAAAGGACGAAAAATCTTGCCAGTAGTGAATTGGAAGGGTCGTCGAGGTCCCTTTTTGAAGTCAATTAGTGCCATTGACTTGACGGCTACACAGGTGCATTGGCCGTTTTGTGGAATCAAGTGTTGGACCATGCTTGATTCGGTATGTGTAGTCGTGGTAATTATAAAGGCCAATGATTTGGAAAGTCTTATGCTTAGAGAGTTGTTCAAGGTGTTGGAAAGTAGGTGGAGTTAGGAAGTTGTAATTAAGTGCGACTGGTGGAAGAGGTTTAAGGAGTTTGAATTCAAGTCAAAGAAGGAGATTTGTTGAGTTTTAGATTGACTACAATTCTAAATCTTATTTGATTAGGATTCTTGTTTGTATACAATATTAAGTAGTTGTATGGTTTTAAACTTCTTATTCCACATCGAGTCCTAATCACATTATACTTTGGACTTTTATACTATAAAAGTGGATCTCTAGGCTTTAGAATTAAAAGTAATGCTTTGAGAGCTCTAGAGAGAAAATACTTTGTAACTCTGTCTTTTGCTCTAAGTGGAGTTAGAGTGGTTTAGGTGAGTGTTCTTGGGAGGTTATTGAAAAAGAGTGTGCAAGGGATCTTAGGTTGGTTTGGAGAACCATAAAGGTCAATTTATTGTACTTTAATTTTTCAATAATAGAAGAACAGTTTCACTTCGTGGACGTAGGTAAGAGGCCGAGCCACGTAAATTATTGTATTTTTCTGTTTGCTTAATTTCTCTGGGTTTTATCTTTATTGTTTCTTAGGTAATTTCCACAACAGTTTCAATGGGTATAAATGGCACAACTTTATAACAGATACTAGTTGAATAGGTGGAAGAAATACTTCCTATAAATTGGGATCTAAACTTGGAGATCAAATTATCCAAGTAACTAACACCATTAGATAAGGAAAGCTTCCTCATTATGATATCATTCGAGCCCATTACAACAAAGTAGAGTGCTTGTCTGAGCAGTCTACGAGCTGCTGGTGCACCAATTCTTGAGATGCTGGTTTGCCTAGTCTTTGAAAAGTTACCGACTTGTTTATCCATGCAAATATAAGCACCCTACATGAATAATAATGCATTAATACCCATTCATCAATTTCGTGTGAAACCTTCCTCTTTCCTATCTTCTTCCATTATTCCTCCCTAAAAAAATATATAGAAAATGAAATCCTTTACCAGTAATTAAAAGAAGAAAGAAATCTTACAAATTTGAGCTGAAAATGTTAAAATAAATTACATTGCATTTGTAACCCTAAACCCTAAACATGATGCCAAACCAGCCCTAAAACTCTAAATTGATCCCTAAAAAAGAAGGCTTTCATATCCCCGCAAATCTTCTACCTCTTACTATAATCTACATGACTATACCAAATAAAGAGAATATGGGAAAGGAAGGCTTATTTTATTATGTAATTAAATTATTGATGTTTAGTCTTTTTATTCACTTAAAACACTCCACTTGCATATGTACAAAAATTTTCTGTTTCTGAGAATGTGCTCCATCTCTCTGTCCCATTAATAAAATCTTGATGAGTGACATAATTAACGAAAAGTAAACTTTTTATAATTGGAAACCTTTGTTATGCTTAAGGAAAAAAAATTTCCTTTAATGATAACCCTTTCTAATATTTAATAATAGGCTAAAATATCCCCATCTTTTAAATTTTAATCGAAATTTCAAACGAGTTCATTAATTTTTGAAGTGGACACTCCGTCCCAAGAATGCAAACATCATTAACAGAAATTATAAAAAAATTGAAATGCTCTTTTTTTTTATTAATTTAAAAAATTATTGTTATATATTTTTTTAAGAAAAAAAGAGAGCACCAAAGGGAGGAGAGTAGTGATCGGTGCTCCCCAAAGGAAATGAGCACTAGATTGGTTCTCCCAAGTGAGGGGAGCTTCATTGCTCCCTCGACGGGGAGCTTTTTTTTTTTAATTGATAAAATATTATAATAATAATTTTTAAAATTAATCAAAAAATAATTTTTTTTATTTATTATCATGTCATCGAATTGATAAAAATACTAACGGCTAGACTTACTTGTCTATTGAAAATTATTTTTTTGATAGAGTATCTTTTTTGAAAACTAATAAATTTTCGTATAATTTCGATTAAAATTTTAAAAAAATAAGACATTTTACATTTAATAATATGATATATGAAATATATTCTTATAACATGTTTAATAAGGAGAATGATTATTCTATTTTCTCTTATTCTAATGTGAGGCCCAATTAGTTTGATTTAAAATCAAACTTCGAAACGGTCTTTCCTATAAATGGTACTTAGGGAGAGATTAGAATAGTTAATACTGATCCACTTTATAGTATTAATTATTTGGAATTTCAAGAAATAAAGTCTAAATAATTGTAAACAAAAATAATCCTGCTTATCTTGTGAAATTATTAATCTTACCGTATAAAAAGATTTTCTTTTTACTCATTTTTCGTTTTGTTCTCTCTCTGCCTCATTTGCCTCTCGCACCTTCTCTCTCTAAGCAAAGCCTAGCTCCACAATCATTGTCTTCCTCCACAACTGTCGTCTGTCGGCAGCACATCCAAACTGCCTTTTTTTTTTTTAGCAAAAGTAATGCATAGTGTTGGGAAGGGATTCCGCACTATTAAAATTGATGTAATACATTAATTTATTATTCGATTGATGGGTTTCATATCGATCTGAATCCTCATATCGAATTCAATGCATTTTAAAGGTTGCTCAAGAATTCGTAAGTTGTCGAATGTTGATTGGCGAAACATAGTTGAGGCCACCATCTAGTGCATGCTTTGCTGTAATCAGATTAGCAGTCTCTGTTGGATGGAATGGCTCCCAGAAGACATACTTGGTTCTGTCTCGACAAACTCGAGAGAAAGACTCGCATGGAACTAGACCACCATGTTGTCCAATTACTTGACAACAAGCAGATTCTGCATTTTCAAATCCTGAAACAAAAAGAAAAAAACCCAGACAGACAAGCGCATCAAAGACTATTAGGAGATGCAAATTTCAAACATTTCCCATTTCCAGATTCCAATATCATATCAACGTCAAAGGGCAAACGTAAATTACCATATGATCTATAGTTCTGTAATATGTCCTCTGAAATTGCGTAAAGATCTAGATAAACAAATGTTGATACTGCAAGATTTGTTGTAAGCTCTTGGAGTGGGCTCTTCAACCTAGTGTTATATAACTTGGCTAATTCATTCAGGAAATCAACACAACCACCTTGGGATGAATGTCAATCTTTCTCAAAAGCGATGCACCCAACGACAGGGGCATTTGTCACTACGATCTTTCTTGCATCCAAACTGTAAAGAGTCTACAAGGTAGAATTGCAATTTTTGCTGTTAGATTTTAGCTATTATATATGTAACACATAGTTGAAGAGAGGAGTTAGCTTGAAGAAATATTTACTGTGAGTTGGGATTGAAATTTGGAAATTAAATTATCCAAATAAACATCACGAGAAGTGGAAGCCTCCCCCGAGAAGATATCATTTGAGCCAATCACAACCAAGTAGAATGCCTGTGTAAGCAGTCCCTGAGCTGGTGGAACACCAATTCTTGAGATGATGTTTTGCCTAGTCTTTGCGAAGTTGTTGATTTGTTGATCTATTCAAATTGGAGCACCCTAAAAAATAACGCAGCGAATTCCATTAATCAAATTTTGAATAACTACCGAGGTAAAAGGCTGTAATCACATTTTAACTCTATAAAACGGGAAATGAAATCCTTTACCAATAAATAAAAGAGGAAAGAGATAATCTCACAAAGACTGATCCGGTGGAATTAAGAATTCCTGATCCAAAGGAAGCGTAGTTGACACATTTCAAAACCACATCTCCGGTAGTGTTCGGGTTCAGGTAACGAGGAGTGAAATTCTTAAAACCCATTTCCTCTTCTGCGGAAACAAAAAATTTTAGAAAATAACGAAGCTCTCAACAACATCTTAAGTTGTTCCCATAATATAATTCATGATCTGATAACTATCTGAGGTTACTTCACAAAAGAAGAGCAAAACTTGCCTACAATGTCACCAATTGTTCTAGCGTTGGTACATCGTCCGGATGGACTTCCATTCACAAAGTCAATGCCATTTGGAAACATTGGCATTGCATCTGTGTCAATGTAGTAGTTGTTGCCTACATCAACCAGAGAATCTCCAAATATAAAAGCAGCAGAAACATTTTGTGCAGAGCAGGTGCCTGGCGAGTAATGGATGGCTAAAATCTGATAAATTATATGGATGATGAAAACCCTGTTCAAATTGGTGCCCATTTTACCAAAAATGTACCAGAAAATCCCCTCAAGAAAACTAATTTGTAGATTGATTTGGATGTATTTGCAGAGATAAACAGTAGTCTTTTATGCTTGTAGCCATCCAGCAAACTGGGAGGTGGGAAAGGACTTATTAAAGACAGATTGTTACATTGATGCATTAAATGGTAAAGCAAGCACAGGTACTATGGGTACTAGGAACGAAGAATGAGACAGCCGCATTAATATACCATCAAGGGTTTTCAATCTTAAAATGTGATTGATGACTAAGATTATATTAATTGATGATAAAACCAGGAAAACCAGAGAGAGGGAAAGCTTTGAGAAGACGATGAAGCAAGTCAGTGAATTGTGAACTGAATTTTCATTAACCAACTCAGTCATTACAAAGGTTTACATACAGAACCTCTCAGCCAATAGAAAGACTGATTTCTCAACTAACTATACAACTAACAACTAACTTGACAAAATTATTTACAGCACATTAAAACTTATTAGTAAACTGTAATTCCTAAAATTACAATATTCAACATAAATACTACATGTGTTATTGTCCTACAATACTCAGAACTATAACATCTTCATGTTTAATACTCCCCTTCAAGTTGAACTATGTATGATATGCACATTCAACTTGGTTATAAGTCTCTGAAAAACTTTTGGCTGTAAAGCCTTTGTGAACAAATCTGCAACTTGCAATACTGTGGATACATGAATAGGCTCAATCAATCTAGACTTGACCTTTTCTCCTATAAAATGGCAATCCATTTCAATATGCTTAGTTCTCTCATGTAACACTAGATTCTTGCATATATGAATGGCAGACTGGCTATCTGTGTACAACTTTATGGCTGTTGAATTTTCAACTCCAAAATCAAAAAGCAAATGTTTCAGCCATATTACTTCACAACATGTAGTTGCCATTGAGCGATACTCTGCTTCAGGACACCCGACCCAGTCACTATCTGAATAAGCAGAGAGTTGCAAATCAGACTTGGAGCTTAACAAAATTCATTATCCTGGTGACCTTTTTAGATATTTCAACACTCTATATGCTACCATAAGATGTACCTGACCTGGTTTGTCCATAAACTGAGATAAAGTTTGCACAGCATAGGATATATTAGGTCTTGTAAAAGTTAAGTATAAAAGTTTTCCAATGAGTTGCCTATATAGTGTTGCATCTGTTAGCTGTTCATCATCAATAGCCTTTTTAAATTTGTGATTGTAATCAATAGGGGTTGAAACTGGTTTTGCACCAAGAAGTCCATGCTCTTCCAACATATCCAAAGCATACTTCCTTTCGCAAATTGATATACCCTCCACTGATGTTGCTAACTCAAGTCTAAGAAAATACTTAACTTCTCCAAGATCTTTTAGCTTAAAACGTGAACTCAGATATGTTTTGGCATCAGTTGATAATTGAAGGCTATTGGAACCAATGATTATGTCATCAACATAAACTAGCAGTGCTACAAAACCACCATTATTTTTATTCAGAGTAAACAAAGAATAATCTAATAAAGACTGAGTGAATCCATACTCTGTCAATACTGCAGTAAACTTTGCATTCCATTGCCTGGAAGCTTGCTTTAATCCATACAAGGGCTTGTGTAATTTGCAAACTAACATAGTATTAGGAGGATACTCCCCTTTAACTTGATAACCAGGTGGTAATGACATATACACTTCTTCATCAAGATCCCCATTAAGGAAGGCATTATTAATGTCTAATTGAGACAGGAACCACCCTTGAGCTACTACTAAGGCAAAAAACAACCTGACAGTTACCTGCTTAGCAACAGGACAAAAAGTCTATTGATAATCAAAGCCTTCAATTTGACTGTATCCATTTGCAACTAAACGAGCCTTGAATCTTTCTATACTACCATCTGCCTTCATTTTAGTCTTGAAAACCCACTTACAACCAATTGCATGAGAATCAGCAGGCAGTGGAACTATACTCCATGTGCCATTATCCTCTAAGGCTGTTAGTTCAGCAGTCATAGCCTCTTTCCAATGATCATAGTGAATAGCTTGACAATAGGTAGTAAGTTCATGAAGTTGAGATAAAAAAGCAGTGAAAGTTTTGTGTTTGGAAGACAACTTGCTAGAAGATAAAAACTGTGCAATAAGATAAGTTGTGACAGAATTTGAAGAAGAGGGCAAATGAACATCATAAATTTCTAAGAATTTAGGTAATTTCCTAATTCTGTCACTTTTTCTAGGAGGCATAGAATCAATAGGAATAACAGAACAATCAAAAGAAGCAAATTCAAAAAAGTCAACTATGGAGTCAACTTGTCTACTAGGAACAAATTGATCAACTGAATTTGATGGAAAATTTAAGGAATTTGAATTTTCAAGCATGTCTAAAGGATCAAGGGAAGAAGTTGAAGATGTGGAAGCATTCAAAGGTGCATGAACAGAAAGAGACATAGGAACAATATCAAAAAAATCAGAATTAGATTCATGCACATAAGGTGTTTGATAAAATGCATGATCAGAAGAAGTCTATTGATAAGAATGAAAAAGGAAAACATGCTCGTGAAAAACCACATCTCTTGAAATGAAGACTTTGTTAGCATCAAGATCATAGACCTTATACCCTTTAACACCACTAAGATATCCTAAAAAAATACACTTGCCCGTTTGTCAAGTTTTTTCCTATGTTGACTAGGAGTTGACACAAAACACAAACTACCAAAAACTCTAAGGTGATCATAGGAAGGAGGTATTTTGTACAACAACTCATATGGTGTGCATGTAAAGCCCGACCTTATAAAATACATGTGATGGATAGCATGTTTACATACTAAGAGAGCCCCGAAAAATCGACTAAAGTCGGTACTGTACCTAGAGGTACAATAAAGTTGATCTAAGCCTCGAACTAGGTCAAATAGGGATTTTAAGGTGAAATTCAAAATTTTACAGTTCATGAATGACTTAAAATGATGATTTGGAGTTTGAGGGCTGAATTGGAGTCAATTTGGAATTTTCATGTTCTAAAGGTAAAATGGTAATTTTGTCACCCGAGAACAAAATGGAAATTTTTAGAAAAGATTTTGATCACATTTGACTCATTGGAGTATGATTTGAGTTTGAGAGGTGAAAAATTTAAATTTTGACATTTTTGGAGTCTTAGAGGTAAAACGGTAATTTTACGAGTTTACGGGGGTAAAGTTGGAATTTTAGAATTTTACACCACCTAACACTTGTCATGCCCATGGATTTCAGTCATTAACATTTTACATTGTGGATAATTGAAACATTTTATGTGGTGGAGAGAGATTGCTCAATGGATAAGTATTACACATGGACCAATGGAAACATGCCATGTGTCAAGCTTGGATTATTCTAGAATTTCCTTGTAAAATCTATTTAAANCATTGTGGATAATTGAAACATTTTATGTGGTGGAGAGAGATTGCTCAATGGATAAGTATTACACATGGACCAATGGAAACATGCCATGTGTCAAGCTTGGATCATTCTAGAATTTCCTTGTAAAATCTATTTAAAACTATTTTAGTCTCACCCATATGGCCGGCCAAAGCATGAAGTGAAGAGGAAAGGAAAGAACACAAACGCTAGGTGGGTAAATTGAAGAAAAAGTGTGAGATTCCAAGGAATTAAGCAAGGTAAAGTGAAAATTCTTTATTTTTACTTGAGATTTACAATACCCATGTTTTATTTTCTTATTTCTATGGTTGAGAAGCATGATTTCATAGTGAATAAGTGGTAGGCAAAATGGGTATGGAGAGAGAATGATCTTGGATTGGTTTGATTTTTAGGTATGTTAGTGTTTTTAGGTGATTAATGATGTGTAACATGAAAATAAGTGAAGAAAACCAACAAAGGTTTGGTGTCCATCAATAGCCGAATTCTCTAAGTGAATAATGAGGAAGAATGAGATGTTATTCTAGGTGATTTGATTAAGAAATAATAGTTTTTGGTGTAGGAATTAATGAATTATGGAAAAAAAATTAAGTAGGAAAAATCATGGAGTTAGTGTACCATTGTTGGCCGAAAGTTCCAAGAAGAAAAGTGAAGATAAATTTTGCCTAATTGTGTGTTAATTAGTTTGTGTTTGGTGAATTGAGGGATTGGAAAAGAAACGGAGCAAGTTGAAGTGAAATTGGACGCATTGGACAATTTATCGGATGAAAAATCGACTTAGGCCAATACCGAGTCTAGATGGCTACCCATGCATTTTTCATTTCATATCATGCATATATATCGAGCCTGAAATAGCTTATGACTGTTAGACACAATTTAATTGGAATATGTCTCATGGATTATGGCTAGGTGGTGAGTCATTGGATACGGGTAAAAGACTGTACCCGCGGATTGAAAATAAGAGTATTTATACTCCTAATACAGTGAGTGGACAATTTATCGTCTTAAATATCTAGAGTAATTATACATGTTTGATACTTTTTATTGAATGGTGAGTTTAAATTATAAAATATTATGTTTTTCAATTAAAATATTTTTTAATAAAAATGAGATTTATACTGATTTTGAAATCAAATATTGTTTTGGGAAAATTGAGTATATGGAGACTGTGTTGAATTTATGATTTTATATGTTATTGAAATTGTGGCTTATGATACTATGGTAGCATGTTGGCTATATTTTTGGGGTTGACATGAAATATATAAACAGTTTTGGATTGGTCTTGGTAGATTAGATTAAATTTTATTCACCATATTATGCTACTGAAAGTTTTATGGGTCTGATGGTATATTAAATGGTCATTGCAGTGGTGGGGGTTTCTGTGGACTGCCTATGAGAGGGGTACCCAATTATATACTTACCTCCAAGGGGAGATGTTGGATGAAGTATCTCCTGATGTAAGATTTGAGTGCACCTCACGTTCAGCCCACCACGTGAGAGTGAGACTCAGCCAACGCCAAGGAACGGTTGTGTGTCAGATGCGAAAACATGTTTATGGGTATGGGACATTTAACAGCCTTGGAGGTCTCAGTGGGATACCTTGACGAAGGTACCTGCGAGAATGATTCTGGTAGGGGCCAAGTTTAAGAAATTCATAAACCAGAAAATTTTGATAAAAAGAAATTGTTTGGTATAGATTGAAACGAATTTTGCATTATGAACATTATTGAGATATAACGTTTTTATATTGTCTCTATCTACTCGGCTTTAGATGCTTTTGATGATAATTGTTTACTCACTGGGATTATATAATGTCACTCCTCTTCCTATCCATTTTTCAAGCTCAGGACAGTTTGTTGATAGTTGATTAAGACGAGAATTAATCTCGGAGTTGCATCCTAAAAAGTAAGGGTTCGTAGCCTAACACCTTCTTGGTCAGTTGAGGGCCCACGTATCACTGTAAACGAAATTTCATACTTTAATTATCTTTATTACTATATGAATAAATTTATTTTACTCTTACGCTACAAAAGTTATTTTAGGAAGACTTTGAAAATATTGTGTTTTAAGAACAATAAAAAAAAATGACTAAAATACCCCTGTGATGCATAAATAAATTTTCATTGTTTTTGGATGGGAAAATGGTCCATATCATTTCAAAACACGATTTTAGTTACTTTCGATCACAGGGGAGGTAAGAAAACTGATATGAAAGCCTTGCGAGGTTTCAGTCAGCATTCGAGGTAAAGAATGTTTGACGAGACTTCGCGGCAGTTGTCACGGGTTCGATGGGAGTTCCAAGTCGTGACAGTGCAATTGTGAAGAATTTTGCTAGGCATCTTATTTATAATATGGATAGTAGTAAGGACTGCATAACCCCAAAAGTGAAGAGGAATTTGACATTAATGCAATAAAGCTCTAGTGACAACTAAGATGTGTTGATGTTTCCTCTCTACTCTACCATTCTGTTAAGGAGTCCTAACACAAGTTAAATGATGAACAATTCCTGTTTTTGCATAGAAATCAGCAAGATCAAATTCTTTCCATTGTTTGTTCTTAAAATTTTGATACAAGCATTGAACTGAGTTTTGACAAAGTTATAAAAATTTGAAATGATAATTAAAACATCAGACTTGCATTTCATCAAGAAAATCCAAGTAAAACGTGAGTAATCATCAACTAAAGTGAGAAAATATTTTTGATTAGAAATGGTAGGCATTTCATAAGGACCCCATATGTCTGCATGAACAATTTCAAAAGGACTAATAGTTGTTTGTACATGTACAGGAAATGGTAATTTTTTTTGTTTTGCCATAGGACAAATTTCACAAAGCAAATGCCTAGAGCTATGAACATCATAACAATGCTTGTTTATTACATTTATTCTTTCTATTGGTGCATGACCTAACCTGAAATGCCAAAGATCAAAAACAGGATGTACAACTACACAATTGTGAATAGAAGAAACATTGATTGATGAAATGATCTTGTGAATACTATGTTTTGACCAAGCTTGTTCATCTGCATTAACTTGCATGAAATACAACCTTGAAATTACTTAGCTACCCTAGTCACCTTCCATGAAACCAGATCCTGAACAACACACAAGTCATTAGTAAAACAAACACAATTCTTTTGTGAACCAATAAGTTGACTCACTGAGATGAGATTAAACCTAAAACTAGGAACACACAAAACATCTGTTAAAGTAAGAAATGGTGTAAGTTGGATAGTTCCTATATGAAAGACTAAAGCTTTAATGTTGTTTGGAAGTTCAACAAAACAATTAGACACTAGTGTGGCAGAAACAAAATTATCCAAGGTATAAGAAATATGATATGTTGCTCCTATGTCCACAATCCAAGAATTTTGTTTAATCATGAATTTTGTCACATCTTTATATTTGGATGGAAGATTATTTTTAGTGTTAAATTAGACATGACCAAAAATAATACCTGAAAAAGTAGAGTTGACTAAAGAATGTTTGTTTAGCTGATTGAATGTAAAGACAGATGCTGAAGCAGAACCATCCTTACCTTCATCAATGCCAATACCATTATCATTCAAGAGACTCATTAACTTGCTTACTTGTTGCCTAATGAGAGACATCTTAAACATGGTGTTATTTCCAACAACCTCATCTTCTTGTGCAAATTGTTTCTCCTCAACTGTTGTAACATTATTCACTAACTTGCCTCTCTTATAAGCATTTTTACCTTTGTTGAACTTGAAATCCTCTAGAAAACTTATCAGTCTATAACATTTTTCCTTTGGATGACCCTTTTTTTTACAATGTGAATAAATCACCTCCTTCTTGAATTTTTTTTCTTTTCATCAGACACTATTGTCATAGCAGCAGATTCCAAAACTGGTTGACCTTGTATGAACAGAGCTCTATGTGTTTCCTCCCTTAAACCAAGTTGTAAACCTTGTCCAAAGTAGGTATAGGGTCTAGCATAATGATCTGTGACCTTATAGCAGAATAGGAATCATTGAGGCCATTCAAGAATCTAAAAACCATGTCTTTCTAATACTGATCCGAGTATTTTTTGAAGCAATTAGGATTGCATTTCCCACACTCACATTGTGGCAATGGTCTATAGTTTCTCATTTCTTCCCAAATACTTTTCAATTCTATGAAATAAGCATCAACAGATTTCGTTCCCTAAATGACATTCCTTAGAGTGAATTGGAGGGTGCAAACCCTAGTGTCATCAGGTTGTGAGAAGTTTTGTTTCAAAACACTCCAAATTTCAGCAGCAGAATCCATATAGAATATGGTTGAAGCTATTGGTGGAATGACTGATTCTAGGATCCAAGCTATAATTAAATTGTTACATCTAGTCCATGAATCAAACAGAGGATCTGTCACAGCAAGCTTCTGAATGGTTCCATTGAGAAAACCTAGTTTATTTCTAATCAAAATAGCTAAGACAAAAGATCGACTCCATGGAACATAATTGTTGGTACTAAGCTTAGGGGTAATGACCACAGAACTAGGACGATCTGAATGATGCAAAAAAAAAGGGTGACTGTGAATCTCGAGTCGGTGAGGTTGTAGTCTTAGAAACTATAGATTTTTCCATCGAAACCAGAAATTTCAAGCTCTGAACAAAAATTCAACAGATATTCCTCAAAGGCAGAAAACAAATCAATTACTGATTAAAAAAATGTAAACGAGAAAAATAGAATCCCTAATCTGATTTACTCTGAGACCATGATAAAACTAGGAAAACCAAAGAGAAGGAAAGCTTTGAAAAGACGATGAAGCAAGTCAGTGAATTATGAACTGAATTTTCATTAACCAACTCAATCATTACAAAGGTTTATATACAGAACCTCTCAGCCAATAGAAAGACTGATTTCTCAACTAACTATACAACTAACAACTAACTTGACAAAATTATTTATAGCACAGTAAAACTTATTAGTAAACTGTAATTTCTAAAATTACAATATCCAACATAAATACTACATGTGTTATTGTCCTACAATACTTAGAACTATAACATCTTCATGTTTAATAATTTATGTTAATATAAAGGGTAAGACGTAGCAGGAGTTCCTTAATTTAAATTTGGCATAATACTTGAAAAAAATTCTAGAATTAATTAAGAAAATTTAAATAAATTTGTATTCTTTTGTCATGTTCAATCAAATCTATATACTTTCTTTTGGATCAAATAAGCTTTTATGATTAATAGGTGATTAATTTTCATTAAGTTAAATGTCACTTGTCATTTTATATCCACATGGTGCTGACGTGGCTTTAACGAGAAGGGTAAAATATACCATATGATAATGTTATCATGTCACATTAGCATATCACGCTATTATCAATTATGATATGTTAACATATTATGCTATCATCAACTATGACATTTTAACATACTACATTAGTGTCACATAGTATAAAATGACAAGTGACATTTTCATTAAGTTAACTATTAATCATAAAAACTAATTTGACTCTAAATAAAAAGTATACTAATTTATTTAGTTAAAAGTAAAAATATAAAAATTTGAGTGAACGTAATAAAAATATAAAGATTTATTTAAATTTTTTGAATAATTTAGAGACTTTTTTAAATATTATGTCTTTAAATTTCTTATGAAAGACAACTTTAGTAAGAACTTGGAAATTAAACAATTAAATCAATAAAACTTTTTAATAGACACATCATGTATAAAAAATATTAAATAATTTAAATAAATTTTAATATTTTATTGAAATATATAATTCGAAAATCATCACATTAACGTATATTTTTAATTAATTACTGATACATTATTAATCCAACTATTAATAGACTATGTATAAATATATTCTCACTTAACAAAAACCATTAATATAGTAATTACTATAATATCACTTCTTAGGTTTCATGATAAGTTTTCTTACTATGTCAAAGGCAAAGCTAGCTTGCATATATATTAGTATTATTTAATAACCCCGACAACAAAACTCTATTGTGTCACATATGTCTGCTACTATTTAATAATAAGTTGCCTACATAGTGTAACTTTACAGTTTTACAGATGGTCCGCAGCCAATAATACGATTTACATTGTTTTATAGGCCCATCACTTTGTTATTTCGGTTCCTAGATCTGCACCTACCACAATTTTTCGTCTATTCTAGTTATGTATTCTAAATAATTTGATTTAAAAAAAAAAGAACAGAAACAATAATAAAAATTTTATTCATCTTATATATATATATATATATATATTCGAGCAACTTACCATTTTCCTGTCTCAATACGCAAAGACAAAAATCGGCTATAGCTTCACAATCTATATATACTTTTGCCACTCCAACAACAACCTCGGGTCAGGGAGAGTAGAAATAGGTGATGCCTATCACTGCTAGCATTTTGGCCCAATTGACATTTGAACAAATTATATATGACCAAACTTTGTGCTTACTTTCATTAAAACATCAACTTGAACTTGAACTTAAAACAAAAAAACTTAACTTATTTGACATTGCGTTTGCAATTCATACAGAAGTTTTTAAGAAACTAAAAATGGTGCTCTAACAATCTATTGGTTTTCAAGATCCAAGGAATTATAATGGTTTGGTTGCAATTGCAGATGAAATGCCATGGTTTCACAAGAAGGAATAATATACAGTTGCTTATAATTTGGGATCCTTGGTGTCGGCAAGAATTTCTTGAATCCCAATTCTTTGGATTCATGTAATGAAATTATATATCTCTACAATCTAGAATAATTAATCAACAGCTCAAATAAATTGATAAAACACTTTTTATGTATAGTAACATTGTAAATTTTTAATTTAAATCTAATAATCACATTGTCATCAAATAAGTCAAAGGTGAAAATTCGTTGAGTTTTTAATTGACAAGAACTCAAAATTTTATTGAAGGATTTTAACTTGTGTATGACATTAAGTAGTTATATTATTTTAACTTCCTTGTTCTGTATTAGGTTTTAATCATATTATAATTTGGACTTTTTATACTGTAATAAAGGATCTTTAGGCTTAGACTAGTAATGTTTCTAGGAACCCTAAAAAAGGAACCCCTTGTAACTATTAAATAATGAATAAGGTTAGCTTGATTGACATAAATTCAAATGTTACACCAGGTAGTACATATTGTGTTAGGAAGGGATTCCTTATCTGTTATTCTTGGAAGTCATCAATTTTTCATATTGCTTTAACATTTTATTCAGATTGTGTGAGACTCACAATGACAAGTGCTGGGTATGAGGTTAATCAATTCACCTTTCCAAAAAAAAACATTTTATTCAGATTATTTGAATAGGTTGCTGATCAAGCATTAGCAAGCTGTCGGATGTTCATGGGTGAAACATATTGAAGGCCACCATCAAATGCATGCTTTGCTCCAATCAGATTAGCAGATTCTGTTGGATGGAATGGATCCCAAGAGACAAACTTTGTTCTGTCTGGACAGAGTCGAGATAAAGATCCGCATGGGACTAGACCACCACGCCGCCCAATTACTCGACAACAAGCAGAGTCTACACTCTCAAATCCTGGAAAAGAAGGAAAAATATGTCATCAAGGAGAAGAAAAGACTGCAAATTTAATTCATTTTCAAAATTCCAATCGTTTCATAGCGTCAAAAGAAAAATGTGAATCACCATATGATCTATAGTTGTCCATGATATCCTCTAATATTGTAAAATTATCGACATAAACAAAAGTTGATCCTGGAAGGTTGGTTGTAAGCTTTTGGAGCAGGCTCTTCAATCTAGAGTTATATAACTTGGCCAGGTCATTCACGGAGGAAACACAACTGTCGGGAGATGAACGTACATCTCTCTCAAAAGAGATGCACCCCACGGGAGGGGAACCTCTCACTATAATCTTCCTAGCATCCAAATTTTAAAGAGTCTACAATGATGGTAATGCATTTTTGCAGTTAGATTTCAATTATAAGCATATATAGTTGGAATGAAATGAGAGAGTAAGCTGGAATAGACATTACTATGAGTTGGGATTTGAATTTGGAAAGCACATTATCCAGATATTGAGTAATATCCTGCGTTGTAGAAACCTGCTGGAATAAGATACCGTTGGTACCAATTGCGAGAAGGTAGAGTGCCTCTCCGAGCAGTATTTGACCCGCTGTTGCGCCAAGTCTTAAGATGATGTCTTGCCTAGTTTTTGCAAAGTAACTGGCTTGTGTATCCATACTAATACGCTCACCCTACAACAATAATCCATTCCATTCATCAGTTTCATATGAAATGCCCATTTGGTTTGGCTTATTTTTAATTTAGCTATTGTTTAAAAGTAAAAAATTGATCAAACAGAATTTCGTGAGAAGGTTTTAAAAAAAATAAAATTAAAAAAAAACTTTTAAAAAAATTTTCAAGAGCTTTCTCTTTCATTTTTTTTTTTTAAAACAAGCAAGTTTATTAAGAGAGCTATTTTTTCTTAAAAAAATCTGAAATCTTGCCCATTCCTAGCTCTTTCATTCCTTCATAAGGATTTACTTGACAAATAAATCAAAACTACTTGATTGAAGATTCACTTTAACATATATGTATGGTAACTCCAATTTTGTGACTACTAAGATTCGAAGGTTGTTCAAGCCTACAATCACAATCAATATCTTTAAAATGGAAAAATGAAATCCTTACTGAGAAGTAAAAAAGAAGAAGGAATCTTCCAAAAATTGATCCGGTAATAGTCAAAATTCCTGCTTCAGAAGAGGCATAATTAACACTTTTTAAAATCACATCTCCAATTGTATTAGGAGCCAGGTAAGGAGGAGAGTAATTTTCAAAACCCAATTCCTCTTCAGTAAAGAGTTCTGGAAACCATAAGAAAATTAATCCGCCCACACAAGGACAACTTGATGACAGGTGGTAAGGGACAAATCCGACAAAATTCGCTTCAGTAACTCAAGATTGGAATCAAAATTAATTACATACACTTTGTAAGGGTAAAATACAAAAACCCTCCCCAATGCACTTTTAAATTACACTTTGGCACCTCTTGTTTCAAAATGCATTGTTTGACCCATTGTCTATTTGTTACCATTAGTCAAGTGTTTACTTACAAATCAAAAAGTTATAATTACCTTCAAATAATTAAAAAATAAAAAAATATAAAGAATATCATAATCTAATTTAATTAAATAATAAAAAAAAATTTATTCAATGTTTATCGACCTAAAAAATAAAAAAAGGACACAAGGATGAAAAACAATGAAACATTAAAAGAAAGAAATATATTATTTAGAATTATTTTATTAACAATTAAAAAAACTCATAATTTTGAAGTGAAAAACAAAAATCTAAAACAATTAAATAATATTATTTTATCAATTTTTTTCTATTTTTTCCTTGTTCTTTCTCATTCTCTTTTGTCCAAAAGCATAATCAGTCCTTTTCTTTTCCTTCTTTCTCTATCCCTCCCAATTTGATTTGTCTTCCCATCTCCACACACCAGTATGACTATAATCCAAAATCATTATCACAAAGACACCAAAACTTTATTGCAAATTTTCCAACAGCAATTACAATAAGTTTAGTGAATATACAAACATTTNTTTAATTTTTCTTTATTTTTTTTTATTTTCTCCTTGTTCTTTCCCTTCTTCTGGTTCTCTTTTTTCTAGTGTCGAAAAGTATAATGGTTGTTTTCTTTTTCATCCCTTCCTTCTTCTATCTCTCCCTCCTTCAATTTCTATGCACCGCAATGACTTCAACCTAAATCATTATTACCAAGATACCAACACCATATAGTGGATTTTTCAACAATAACTACAAAAATTTAATAAATTTACAATATTTTACAAAAAATAATTATTCAAATTTTATAAAATTTCGCTATGTGGTGTTGATGTCTTAATGATAATGGTTTTCGGTTGTAGTCACACTAGTGCGCAAAAATTGAAGGAGGGAGAGATCTCATGGTCAAATTATGCAATTAGTCTATATACTCTACCAAAATGGTGAATTTAATTCAAATTTAATCCCTATATAATGATTTGTAAAAATCAAGTCTCTTTACTTTCCAAAAATGACAATGTTAGTCTAATATCTTAAGAAAATTTTATTATCTATACTGATATAGTATTTGGTTGTGTTGACGTGGTATTTTCTTGTTAATGTAGTATTGAATTTGATGATATGATATTTCACGAATGATGAAATAGTAATACCGAGGTAACCTGACCAAGTACTAACATAGATTTTATAAGTCTGGATATGAAAATGTAAGCTAATGGTTTCAAACAGGATTGAAAAAGAAACAAATCAAAAATACAAATAAGTTTCTAAAATTTAGAGAAAGGGTGCTGTGAGATAAAGAAAAATTGGATTTTATGTAATAGTAAAAAGAGTGTTGTGAAATAGTTTAAAAAAAAAAACACCACATTATCATTAATAGATCATCATGTTCGATGCCATAACAACAAAAAAATGTCATGTTAGGATAATTAACAAAAAAAATTTAATAATATTAATAATTGGATTAACATTGTCAATTCTAAAAAATATAAAGACTTAAATTTATAAATTATTGTATAGGGACTAAACCTACTACTTTGTCAGAATATAGGGACTAATTATATAATTTAACCAAAATCTACTTGGGAGAGATAAAGCAAGAAAGGGACCATTATATATTTCGACTCCAACAAGAAGAGAACAAGATAAAGGGAAAGAACAAAGAGGAAATAGAAAAAAAATTAAAAAATTATACATAGTTTAATTAAAATATTATTATTTAATTTTTTTAGATTTTATTTTTTCACTTCAAAATTATGAGTTTTTTTATTATTTTTAATAAAAAATCCTAAATAATTTATTTCTTTCTTTTAATTTTTCCTTCTTTCACCATTATGTGTCTCTGTTTTTATTTTTTTAGTTGATAAATGTTGAATAAGAAACATGTTCATTATCATTTAATTAAATTAGATTATGATTACTTTTCAAAAAATAATAAGATTATGATATTATTTATTATTTATTTTTTTGAATTA
>NC_030855.1:21422352-21430248 GCF_000208745.1 Theobroma cacao
ATAAATAAATATTAATATTAAAATTATCAATTATTAATATTTTAAAATAAATAAAATAAAAATTAATCATAATAATATTAATTAAATAAAATATTAATTATTAATATTTTAATTAAATTCTAGATATTAATATTTTAAAAATCTAATAAAAATAAATAATCATATAAATAATAAAAGGTGTTTTTATCTTTTTATTTTTTATTACTTTCTTATATTCTAAAATTATTGTTATCAACCAAACACTACAATAAGTTATAATAATTATTCTTGTCATATTCCCTTTGTCATATCAAACTAAGTAATAGCTATTCTATTTTATTTTCACCTCATTTTATTTTCACATAATAACTATTATATTTCATTCCTGTCATTCTGCCAACCAAACATACCATGAGTGATTTACTCTGAGAACTATACGAAGATTAGTATTGATGGAATCGCATGAAAGCTGCTTAATTGGTTGTCTCGTGAGAAAGATTTTATCTTTTTTGGTTTCATTTGAGTTGAATTTGGAATTTTGGAGCACACTATTGATGGTTTTTCAGTTTGGAGATGGGATAATAATTTGATTTAGTTTAAGTTCAAGTCATTTTTAAATTTAACTGAAAATTATATATGTACCTAAAATAAATCAGATTTTGAACAACTCTATTGGGTCACATCAGTTCTTGTCAGGGACGGGCTACATGTACTTGAATCTATGGAGTCCCCATTTAACTTTGAAAAGTTATTATTTATATACCATGAAAAATTTTGGTATGTTTCCTCCACTGAGCCCTTTAAAATTGAATAAAAATTTAAAAGAAAAGGGTCAAAATTAAATTTTATCTATTTTCTCGTATGAATGAGACCAAATATATGAAAATTGGTAT
The DNA here is from genome assembly GCF_000208745.1 of Theobroma cacao. Taxonomy (NCBI): domain Eukaryota; kingdom Viridiplantae; phylum Streptophyta; class Magnoliopsida; order Malvales; family Malvaceae; genus Theobroma; species Theobroma cacao. The sequence goes on from NC_030855.1 coordinate 21,423,225, forward strand.
AGAAGCATCACCTATCTTGGTAACTGGTGTTTCGATGGGAACTTGAACACAAATAGGAAAGATAATGCATCATCAAGCTTTATAAATGGAGCTTCACGATGGCCATCACGATAATGCATGTTTACTACGAGCAAAACTATATTATGATTGTGATTTTAGCACTTTTTTTTTTTTGTAAGTAATCCAGAAGTATTACTAAGCATGAAAATTATACAACTGGGGGTGATGGCCACCATACCAAAGAGGTAGGCGGAGCACCAGATCAAAGTTTGTGATAATTCCACAATATACAGTCAACTGATACAAAAAAAAATAAAACACGACAGTACACAAGGAAAATAGGAAAGTCAGATCTAATCACAACACAGCAGCAACGTCTAGAAGCCCTGTTTGGCTGAACACCCGTCAGAACATAAATCGTAGAGAGGGCCAGCAAACCCCTTATGATCCCACAACAGATACAGGGAATAACAGACATGCACAACCCCAGCGGAAAACTAAGCAGCAGGGAGGTTCAACATTCCAGAGAAGCATTGCTGTTGTCTCACCGAGAAGCAGCAAGAACTCAAGCACAGATGCAAAGGAAAAGCGTGCAGTCAAAAATCATAACCTAACATATTCCCCATAATAGCATCATGCAAAGACAGAAAGAAGATCATCTGACCTGCAGACTCCAGCTTTGGCTAAGTTGTCAGCATCTTTGTTTGTCTCACTTAGGATATGAACTACTTGCCATTCATTAATTTGTCTCCTGAGCCCCTCAATATTCAGAACCCACTTTCTCATTTGCCAAGGGGCGTTTTTGGGATCATTGACCCACTTTGCCGCATTCGAGGATTCGCTCTCAATGATGATGCCATGTGTGGAAGCCCATCGGGAAGCAACAAAAATCATAATGCCTCTCTGATCGCTGAAAGTTCCGTAAGGCTCAAGCAACCTGGACTTGGAGAAGAGGACTCTTAACTCTGCCCGTGTTGTCCCTCAACAGATCACCGATACCTTCGTCACCCGGAGACCCCCTGACAACCCCATCCACGTTAAATTTGAGTGTGCCGCCCATTTCGCATGTCGAGGATTTTTGGCACACATGGGGAAGCGGAAGATATCCAAAAGTGGTGCTGCAGGTTTCAGGCCACTTTGCTCGAGCCCATAGAGCAACTTTTAGCTTGATAACATCGAAGAGCTGGAGCGTATCCCAACGTTTACCTTGAAAAGCGTGATTTTAGCACTTAATTATATGGTTTCATGGCATTCTCCTTTAAGCTTACTATTCTGAAGTTTGCTAAAATTTTTAAGTTGCTTATATCAATTGGTTACAGTTTTACAGATGTCTCATAGGCCAAAGCCTATTTAATTTATATATACACTCATAAACCCCATTTTCATTGAGAATTCGTCTCTTAGATAATATATATATATATATATATATATATATATATATATATATGCTGAAATGACTGCAATTTTATTCAAGAAAGCAAGAGATACCCAAAAGGATAAGAAATTTAATCAGCCCACCTCAAGGTAACCTTATGAGAAGTCGTGAAGAAGTAAATTTAATCAAAATTTACTTATACTTTGCAACAATATTAACGAGTAAGGTTTGCAGAGAGCTTCAAATAGGCAATCCCTTAGAATTCTCTGCAGAAAACACTAATGTCTATCTCTTACGCGTTCAAAGGAATGCGGGCTGATTTTTTATTTTTATTTTAGCCTTCTCTCATGGGTTTTTTCTGGGATGCTTCGCCGTGTTAAATCTTTTCCGGGTGTGGGAAAGGGATTCTCGCGTGCTCTTGAGTGTGCTTCCCGAATGGACGGAGACCTTGGAGTGAGGCTGGGCTTGTTTTTCGTTTGATTGCTTGTTTCTGTCATGAGGGTTGCTCTCTGCTATGATCTGACACATTGAGTCTCACCCTGTGTTGTCAAAGAAATGACCTGGAGGACTAGGTTTAAGAGGTTTCTATGCAGGATAAAGTTCTCTTACGTCTCCCCTTTGGATTTAATCTGAATCCATTGTATGGTGCAGATATAGAAAGAACAGAGTTCTTGTCGCATTTTTTTGGATTTTATGTTGTATTGATAGTTTTGTTTGTTTTTTCTGGTTGTGTTGGGATGTTCATTGGGTTCTTCAGCTTGCTGGCTAGAATTGTAGTATCTTCACCTGTGTTGATCCAGATGCAACCAGAGGGGTGATTTTTCATTCTTGTTAGGCTGCCTTGTTGAGGCGGGGGAGGTGTGTTCCCTCTGGACTTGTATCTGCGGAACTATCTGACAACGGGTAGGCTCTGGTACTATCTATGAAACCATTTATGCCTTTTAAAAAAATATATATAGCAGATACTACTATGGGTCTGGGGAGGAGACTATCTTCCTTGACTGATTTATTTTGCCTATATATATGTAATATGCTGGTCACTCTCGATTTTGCAGAGGCGGGCACAGCTGTAATAGGCAGTCTAGAAAGGGAAGAAATGGCATTGTAAATACCTCCCAAATATATATCCAAAATGGAAAAATTTATTACTAGATGTTCTCTTTAATTGACTTGGATAATTCAATCCTTAACTGTATCAGAAACAGCTGCATTCGAAATGGATGAAAGAGAAAATAGACAGCAAATATATGACATGTTCATCATTTCCCTAATCTACACAAGTAGTATGGGTCAAATAGGGATAGCTTGATTCAAACGTATTATGAATTGAAATGTTACTTATGTATAGAGGGATTTCTTCATTGTTACCAAAAAATGATACTAGTACTTTTATTATTTAACAATTCATGGATGCCAACCAAATTTTTCTGCACATTTTATTCCGTGCATTGATTTCAATGGGTAGCTTAAGAATTAGCAAGCTGCCGGATGTTCATGGGTGAAACATATTGATGTCTCCATCAAATACGTGCTTTGCTGCAATCAAGTTAGCAGGTTCTGTTAGATGGTATGGATCCCAAAATACATACTTGGTTCCGTTTGGACAAACTCGTGATAAGATCACAGAAGGCATTCAACCACCATGCTTCCCAAGCACTCGACAACAAGCAGAATCTGCATTCTCGAATCCTGAAAAACACCCAGAAAGGGAAAAATAAAAGAGCAGAAGAATGCGAATTCAAGGCATTTCGAATTTCCAAATTTCCAGTGTCAGAGGGAAAATGTGAAATCACCATATGATTTATAATTTTGTAAGATATCTTCTAGTGCCGCGTAAGTATCTTGGTAAACAAATGTTGACCCTGCAAGACTTGTTGTAAGCGTTGTGAGCAAGTTCTTCAGCCTAGTGTTGTATAACTTGGATAGTTGATTTACACGTGCAACAACACAATCGTCTGTAGAAAATCTATCCCTCTGATTAGGGGTGCACCCAACGGGACGGGAATTAGTCACTGCAATCTCTCTGGCATCCAAATTATAAAGAGACTACATGGCAGAATTGAATATTGCGCAATTAGATTTTTGTTATGTAACAAATAGTAGAAATGTGAGTTAGCGAGAAGAAAAATTTACTGTGAGTTGGGATCTGAATTTGGAAATCATATCATCGAAATAAATACTATCATCATCATGAGATGAGGAAGCCGCCTTATCGAAGACTACATTTGCGCCTTTTACAATAATGTAGAGTGCTTGTCTAAGCAGTTTTCGAGCTGCTGCTGCACCGATTCTTGAGATGATGTCTTGCCTTGTCTTTGCGAAGTTATTGATTTGTGCATCCATGCAAATATGAGCACCCTACAAAATAGTAATGCAGATGTTTCCATTCATCAAGTTCGTATGAAATCTTCACCTATCCCTGGTTCCTTTGTCCTTCCCTATAAAAAGAGATACTTCAAGGCATTGTGTTTAGTTTTTTACAAGTATTCCTACATACATCTTGACCCCCTACCCCTACCCCTACCCCTACCCCTCCTTTCTCAACAAATGGAATAAGAAAGAAATCTTACGTATTTTGATCCGGTAGAGTTAAAACTTCTTGATCCAGAAAAAGCATAGTTGACACCCTTCAAGTATCAATATCTTAAGTTATTCTGATATATTCGTCTAGTAGTGATAATCTGGCCTTAATTTAGAAATGAGTAGCAAAAAACTTGCCTATAATGTCAACAACTGTTAACTTTCAAAAGAAAAAAATGTCAACAACTGTTCTAGCATTAGTGTACCGTCCGGATGGACATCCTTTCACAAAGTCAATACCATTTGGACACGTTGGCTTTGCAATTGTGTTAATGTAGAAGTTGTTCCCTACCCCCACCAGAGAATCTCCAAACACAAACATAGCAGAAACGTTCTTTGCAGAGCAGATGCTTGGTGAGAAATGGATTGATAAAATCTGATACATTGCAGAAACGATGATAAGCCTGTTCAGCATGGTGCCCGTGTAGCAAAAATGTGCAAGAAAACCAGAAAGATACTTTATAATTTATATATCGTATGGATCTCTATATCTAAGCTTTGCAGAGGTAGTTTTTCAGTTTTATATTTATAAACCAACCTGCCAGCTGAAAGGTGGCGATACGCTGGAGTTGTGTTAATTGATGGAATTTAATAATAAATTAAGCAAGAAGCATATAGAACTATATAAGTAGCTAGGAACTAGGATATAGGAGTATGGTAAAGCAATAATGATTCCAATGGCTCCAATATGCACTCTAAAACAGATGATTACAACCACAAATGATCATTTACGTACCCCAATTATTATCAAGTGCAATTGATGAAAAGCTTTTATTCATTTACATTATCAGAGATAAGTTATTATTGTGCTAATACATATTACTTTTACAGGTTTCATGCATATTTACTCTGTTAAGGCTTGCATTTGATTCAAAAAGTTCGGGTTTTCTATTTTTCTCACATTTGCAAATAATTCAAGTATAAGCTGCAGTGACAGATAGGAATATTGTAATAGATGTGTTCATAGGCCACATTCTTTTTGACATTTCGGCTCTTAAATAAATCTGAGCCTAACAAGGGTTCTCTTCATTTTTGGCATGTGCATCCAATATTTTCATTCAAGAAAGCAGTAATTTAGTACACAAACGATAAGAAACTTAATCAGCTAGCCCATAGGTGGGAGGAGAAGCCTAAGAGAAGTCCAAAGAAGAAACATAAACCAAACTCACTGCACTACGCAACTAAACATGCAAAGACCCAAAAGTCTGATTTAGAATCAGAATCTAACATCTACTATATGGAATAACAAACTAGGCCTGGATCAAAGGTAAATGTAGCACTGTTTGTCTGTTGGCTGTGGCTGAATTGAAAATTTATTGTCAGAACAAAAATTAGGGTTTTGAAATTTTTTTCTCATTAAATGTTAATTTAAAGTAACATCCAAACATCTAGTTCATTGATTGATACATGATATCTTGTTTAAAAAAAAAGTTAAAATCCTCTTTTTTCAAATAAAAAAGAAAAACGGTTAATCTGAGACAGAAATGCTAGACTATTTGAGACTGCAGTTGCAGCCCATGCAAAATTTTCAACAACTTAAACATGACGTCACACCAGTGCTATAGCACTCTAATTAATGGTCCCTACGAAACGATACACGGTTTTTTTTTTATTATATAATTGAAGAGAAGGGATTCGAATCCTACTCTTTAAGCAGGAGATAATGCACCAATCAATTAGTCAAATGCTCGAGTGCGAAACGATACATGGTTTCATCTGCCACACTATCTTACTTTTTCGACAACAACAGTGCTATTGGGAATAAGCCGGTGGTGGTTAGAAGATTAGCACTGAAGGAACCATGCACAATGCTTAGTTTAATATTCCAGTGATATACGACAAGAATTTGCTCACTGCTAGTGATTTGTTTTCAATTTAACGAGAATGGAGTAAATAGGCTGCTGACTCTCGACTTTGCAGGGGAAGGCGCAGCTTTAATAAGACATCTACAAAGCACAAGAAAGAGTGGTGCACACATTTTTCAAATATCCTAAATTACAAAACCATTACATCTTGTCTTTGTAGGTAAATCTATTTACATTTTTTTTTATTTTGATTATTTTCAAATAATATTCTGTAGTTCTTTTTTTTTTTTAATTAGCACCTTATGGATATATATTTCTCAATTAACATATAGTGACTAACTTCTGTTCTCAAAAAAGTTAATCTGTAATATCTTACTCAATAAAATTTTTAAAATATTTTTAATTCAACGTTAACTTATTTGTTCATATTTAAGGATATTTTTAAAATTTTATTAAGCAGAATTAATAGCCAAACAGAATAGAAATAATTTGCATAATGTTTATTGAAAAACAAAAAAAAAATGTCTTGTGAAAAAAAATTGAAACCACAGAGAATGTAGGTAGAGTTTACCCTTTAATCATCGATTTAGGTACCTTGGAAATGGATGATAAATAGCTTTTGTAGATACTAGATTTTGGTTAATACCGTTACTCTAAAGAATTATGTTACAACATAATATTATATAGAGAACAAGTGAAGCGCTACTTCACGCAGAACAAGTGAAGCGCTACTTCAAGTATTACTTAAAGCAGAACAATTAGAAAAAGTAAAGTATTACTCCATATAGAATAACTAATACAAGTAGAACAACCACTTTGAATAGAATAACTGTTTCACTTGGATGACAGTGAAAGTAACTCAGAATAAGTGACAGGGTTCAGGGGTTACTTTCATCTTGGGATGTTTCAGAGAGTTTGGCTTGGTGGCTGAGATATGGAGGTAGTTAAGAGGTCTTCCTCTTAACCCTTTCCTGAAGTACAAGTGTTTCACCCTCTTATCTTGTTCTCGTATACTTATTCATGTACAGCTTATTCTCTTGTACCTATTCTCATACAGCTTCTTCTCTCGTACCTATTCTTGTACACCTCTTTTCTATTACCTTTACTTGAGAACAAGTCTTACTACATTCAATTACAGTAACGGTTACTTACATTAATATTCTTCATAATAATGTCATTCATTAGGCGCATTAAAGCCTATTCTTATGTAACCGTCACTTTTAACACTATATATAGAGCCTCACAATTCATTTGAAAGGACTCT
>NC_030855.1:21434703-21508088 GCF_000208745.1 Theobroma cacao
CACCTGTAGGTTTTGGTTGTTTGATAGTACCATCAATAAATCTGGATTTGTTTTGGATTGAAAAAGCCAAAAAAAAGTATTGGCTCCAAGCTAAATAGTTTATATTTGAAAGTTTAGGGGTTTATCACTACCGATCCATGATAATCAGAATAATGGATATAATAAGGTGAATGTAAATCTTCCATAAGAGAAACTGAGGTTTTTGTTGATGTAGATGACATCTTAGGGCTTCAATTTCAAGAATCAGAATGAAATTAAGAACATGATATTTATGATATCAAGAAAGAGGGATTTTCGAATTACTAGTGAAAGAAAAGGAATTACTACATATATTTTTTTAATCAAAGACAGAAAGATGAAGCCACTATAATACCATGTAAATTTCATGAATTTCATATTGTTAAGACATGAACAAAATTTAAGGAAAATAGTAAAAGTTAAAGAGGTAGAGAGAAAAAGGAAAAACTAATGAACTTCATTTTATATTTTTGTAAACAGTTACATTATGCTTCAAGTATTCATACTAAAATAGTTTTGCCAACTACACGAACTAATAACCAGCTAACCATAGTAAATTAAGTTAATATCACATATCAACCACGTGCTCAAGCTCTTTTCTCTTCTTTACTACTACCTATAGACTTTACTTTACACTGAGAATAAATAAAACTAAAATTTGATAAATATATTAAAACGACACATCTATGCATCAACTTTAACAAGAACATAACTATATGACTAAGGTTTAATTTGTTCCACTAATTAATGATGCACCAATTTAAGATCATTAAAGTTGGCTAGATTTAGACCAGCCTTCTTTCTAATTCATAATTTGTTCTTTTCTTTGGCCAAAAGTTATCCAATTCATAGAATATATTTCCTATATATAATATACAATCTAACTACAAGTTTTGGCCCATTTAAACATAACAACAATTAATAAATAAATTATGGTTTAAAATTATTGTGTTATACTATTAATTTTTTATCTTAAAAAAATCAATAACAATTATTGAATCAAATGTTCAAATACTTATACGCTATTATTATTATTATTGTAATACCAAATGTATTCCTTGGATACTCATACACACTTACACTCACAATTCACAAATAAAATCACAAGGATGCCAATTTTATTCTATATAAGAAAAAAGAATATATAATAAAAAAACACAGTCAAGTTTCTTTCAAAAATAAATAAAGTCAACTATAAAAATTCAAAATATGCAAAAAATTCCTATTAATATTAAAAACTCGTTCAATGTCCTGGTAAATGAGTTAAAAAGTAAAGAAGGCGATCTCGAACCCTCATCCTTATCACTTTCCTCTTCAATGGGATGACTGAAGTTTGAAGGTACAATGGTATCTAGGGCAAAATCATCACTCCAAAAATCAAGATTATTTGGAGCTAGGGTGTCATCTGGTTCTTTTAGGCTCCTGGGTAACCTTTGGCCATGAGTCACATTTATTTTGAATTGCTAACCATTCTTGGATTATTCACCATCATAATCATTGGAGAAAAAATAATTTATCCTTTCCTTCATCAAAGGAACTGCCACTAAGATTAGATAAGGCACCTTGGTCGATGGATTGGCCATTGACCATTTGATGTTATTGTTTTCTAAAGCATCATCATAATCACTAAGCTTGTATGTGGTGAAGTTGTATGTTTGCATTATTGAGTGGTTATTATCAGTATTAAAGACTATATTAACAAAATGAACACAAAGTCCCCTTAGAACAAATCTATTTATAAATTTTAATAGTAGAAAGTTAATTTTGGTTACTACTTAAGAATTGTTAAAATGTAGTGTTGTACAGAGAATAATGAAAACAAGTTAAACAATATTTACGCAGAATAATTAACGTAAGTGGAACAACTACTTTTCACTGAATAACTACTTCATACAAATAGCAGTGAAAGCAACCCAGTATAAGTGGCAGGATTCACAGGTTACTTTCACCTTGGGATGTTTCAGAGAGTTTGGCTTGGTGGCAGAGATATGGAGGTAGTTAAGAGGTCTTTCTCTTAACCCTTTCCTGAAGTACAAGTGTTTCACCCTCTTATCTTGTTCTCGTATACTTATTCATGTACAGCTTATTCTCTTGTACCTATTCTCATACAGCTTCTTCTCTTGTACCTTTTCACGTGTACCTCTTTTCTATTACTTTTTATTTGAGAACAAGTCTTATTACATCCAATTACAGTAATGGTTACTTACATTAATATTCTTCATAATAATGTCATTTATTAGGCGCATTAAAGCTTATTCTTATGTAACCGTCACTTTTAACACTATATATAGAGCCTCACAATTCATTTAAAGGGACTCTTCTCTACCCTTCCGAGCTAACACATTCTCAACTTGAGAGCTTCTCTCTCTAAATTCTCTCTCTAATTATCTTGTACTCTCTAAGTCTCTTTAATTCTTTTCTTATTGTCTTCCACCTGTCACAACACTTAGTACTTCAGGAACTGCTCCAATCTTCCTCTCTGCCTCCTCCGGCACATCCTTTTACTTGTTTGCAACACTTCCTCTCCCTATCACAAGAACCCCCTTTACAGCTTTCAAAAAAAAAAATGTTATCCTTTTAGTTTGGTCTGGCATATGGCCACATATTTAAGTTCCCAGAGCTAAATATTGATGGGGTGAAACATGCAGTCTCTAGGGATCAGTTATGCCAGTTAGAAACATGATTAGACATAGATCTAGAGGGATTCCCCCTTGGTTAATAGTCTTGATTTGCATATTGAACAACTTCCTTACGGTTTCAGATGATGCCAGGTATATCCTTAGTTCAAATTCTTATGTGCAAACCGATGAAATTTCATGGAAGAAAAAAAAATAGTCAACAGAAAAGGCTATCAGTTTAGAAAAATGTTAAAAGTCAATATCTCAGAGGTTATAACCATACTGACTGTAAAATTTTCTACCTTGATCTCATAATCTAGAAAATGGGACAAGAAATCTCATGTTCAAATGAAAAAATATATAATCGAAATACAGGATCTTTGTCACTCTAGTCCTCTAAAGTGATTCACTGATTTCCTTCTAACCTCAGATTAACAATGTCTGAAACATAGAGATTTGTGGTTCAAGAAGCAGAGGAAATGAAATACCTGCATTCACCAGCAATCATCTCCATGCTGGACGTTTGCAATAAAACACAGCTTCTTGAGCTGAATCTATGGTTGGAAAACTAAGGAACAAATTGCACATCAAAACGTGATATAATTTTTGGTTATATGAGCTGCTTTGTGCTGCTATACTATATAACAAGAATCTGGATGCCATAGAAGTTAATCTTTCAGTGCTATAAAATGGAAGTTGAGTTTACTAGTGCCCTAGGCTGATCAACTCAATATCAAATATGAGGGTACCCAATGTTGAGCCTTCTCCATTCGCAAGGCGGGTTGGATTGAAAATGGTAGTAAACAGCCTCTGCCTGTCAAAGAACTATAGCAGAACAGAAGACAAGTAAACATTGGTAAGTGGTAACAGCCAGATCAGAGTACTATAGCTAAAAGAAAACCATGTCAAAGTAAAGGAAACATTCATTTTAGTCAGGTTTTAGCAATTCTACCATCTCAAATGTTTGTATCAGCTAAAATGTGTTCCTATCAGTTAACTATAAATACCAACTGAAATATACAAATTACTGAATACTGAATATCTTCAATTTCTCTAAACATACCTTCATTTTGGAAAAAACATTTTGGTAATCATGAAAGAATTTGAGTCCAAGTTCCTTTACTAAGGAATCATGAAGATGAACCTATGTTTCTATACCACTGTATCCAGCAGTCTCCATGGTCCTTTCCTGATATCACTGGCAATGCTACTCAACGGTTATTTTCAGAGAACATAAATTTTTCCCCTAAATTCATCACCCTACAGTGAAATTAGACCAAAGAATTCATAACTCATACATATTCCTCAGAGCTGAAGACTTCTCAAGATTGAAATCTCTTTTTCATTTTTTTTTTGTCCTTTTGGCCGAATTTTTTTGTATACTTAAATGAAGGCTTGGAAACATTAATCAGAATAGTAATAGTAGGGAGTTCCAAATTGGAAATTAAGAGAAAATAAATTCAAAATGATGAAACAACGGAAATGTAAAGGTCCAAAAAAAAGAAGTGGGCAACAACATTACATACATTAGGAGGAATAGGTTCCTGCGAAGTGTTCTGATATCCTTGTGAGGGAGGAATGATAACTCGACGAGTACCACCTACTTGCATTGATCTGACAGCTGCTTCAATCCCAGAAATGACCTACATTTATTTTTTTGAGCCAAAGTTACTGCTGTAATATGGCTGCAGACATTCAAAGTAGATCGATGTAATACAATAGCCATAACTTAATGAAGGAGATTTGACTTGAGATCTTATTCTCCTTAATTATAGACTATGATCATTGACTAATTGCTATGATTAACTTCTAATTCCTTAGTCTAAGGCATAATTAATGCCTTTACATTAGACAGCAATTTATTGTAAATATGTCTTTCCTTTGTATTACCATCACAACTGGTATTTAAGCACAACATGCCTATCAATAAAATCATCAAATAGAGTATTCAAACTCTTCATAACTCAAACTTGAACTGATATGGATTAGCAAGTCAGTGATATCTAGTAAATGGTGGTGAACTTGAAAACCATATTAGTTGGGATCTAATAAATACCACCCAACTCTATGTACCCAAATTGGACTTGCTAGACAATAAAAAATTAGGCCAGTGAATATCAACCCATAGTCCCACCTAACCCTCCCTCCCTTCCCTTAAACCCCAACAATCTTTCACTGCGGGTGGAATTCATTCCAATTCAATCCTGTGTATGTTTTCGTTATAACCATTCAAAATTACAAACAGAAAGAAAGCAAAGAACATTATTGGTTAAGGTAGTTTATTTAAACCTTCAGCTTCACATCAATACACGATATCAGCTAGCTACTAAAACAATCAAAACCCTGTTAAATGTTCTGACAAACTTACCTTCCCGGAACCAAGGGTGAAGACAAAAGGAATTGGTTCCCCGATGCCATCTTTATGATCATACGTAGAATCAAACCGCCACCCCTGCTTTGCTGCCAGCCTTCCATAGTAATGTATCGCAACCTTTTTCATTACATTTCATACTCAACAATTAGATATGCGAGAAGGCCATTTAAACTTTATGTGATGTGACTAAGTGCATGCATTCATAAACAAAAACAAAGAGTCCTTTATTACGCACAAAAATATAAAATTCTTAAGTTACCTGGAAGCCCAAGGTGTAATAATAAAAGAAATATACTAACAATTGAAGAAAGGACCTGGTCTCCATCGACCGGAGTGGCACCGGTGCCAGGACGGAGGTCCAAGGCCTTGACACCACCGGAGTTAGGGAGGTCGAAGAAGTCGGTGTTAATGGCCGATTTTGAAAGAGCAGAACTATAAAATGACAAGATTAACGAAGAAATGGTGGTGGTTGCTATAGACACTGATAATGTTCTCCTTGAACTTCTTGTTGAAGACGAAGAAGAAGATGAGGGGTGAGGAAAAGTTGCAGAGATAATCGGTGATGATGCTGGAGTTTCCCGGAAAAGGTAATGGAGGGTGGGGTGGTGGGAAGCACGGAGGTGAGGTGATGATGCATAGCAGTGGATCAGCAGCATTATCTTCTTTGTTTGATTGTAGTTGGACGCAAAGAAAAGTATCCTACCTATTAAATTTTAATTAAATTTCAAAAAAATAAACAAAAAAAAAAAGGAAAAAAACGCCGTCTGTGGGAATCGAACCCACGACCACGTGGTTAAAAGCCACGCGCTCTACCGGCTGAGCTAAGACGGCTGTTGTAAGGCAAACAAAGACAATTTTTTTTAGCCTTTATACTTTGACCTTTTTAGTCTAATAAATTTGTGAATTTTATTTGTATGCTAAGATAAAAAGTGAGGTTATTGACATGCCAACAACTTCAATTTCACAAAGAGATAGAGGTTGGAATATTGCCTAGCATGGGTTCCTCTCCTATTGTTCTTCAGTTTAGTAGTTCATGATTAAACTTTTTATTGAAGTGTGATGAAAAGAAATTACCTAGCTAATACTACTAATTATTGATGTAAGATGTTTAAAATAAGTTTAATATTTTAAAATTTTATGAATTATTTTAAAATTTTTAAATAAAATTTTTGACTTAATATATAAAAAGATCTCTAAATATTTTAAAAAATTTAAATAAATTCTTATATTTTTAGTGTATTTAATGAAGCTCTTATACTTTTATTTTTGAGCCAAATAATTATTGATTTTATTTTGAATCAAACAAGTTCTCATTTTTTTTTTATTTTGAGTCAAATAATATCTTATAACTAATGATTGATTTAGTTAAAATATTATTTATCATTCTATATCATACAACACTAACGTGACATAGTAACATATTATAATTGATGATAATATAGCATGCTAACATATTATAATTAATAATGACATGACATGTTAATTTTTTATAATTACATGACGATGTAGTATTACTATCCACATTAATGTCCATATCAATATCACGTGGTATAAAAATGATAAAGTGATATTTTGATTAATGATAATTAATTAATAATTAATTATAAGACTTTATTTGACACAAAATAAAAGTAAAGAGATTTAAAAAAAAAGTATAAAAACTTGATTAAACATAATTTAAAAAAAGACTTATTTGAATTTTATTGAATAGTTTAAAAGCTTATTTGAGTATTATGCTAATATTTATTCTTTATTGTGTTTAATTAAATTCTTTTTTTTAGTTAAATAAATTTTAATAATTAATTATTGATTAATTATTATTGATCAAAATCTTACTTATCATTTTATATTATATGATGTTAATATGACAAATTATAATAAATAATGACATGATATATTGATTACTACACAATGGTTATGTGATATTTTTACTTTTTACATTAATATGACATCAATCATATAAATATGAAATGATAAATAATATTTTGACTAAAATAAAAATATGAAGANGGTGATATTATGTTTTTAAAATAAATTAGAATTTTCATGAATGATTATGGGTAGCTTGCTAATAGCATGAATGTGACGCAGGCCCGCCTAGGGTGACGCCACCCAAGCAAGAGCTTTAAGCTCCCAATTTGAGGAGATTCCAATTTTAAAAAAGATTTATAATTTTATAATAATTATAATATAATTAATTATATTAAAAAATATAAAAATAAAAAATAATTCATCAAATTTTTTGTTTTTTTATTTATTTTTAATTATGTACCTAATAAATTTTAATTTTTTATTACTTTTTTATTTCTAGAATACTATTAATTCTCAATTATATTATCTTATTTTTAATAAACTAACAGTTACATGTATTTAATCATTTTCAACATTTATTTTTTTTCTTACTTATTTCTCTTATTTCCAATCAACATATTTAATGATTTATAATAGCTATTTTTTTCCTATATATAAAACTAATTATTTTTTTCAATGTATAATATCTACTTTTGAAATCTTCCTTTCTCATTTACTCTTTTTTCTTTTAACTTCAATTTTTCTCTAAAAAATACACAAGATGTCTGTTCTTTTATTATCTTCATAAAGCTGTGAGCCTCATTTACGATTTACAATAAGCATTCAACAATTAAGTACTATTGTTATAATGTTTACAGATTTTTTACTTTAATTTAGATTTATATTATATTGTTATATTATTTTTATTTTATGTGATGGTTGATTTATTTGAATTAAAAATTTTGATTATTGATATTATATTAGCCATTTAAAAAATATAAGATAATTATAATAGTTAAATATTTTTAAAATAATATTAACAATTTCAGTAAGTGTCGTTTCAAGAGAAATAAGTTTTTTAAAATTAAAATTAATAAAATTTTATTTAAGATCAACAATATTTCAAGAAAGATTAAATGGATTGACTATATTATCAATTGAAAAAAAATATTAAAAAAACTTAATTATGAAAATTTAATTAAAAATTTTACATTTTAAAAAAATTAAAAAGATAAAATTTTAATAAAAAAATTTTTATTTAAATATTTTACTTTAAATTTTTAAACTTATTGAACCGCCCTTTGTGACTCATTTCACAAAATTAGTTGTAATTCCGAAAGGTGAAGTGGTATAACTAAATACGAACGTCCCACACAAGGCCCAAAGTGGCAAAAGCCAACAACAAAATATTACATGTTCTCTTCGCGGTCTGCTCCTCGGTCCTCACCAAACTACTACATTTTTTATCTCTTCTTACTTGATCCTGCTCATTTCGAGCTCTTCCTCTTTGCTCTGTTTAATATTTCAGACTTTCTGTTTCACTCACTGAAGGTTGAAGAAACATATATCTGAATTCCCACAGATAGAAAGAGGAGGGTAACCCCCAAAAGATTGAATAATGGAGAGCAGTGAAGAAGATGATGACTTCCCATCTATTGAGAGCATCACTCCACAGTCCAAGATTGATTCTGTTCATCAATCTCACACTGAAAAGGTCATTTTTTTCCACCCTCTGCATTATTCCTTCTATTTTTTTTTGCTTGTTTCCCAGAAATTGGAAAATAAAAGTAGTTTCTTTTTATTTTCTCTGGTTTGCTTGTTCGTTTCTTTCAAACTTTGGATGCTAGATTCTAAGTTGTGGGTTTTGTTATGCTTTGTCGCCCATTTTTCTACGTGAGCATTTGCTTATAATTATATCTTTTACTGTAGATTTGTTCTCTAAAATATGGGTTGGTCCTATTTCTAGTCAAATTTCAGGGAAAAATGTAGCTTTATTTTCTACATTTTCTATCTAGGAAGTGAAAAATAAAAGGTCTTTCCTGGGATTTCGTTACATGGGTTTTTGCTCACTCAGCTTAATCAATCAAAATCACCTATGTATTTGATGGAATTGTAATTATTAATCTGTATTGTTATATGTTTTATTAATTAAACACTAGAAAAGTCTCTCTATTTCCCTGATTTTTCATGCCCAAAGTTTCTCCTTTTACGAGCATGAAATTACCTGGTTTCAACCATCATCACCAGATTTGATGTTTTCTCATGTTCTTTATTGCTAGTGTAGCATGTAATATGGGATATTTTGATAATGCAGGGAATCAGAAAACTCTGTTGTGAACTATTGGATCTGAAGATGCTGTGGAGAACTTATGTGGGAATATGCGCACAAAATACTTAGCTTTCTTGAGGTAAAATAGAAGTGTTCCTGTTCACCTTTTAATGATAAATGAAAATAAAGTTGAAAAGTTTTGTAACTATAGTTCTACTAATTATTTTATCTATTTCAAGTGTGTATGATTGATTGTAAGTGTAATTGTAGAATATCCGAAGAAGTTGTTGAAATGGAGCATGAACTGATTGAGCTGAGAAAGCATATCTCTTCTCAAGGGATTCTTGTGCAGGATCTAATGACTGGGGTGTGCTGTGAATTGGATGAGTGGAACTGGGCAAATGCTGATATGAACGACACACCGCCAGACCCTGAAATTAGTGAAGTTCAAGATCCCTTGGCAAATAAAATGGATGATCACAAGAAAATATTCCTTGAGAAAATTGATGTTCTTTTGGCTGAACATGAAGTTGAAGAAGCCCAGGAAGCTTTAGAGGCTGAGGAGTGAAACTTTCCTGAGCTAAAGGGTTCTGGATATTCTTCAACTGAAGCATCCTCTTACAAGTCTTCGTTTCTAGAAAGGAAGGCAATGCTTGAGGATCAGCTTATTGAGATTGCTGAACAGCCTGCAGTTAGTACTAATGAACTAAAGAAGGCATTATCTGGTTTGATTAGGCTTGGGAAAGGTCCTTCAGCACATCAATTACTTTTGAAATGCAGTGGTTCCCGCCTGCCAAAAAACATTGAGGTTTTTCGTCGTTCATGTTCTGTCTGCCCGAAGACATTTCCTGCCACACTGTCTAGGCTTGTTTTTTTCTATGATCTCGTTGACAACTAGAGAATCTGGCTTGATATTTGGTGACAATCCTGTTTATACCAATAGAGTTGTTCAGTGGCCAGAGTGGGAAATTGAATTTTTTGTTTGTTTGGTGAAGGACAATGCACCTTCTTCAGAAACAGTTTCTGCTTTACGTGCAGCTAGCATTTGTGTTCAGGATAGCCTTAACTACTGTTCAAGGCTGGAATCGCAGGGGTTGAAAATATCAAAGTTGCTTCTGGTGCTCTTGCGTCCTTACATAGAGGAAATGCTGGAGTTGAATTTTAGGAGGGCTAGAAAGGCTGTTTTTGACTCAATAGAAGTTGATGAGCACTTGCCTATGTCACCTCACTTTGTGTCTTCTTTGTCAGCTTTTGCAACTTCATCAGATAGTGTGCTCGTAGACAGTGGAATGAAATTTTTGTATATTATGGCTGTAAGTTGGTCTTTTTTCCAAGTTTAAAAGGTTATTTCTTTTGCGTGTTTGCACCTCAATCACCATAAATACTTCATTCGTTTCAAAATGTTAAGATGTAAACAATTGTGACCTAAAAGTGACACTTTTCTAGAGATAGAGGCTGAAGAATTGAGATACAATATTACTGCATATGATTGAATTTAGGTATTATGAAGAAGTAATCTGTAGTTCTTTACTACTTTTTATCAAATTAAATCACATTGAGAAAGTGCTTGAAAGAAAGGCTCTGCCATTATAGGTACAATAAGTACAAGAGAAGCATCTCAATATGGAATTTTAGAATTAATTCACATATGGGTGCAGGGCATTTTTGCCTTTGCATGCTTTATCTTTTGTTTTTTGGTTTTGTTTAATTAATTAATTAATTTTAAGTATTATTCCTTAGTCTTTCATTGGCAGATGGACGCTATACTAAAAAACACAAAAAGTAGCTGCAACATATAAAACTTATTAGTATGCATGGTATGTTTTGAATTTTAACATTGTGGCTTTTAGCTATAAAGATCTATGTATGCAACAACTACAAAGTGTAGAATATTCTGCATGCCAGTGTCCAAGAATGAAACAATAAGTCTACTGTTCTTTTACTTCTCAAATATTTTAGTGATGCAATGCTGAAGTTAAAATGTCACGGACAGGATCTTTTGGAACAGCTTACGCCGCTGGTTGTTTTGCATTTTGGAGGAAATGTACTAACTAGAATTTCACAGCTGTTAGATAAGTATATGGATGCACTAATTAGAGCCCTGCCTGGCCCGTCTGATGATGACAGTCTTACTGAGCTGAAACAGACCATACCTTTTAGAGCTGAAACAGATTCAGAGCAGCTAGGTATTCTGGGAATAGCATTTACAATTATGGATGAACTGTTACCTAGTAGGGTAGTTAAAATTTGGAGTCCAAAGAGTGAAAACCAGGAACCAGGAAATGAAAACATTGTTCCTAATGCAAGCACCACTACAGAATTAGAAGATTGGAGGCGCCAGCTTCAGCACTCTTTTGACAAGCTCAGATATCACGTTTGTAGGCAATATGTTTTGAGTTTCATCTATTCAAGAGAAGGCAAAACACGACTAAATGCACAAATTTATTTGGGTGGAGATGGAGAAGATTCACAATGGGACACCCTGCCTTCTTTGCCATTTCCGGTAATCTCACTAACTTCCCTTACGGCACAAGAGTTCTTCCATTTCCTTTAGATGCTGCACATGGAAGAGTTTATTTTGCTTTCCATTTTAAGCTTATTCTTTTTTATCTTTAGAATTAGGGTAGTCGTTATATCTTTAGGTAAACACAAATCATTTAAATTCTAGAATATTTAGTTATTTTGTCTTGTCTGTAATTTCTTAAGAATCTCCCCTGCACCTTTTATTACTTTCTTTTTTTATCAGATTATACATTACCAGTATGGTTTACAGTTACATATATCTTTTGGTTTCTTCAATTTAGATAACTTGTTAATCTGTTTTAGTGCATGAATAGCAATTAAATTGCAAGCTCTTTTATTTTCCTTCTGCGCATAAAAATGCAAATTGTATGTATATTGGCATGTAAAATGTGTTATGTGATTCCATGTGAGAAGCTGTATTTATAAGTTTCACTTCAGGTGTCAATAGAAATCGTTCTCCTATATTGGCATGTGAGGACTTATCTGTCATCCATCCATGCAAAATTTGGACATGTTACACGCTTGACTGAAATCATCTCTTGCTAATTCTGAACCTTTGTTTTATTATCATTGCGGGCATTATTTTCAAAGCTACAGCGGTTAGCAACTGTGGATGGAGATGTGCTACTTGGAAAAGAGAAACTGCAAAAAATTCTGCTTGCTAGACTGACAGAGACTGTTCTAATGTGGTTGTCCGATGAGCAGGAATTCTGGGGTGTGTTTGAGGATAAATCCACTCCACTTCAGCCACTTGGATTATAGCAGGTAAATTTTCTTTTCCATGACAGTTTTTTGTTGGTTCTGAAGCATTTCTATCTCCTTTTGAATATTATCACTTTTGAAAGTTATCATTGTATCCTTAATTTAAATCTCTTTCCTTCTAGTTTTGTGGTTGATCTTTACCATAGATTGCAGGATTTATTTACAATTTTAATATCATGTTAATGTTCTGAACAGTTTTCTGCAATTGTGCACTCAATGATGTATATCATTGTCAGCTATGTTTATGTTCTGACTAATTCGCACAGTGTGTTTATCCTCATCTTCTGTCACTTTTGCAAAAATTCTTTTCTGTTATTTCATCATTTGAAAGTGGCTTCACTTAACCTTCTAAGTAAATCTTTTCTGTAGATTTTGCTGTGTAGTATATACATGATACATGAGCTGCTGCATTTTTTTATTCTGTTTAATGCCATGTGGTATTTGTTGAGGCCCGTTGTACCTCTAGATGATAAAATTATCTTGCAAAACCATCTTGGCAACTCCATGTTTAATCTGTTTGTTCCTTGGCCTCAAGGTATTCATGTGTAGACAAACCTGGCAATAGAAGGCCCTTGATTTGGCATTGTAATTTTATATGCCTATAATGCTGTCACTGCCCTATTAAATTATATTTTGACTTTGTTTTGGCAGTTAATTCTTGATATGCATTTCACTGTTGAAATAGCTCATTTTGCGGGTTAGCCATCTAGGCATGTGCACCAGATTGCATCTGCTGTAACTGCTCTCGCAATCAGAACCTTCACTGCCAGAGAAGTTGAAAGGTACGCATCCTTCCCATTCTGATATTTTGGTTCTTACCTTCACTTTCTGCTGGCAACTAATTTTGCATTGGCAGTGCACTCCCTGAGGACGAATGGTTTGTTGAAACTGCAAAATCTGCAATAAACAGGCTTCTAATAGTAGCATCTGGCTCAGACACATCTGAAATTGATGATGATCACATTATGATACATGATGACATCGGCTCAGATTCTGCTTCATCCCTATCATCAGTAAAATCCTTTGAATCATTTGCTTCTGCTAGCATGGGTGAACTCGAGAGCCCTAATTTTACTGATCAAGAAGACTAGAAGTTGACTATAGGTAGACGAAATGTGGTTCTCATCCCAGACGCAGAATGTGCTACTGTAATTGTTTACAGAAACCGATATTTTCTTATCACGATTTTGAGCATGCAGATTCAGATACCATCGCTTAGAAGCAGAAAGTAACCTAGGATTTGTGTTCACAGATGTTGTAGTTTATTGTATTTTGTTGTATCTTGTATTAATTGTTTTGTCAAATAGGGGCTTTGAGCCTTCGATATTCAAGATATATATAGAATTCACTCAGCTTCCAAGTTTTGCTCTTCTTTAAGGACACTCTTTCAGAGAAGCCATTCTGCTCAGCCTTTTCAAAACTATTAACATCATGATCCATGAAAATGACATAAAGGTGCAAGTATGGCGCTTCCTCCTAACCCTGACCAATTTGGTTTGTGTCTATTGTCTAAACATTTGAAATAATAAGCAAACTTGTGAATAATAATTATGTTATGTATGCAGGCATCAGGGTGACTGAATATACTCAAATCTTACATCCCACTACAAGTTACAAGTCACTTCAGATCTCCACCACTAACGCAGCTTCAATTTCGGACTTCTGCTATATCTATCCTCTCATCACCACCTTGAAAATTCTTTGCAATTTCAAGTTCAATGCTAACAAAACTAAAATCAGTTCTATTATTATATTATCTTTTTCATATATTGACCATTTTTAATAAAATATTTTAGAAAACAGAGGAAGTAAAAGGGAATTTTTTTTAAAAAAAAAAACGCACCCAAAGCCGGGCCAACTAAGCGCGGGAAAAATTAACTTTAGTGCAGAGCAGGTGAGAACTGAGAAGTCATAGAAAAGCCTGATTTTTGAGGCTTGGAGAGAATTAGGGTTAGGGTTTGAATTGAAAAGGGGCAAAATGGAGGAAGATAAGGGAACAACAGGAAAAATAAACCTACGCCAGAAAGACAAAGAAGAGGAAGTAAATATAAGTGGTCAAGTCCATCACCTGCCATGCTGCATCAAATTCAATGGTCCTTGCTCTGTTTCCCAATACTTCAGACCCAAAGCCAAAGGTATCCCCTTTTCCTCTATGTTTGCTTCTCATATATAAATTTTATGCAAAGGTAAAGATTTGATTTATTTTGTTGGGTTTTATTTTATGTTAAGCAGGGATGGAAATTGATGGGTTAGCAGTAGAGGAAGCACATTTTAGAGGAAGGAAGCTTCAAGGAACTACTATTTCTATTCCAAATGGATATTCTGGTATTTTTCCTTTTTTTTGGATTTGTTTTTAATTAATTCCCATGTTTTATTTTGTTGGAAAGATGAATTTTTTGTGATGCTGTGGATTTCAATTTTGAGTTCTAGTTGTATGTTTGGGATATGGTTGATCTAAGCATGTAACACTGGAAACTATGAGAACTTTGTTGATAACAATATTTCAAGCCTATTGAATTTGAGGAGGATAAGCTAAGAAATTATAATGATTTGGAGAATTAATAGTTTTCATTTTACAAGGAAAAGATTATCTGCAAAACAATGAGCAAGATATTGCATTGTCATTGATTTATTGGATGTGGTCTTGTGTTTTTCCTTTTTTTGAATCGGTTAATGAGAGTGAAAGGTAGTGCTTGCCTGGAGACAAATGCTCTACTTGGGTGCTCTGAACATTCTTGTTTTTGCTTCACCTGTGTGCATATTATTTGATCAATTTTAGGAAGTTGCACTGGTCTTGCAGTAGGCTTTGTGCTCCAACTATACCAATATTAAAAGATGTGTTGACATAGTGTTAGGTTTCATTTTCCATTTCTTCTTAGAGTCTTCCTATTTTCTGGTTGTTCTGCAGGCTTTGTTCTGGGAAAGAACAACTCTGGCAAAAGAAAAGCTTGTAATGTATCTGAAGGGAGCTTGAACAGCTGGCAAATGAAAGCAAAATTTGATAAATTAACATATTGGAATCATGATAGTCCTCCTTCAAAGGATGATGCCTTCTTGCGTTCTTTTCATTGGTTTGCTGTTGCTGAAGCTGTAAGTTTCTCTTTCTTATGTTACATAATGCTACAGAAATATTCATTTATACTGATCATTGTGGCCCTAATTATCACTTTTACATTCTTTCGCATTTAGTCCAAGGATATAGGCAAGCCTGTGTATTTAGTCTAAAAATTAGTAGTCTAGTCAGTTCAAATTGTTCCATTCTTGATTAAGTTGGCTGTGGTCTTGGTTGAAGTTTGAATTATTTGTTTATGATGTATCAAACCACATAGATCATATCATTCTTCCCACCTTAATTGAGAATCATATCTTGCAGCTGCACAAACCAGTAAAAGCTAAAGATTTGACTGCTGCTTCTATTGCTTTGGAAGAGAAATGACTGAGCAATAGCGACATGTGTGGAGCATCTTCTGATCTTTAGCACCGTTTTTCTTCTGATCTTTAGCACCGTTTTTCTTTCTTGTACCGGTTGTTGAGAAAAAATTGATAGGCTGATAGAGAAAAATGGAGAACATCCCGTAATCTTCATCTATGGTATTGCTGTACTGGTCATTCGCAGAGTAGTTTGTCTAGTCAAAATTAATTATCACTTTGCAGAAGGGCACAAACTAGGGAAAAATTTTGGTTAAACTGTGTATAGGTTGTTCTGTTCAGGTTGGACAAAAGCATAGATGGGTTGCCAATTAATGTAGACGTTTCACAACATCGGATGTAGCTGCGTAACTTGAACCCGAATGGGCCCTGTAAACCTGATACTGTCAACTCTTACTGTATCTAACTATTTTTTCTTTTCCCCTGGCAATTTCTTGACAAAATATGTAGAGTGAATTTAGTAAACTCTTAAGGGCACAATGCAGCTGATTTTTTTTGGTGGGGGGAGTCAATAACTGAAGTTAATTCCTTCTCTTTTCTCCTTTTCCTTGCTGAGAAGGTTTAGAACCATTGTAGGGGACTAAAAAGATGAATGCCTGGAATCTTGTGTTGGAGCCAATGTCCAATGATGTGTGCCATTAAAGGCGAGACAGGTACAAAGAAACTAGGAGCAAAAGTCCAAGACCAAGAGTAGACATTAAGCTAAATGCATCCGGAAGGCATATTTGCTAACACATGATTCACGTTGGTTCTGTGCATGCTGTCAAAAAGAAAATTGCAGTAAAGAAATAGTGGGAGGAGAAAAGCTTCTAGAGCCAGAATGTACTCGAAATCACCAGGAAATTAGTTATATATTATTATCGTCTAAAGTTTAGAGGGAGACAGGCAGGGCCAGGATTATAATACAAATCCGTTTCATTTTCGGAACAAATGCATGTATATCCGAGTAAATTTAGGCCAATAAACAAAGGTTGATTTTGAATATGTCTTTTACCTTTAGAAAGGTGATTACTTTTTGAGTTGATAAAAACACCATGCAAGAACGCTGTCAGCAGATCAAGCTGCTATGTCTTTTCGTTAACAAGTCCACGCGGTAAACCTGCTGGCAACATCACATCGAACGAAGAACAAAGAGAAACAAAGCAAGGCAAAGGGAATTTGATATAATCATTCTTTTCAAACATAACCAATCCCTTTATTCCTCCTCGACGAACTAATTTTGAGGAGAATTCCAACATGAGTGATGGGTGTGGGCGAGGCATCAAATTCTCAATTGAGGATCCGCCGGCTTTAAATCAAGAAATGTAATGTAAAAACTTTAAGCTGTTGAAGAATAAAATTCTACTACTTGAAAACTGAAATCCTACTAAGAAAATTGTATGTAGCTTATATTTTACGTGACAGAGATATATACGTACACATGTAAATCTTGAAAAGATATTAATGATAAGGAAAAAGAATTATTTTGTTGTTTATTCTCTTTTCTGTTTTTTGGGGTGGACCATGAGGAGGATTTCAGCTTCAACTTGTTCAAAACCAAAGTGTTTACTTTATATATTCTTAATAGATTTGATCATGAGTTATAGATGGAGGACTGATTAGCCCTATTTACATATTTTTTATAATTATTTTTCACTCTAAACATATATATATAATACTGGAGGTGGAAACTTCATCGGATATATAAGTAATAACATTTAAGAAAAAGACATGCTAATGACCTAAATAATACTAATTATAATAAATAAAGATACCCTTCTTTCGGTAAAGTTATAATGGGGCGTTTACTTGATTCTTTTCGTTTTCCAACTTGTTTCGGTGTGCTTTCCTTTGAGGGGTCATATTCATGAATGCAGCAAAATAGAATTCCTTCCTACCTCACACCCTCCTTTTCCTGCGTATAAAATCACTTGCCTCACCGTCACATTCATTTCAAATTATATAGGCCCCTTCGCCTTCAGCACCAACATATTCACAATGGCTACCAAGCCTCATCATGATGCAGAAGGTGGCCCTATAACAGATGAGCAGGTAATTAAGTGCATATATGATTACCTCTTTCTAACTCAATACATAAAATCTTGAAATCCAATAGTAAAAATTATTTTTGCAGGGTGTTTATAGATTTAAACCCAGAGCATTTAACATTGTATGGGGAAATGACAATCGCTACTGGCGGATTCCATCGACGCGGTAAGAATTAATTAATGAATGTTACTATATAATTTGATACTTTCTTTGTTTATGTTGTTTTGAGTGCTAAAAATTTTATTGTAGGAGTAATAATGATGAAGTTGCAGAGCTGGTTCAAGTGTCCTGGCTTGAAGTAACCGGTTTAGTCGAACTACGACCTTTGAAAACCTATCAAGTTACCTTCACACTGAGCTTCAAAGAGGATGCATTTGGTTGGAACGGAAGCCCTGTTTTCTTGATGGCTAAGGTAGGGAAGAAGGGAAAGTACAAGTGGAGAAGGCTAAAGGAACTGGAATCCCTTCCTAAGGTACCGACAGAAGTTCCAAGCAACAGTGAGCCGTTCCTTGTTGAAGTTCCGGATGATGTTCCTGACAAGAGGCTTTATTTCGGTTTGTATGAAGTGTGGAGCGGGAAATGGAAGGGAGGTTTGAGAGTTCACGGAGCAACCGTCAAGGAAAAGAAGTGAAGCAAGATATAGATATATTGGTATATATATATATATATATATATAGGTGTGGCATGGTTTTATTTTGTATTGCATATGGTAGATCATGAATAAATGGGACTAAGTTGTAAGTTTCATAACAAACTGAAAGAATAACAGCCACATTACACTTACCTTCTTTGCTACCAGTTTGTATGAATATAGATTGGGTGGATACTATAGTTGCACTTCATTTGTCCCTTAATTAATTTCTGAGGGATCTAACCAACTTGGAATGCCAGTTTGATGCCTTTACATTTCGTATTCATCATGACTTTAGGCAAGCTTTACTATATATATAATCCATGTGCAAGTATACAACAAACTTTTCTTTGAATTTCTTCAAAAGGCGAATTATCCTATTACTGTGGAAAATCCATGGTCCTTTTTGTGTCTTGGAGATTAAACCAAGATCGAAAATTTGTTGCCATTAATGTTTCTTTATTTATATATATATATGTATATAAACTAGTAGGTAGTTGTACATATCTTATTGGTTAATTATGTGGTGTTTAAGATTTAAAGGTGCAGTGTTAATTATACAAGGATAGAAATAGATCCTAAATGTGCATCAAAATATAAATTGACACACCAAAGTTATTAAATCATAACCTAGCCATAAATTTACAGCCATCAGCATTAGTGAATGAGGCTTAAGGTGATATATATATAGGTTCAAAGCCATCAGATGGATCCTGCACAAAGAGAGAAAATTTTCACCGGAAAAGTCTGTTTGAATCCAATTCCAAATAAGCTGTCTCCAGGCATACTACTACCAGCTGGTTGAACCTCTTCTAGATAGACTTGCTTGGTTCTTTAACATTTCATATGGTAACTAGCTAAATAAATCTCTTTGATCTAGCAATTCATCCGACGCGAAGCTTGCAAATGATATGGATCTGAAACAAAATACTAAAACTTAAGCAGGTTCTCTTTTTTTTTAAAGAGTTACTGTCAGACAAGTTTCATTAATCCCTTCTTCACTTCTTCTCTCTCAGTACGGCATACTGACAGGATATACTTGCAGACAGATATATTAAAACTTAAGGCTGCTGCAAAAGCAAACCTGTTGGCAAAGCATCTTATCCTGTTTGCTGTAGCATAAAGCAACTGCCAGATGCCGATGATCTCCTCTAAATTCGACACACAACTTCGCGTAAGGAATATATAGACTGGACTGGATGGCTGCCTTATCACAGAATCAAAAACTTTTTGGATGTAAAAGACAATGGAAAACGAACCCTTCTTTTGAATTTTCTAACTATTATCCTATTCAAGCATGAAATTCCCATGATCTATCAATTTTATATTAGACTTTAAAAAAAAAAAAAAACTTTTCTTGCTTATTTATTTAATAAAGAGTTTTATTTTCAGTTGTCAATTTATATGAATAGATCATTGTAGTGATGGGAAGTTAATTATTTCACTCTGTCATGCTATAAATAGTCTTCCATTGAAGGAGGATAACTCGAATTAAAGATGGGGGCTTCAGAGTCACAAGTCTCGGTACCAAATGTAGAAAACAATATTGTTAAGCCACAGAACCAGGAAAACCATGCCCAGCCAATGGAAAAACCAGCACACCCGGAGCTTGTTGATGCCAAAGCCAAGGCTATGGAGAAAACAGAGGCAATTATACAACTTCCACAGAACTACAAAGCCATCTTGAGAGATGCCGACTCACCTGTTGAGAGCTCCTCCGTGGATAAGTTGCTTTCTCAGCTCCATGCCGGGGTTTACTTAAACCAAAAGAGAAAGGTAGTTAAGTCCTATATATGTTACTTTTAAAGATCTCATCTTTTATTCGAAAATGAATTTCCATTTACGAATAGTTAAATGGAAGAAGAGTTTCACGACTTTGTTGGTGCCATTGTTGTTGCAGAAGTACTGGGTGGATAAGAAGTCAAACAAAAACTGTTTCATGTTGTTTGCAAGAGATCTCTCAATCACTTGGGCGGAAGACTACCGTTACTGGCACTGGTCAAACCAAAAAGAAACAAACAGGTTGCGGAAGATTTATTATCCATATCAGAATCCCTACTGAATTCATAGTTCTAGCTCCAAGGCTTTCCTAAACGCAAACTTTTGATTTTGCAGCGATGTGTTCATTGATGTTGCCGAACTTCTACAAGTGTGTTGGCTAGAAATACATGTGAAATTCGATGTGGCAAAGCTGTCACCGGGAACTTTGTATGGAGTTGCGTTTGTGTTTATGTTAAGAGATGAAGCATTTGGATGGGAATTTCCAGTGAACTTCAGAGTCACTCTCCCAAATGGATACAAGGTTGAACACAAGGTAAATTTGATGACCAAGCCGAAAGAAGTATGGATCGAAATCCCTATCGGAGAATTTACAACTTCATCCCAAAGTGTTGGAGAAATAGATATTTACTGTCATGAATATGAGATAGGGAACTGGAAGGGCGGACTTATTGTTAAAGGAGTTTCCATTCTGCCGAAGAACTAAGTTATAAATTAGTATTTTCACAGAATAAATATCTGAAAGAAGTACTGTAGTTTTTACGTCAACAATGCATCAAACAAATAACTCTGTATCTACGCTGCACAAGCAGTAAGGCTCAGTTCCCTGCTTTTTATGTTCAAAAGGCAGGTTGCTTCGACCTTAAAGGAGCTGAAGCATTCCATTAATAAAAAAAAAGTTTGTAAAATCACCTGTAAAAAAGTCTTGAGGCATGGTAAAATTATAAACGCATAACATTCTTAAAGTACCAATGGAAACACAAACAAAAAGAAGTTTAACGGAAAATATATGATTAGAAATGATGCATACAAGTAAAACCACAACTGTAGTAGTAATTTGAAGAAGTTAATAACGGCTAATACCCATTGCCACCAGACCATTACATATTACTTTACTAACAACGAGAAATATAACAACAAATGCCATGCATGTCTATCCCCCCACTGGCTCTTTCCAGTTTTGTCCAGTCAAAAGGCATTATAAACTGCCACCACTTGTTTAAACTCTCTTCTTCAGCTTGTAATGATTTTAACCACATTGCAATGGCGGGTTTTCTGGCAAAACTATATGGCTCTGCAACAAGGCACCAAGAAAAAATTTATTAAAACTTTCTTTGCCCTGATTCCTCAATTTTAAGAATATCTGAAAAAGGTGATAATTTTTTTTTATCTTTAGTCCCATAAATACACTTATCAAATATGATAAGTTTAAAGCATGTTGGAAATGGAAGGGTGCTGATTTCCAATAAAAGTAAAACTGACCATTACTGACCATTGGAAATGGGAGGGTCTTCGTCTCAACATGGGGGAAGGGGAGTGTACTATTTTGAAGACCTAGGAGAGGGCCATCTTGCACTGAAGTCAATATTATCACTTAATGCAAAATAAAATTAAAAAAAGGATATGATTAGGTAATTTTCAGTGATTGACAGATTGAGCAGAGAAGAAATGTGATGGAGGGAAATGCAGAATCAGAAATGGTGCTGGCTAGTAAGAGGTAGAAAGTGCTATATTCCTCAATGCTAAATGTTGTTGAAGCTACAAAGTACAAAACATAACACTTTGTCAAATTAAACACCAAAAATATTATTTCATGTATGTGTGAGAGAGATCCTAAACCTAACAGAAAGAAGAGCAGATTCATGTAGAAAGCTTAATTGAGTTTAAGTTCCAGCACACGCATGCATGAGGGAGCGGAAATAGCAAATGTGCTTTTAACAGTTGAAGATGTGAAATAACAACTTTAGAAGTCATCTCATCATCTAAACAACTGTTTTCTGTTTCAAGAAATTGAAAACGAGGGAAAAGAATGTGCAATTACCACAAGAATGTATTATGCATATTCTACTGTTTTAAGAGAAAAGGTATTATGTGTATTATATCCATAATCCCTGTTTCTCCAAAATAATAATAACTGAACTAGACTATCATTACCCACATGTAAAGAAAGTTCATCTAAAGGAAAATTGTAAACATTCAAGCTATGAGAGAAAGACCTGCTTGCTGCATAGAACCTTCATTTTGCGTCAGGAAACAGAAGTATAACTCTTTGGCATTTCAAAGATCAGTGAGGTAATTCTCTGGCTTATACCATAATGAGAAATCAATTCCTTTATTCTTCAGTTTCTCTGTTGCAGGTGCGATCCTCTCCAAAAGCTGCTTTTCATAGTAATTGAAATATCATACCATTCAGTTACAACCAATGCACAATACGATTTTGGGTCATATCTTCCTTTCTACAACATGACAAAATTGATCTTTAGAAAAATGAAATGAGTCTAACCTTGGCATGAAGTGCTCCATTAGATACCAAAACAGATCTATCAAAGACACAAAACTTTCCACCATCCATGCGAGTCACTGCACCACCAGCTTCTTCAACTATCTGATCATAAAGAATTAAAACTTTTATATAAACGGCTGAAAAGAAATCTGAACAACCCTCATCCAACGTGCTTTGCATCTTAATTATCACCATAATTTTCACATTAGTATAAATTCCAATGAAATGGTTCAAAACAGTCTGGTGACTTAGTAAGTGTGAAGCAATTGAAGGGATTTCAAAGGCTTTTCTTATGGGCTAGGTGCAGTTATTACATTCTATGGTATGCAAAATAAGTCTGTGAATTGTCTTGTTGAATGAAAGTTCATTAGCATCAGAATTTAACAACTGACATCTGTTTTAACACTTGCAGCAGCTCAGTATCCCTTTAAGTATAAGAAGAAAAGTGGAAAACGCTTATTCTATTTACTACGTTAAGTAAATGATTCCACAACAAATTTGAAGTTAAAATGCTTAACCAATACACCAGCAGCCATATCCCATGGTTTTAGACAATATTCCCAATACGCTTCTGCTACTCCAAGAGCTACATGGCACATGTCCACAGCTGCAGCACCGAGCCTTCTCACACCCTAGTCATTGTAATTCAGGAAAAGTTGAAGACAGAAAAGAGGCAAATAATGAGTCTTGTTATTTTGGGAAAAAGAACTTAGTTAGCATCAAAGGTCCTTTTAAGGCTCATACTCTACTGCTGTCAGTAAATTCCTTGAATAATTCGATGTTGGTAATCCATGCATCATCATGTTCATATCCAAACCCAGTCACAAGAAGAGATTGCTCCACCTGCAAACAAGTATTTCTTTGTAAGTCAAAACAGTTACCTTTGGAAAATCATAAGCATATTGACGATGGGAACCCACCTATTAAAAGATACTTTTTGAAAAAACAATGGTAGTTATAAGCTGATAAATCATGACCAATCTAATTCAAAGGTATCTAAGGATCATGCCTCAACAAGCAATGTACAAACATGTCCATAGAAAATATTAAGGGGCACCCAATCATTAAGGCCTCGATAATGTTTGTCCCACCAGAATACATACAATGTGTCATCAGCCAAGGTCATGCATATTGCAGTTTTGAGCAACAACTTTTCAGTAGATAATAGTAACATCTACTCATATTAAATAATTCAATATCTATTTAACTTTTCGAATCAATCGGACTACTCACCTTATCAGTTTGACTGGGATGGATTTTCTGTCCATTACAAAATGCTCCCCCACCTAGAACACAAAGCCTCAATTATCTGGCCATAAATATACTATTTACACAGGCATAAACATTATGGAGTTTTAACGTTCCATGTTTCTTACCAGCAGTAGCAGAAAATGTACGGGTATTCCAACACATAGGGCCCCCAACAAATTCCACCTGCAGGTAAAAAAGTAACAATTGTCAGTGTCCCTTTTACATCAACAAAAAAGCAAGAAACTGATTACGTAACTTTTACACTAAACATTCTGTAAGAGACCACGTTTTGGATGTTGAAAATTATGTAAATAAAATGTTGACAAGATTCAAGTAAGAAATTCATACCACAGAAGCAGCGGCAGGATTTCCTCGAAACAGAACACCCACTGAAACTGCAAAGCTAGGATAACAGTGTGCAAAATTTGTTGTTCCATCTACAGCAGGTAGCAAAGGTCAAATCAACCGAGCACTTATATCTAACATTTACATAAAGTACTGATACAAACAAGCAGGGAAATTAGTCATCAATACGAGTTATGACATGCCTAAGCATATGTGCAGGCAAGAGTGCAGTATACATATAGACTGAAAAGCATAACTCTACCTAGTTCCTGGATATATTTCTTGAATACTTTATAGAATAAAAGCATATAAACTGTCTTTGCTAAAAAACTAAGGGCTGAAAGAGACAAACCTAAAGGATCAATACACCAAAGATAATCTGAAGAGGTATCTCCTATAATTCCTCCCTCCTCCCCAAGGATCAGGTGATCTCCAAAATTCCTTTTTACTACTTCAAGAATAGCGGCCTCACTCATTTTATCTGTGCTGCAGATAAAATCATGTGAAAATTGTGAGTCGTGGCTCCCTGTCGGAACTAATCAATTGCAAGCAAAAGCAAGGAGGATAATAAGTCTATACCACATAATCACAGAGATTTGAATCTATATCAGTCATGGTAAATCAATAAAATAATGTAATTAGAAAATAATTAATAAGGAAGAAAACACGTAGATGTGAGTGTTCATGTTCAGGCTTATACTAACAACTGCAATAGAGTAGTAATAGACAAACTTTTAAATTCAAGCATGCCCATGTCTGTGTGTTTAGAGATTGGGAGAAAGAATGATGGGGACAAAGGTTCAGGGTAAATTATGCCATACGCTTTTAAGTATAAGTACATGGTGACAAGAGAAGACCAAACTTGTGGTGGGAGAACTTCATTCAGTGATTATACCATGAATTTTTTTTTTAATTTCAAGAATATGAATTACAAAAGCACGCAACAACCCTTTTTCAGTGATAAATAATTCAATCAATATCATTTTTCCTGTTTTAAGCATTTGACTTCAGTGGCGAAATTTTGACTTCATTGCTCATAGTATCACAATTACACCCCATAACAGTAAGGAACAAAATTATTACAACCAGGCACAATGAGCTGCAGTTTGGTAAATCAATCTATAATTATCTGATCACAATGTTGTCAATCCCGCCACTCCATCCCCTTTACTAGTATTTACGAGACAGCAAAAAACTTGCTTCACAGGGTGAGAACTTTGAAGCATAAAGACAAAATCTGAATCAGTGACAGAACTTTGAAAAGTTCTTACTCGGTTACCAAGTCGGTTAGTCCTTTATATGTGATATTTCTTGGTTTGTTGACAGCATCCATCACCACCTTTAAAAAAAATGAAGATTAACAAAAAAACTGAAGATTGAATTGTAAAATAGAAATGTAAAGACATAAAAGAAAGGCCAACCTCAGCACCAGCTTTTGCAGCAGTCTCAACAACTTCAATGAGCTGACTTGGAGGAATTGGTCCAGTTGATTTGGCACCAACTTTGGGATACTGTCTCTGGTTAGAAACCTCTGATAACAAGGCTCCCGTGCATAGTTTTCTTGTGGAATTGGTGCTCAAAAATCCAACTTTTTGATGCCCCAAAGGAGAATTTGCAGTGAATTTGTAAGGTTGGTACTGGTTCGGGTGAACCGGGGGTGAAATTGATCTGGGTGTTTGAGAAAACGTGGGAGGAATGTTGGTGGAGGAAACTAAAGATCTTCCCATTTTTGTTTTTTTTTCCCTTCGATGGCAACTGAGAATCAAAATGTCTTTGCTTTTCCGAAGTGTTATGTGTTTTTTTATGAGGTTGTCTTGTGGGTAGTTCGCACTTACTCTGTCTGCGCCACAGGCATCAGATGATGATCCATCCGATGCTGTTTCTGTTACTAGAATTAGTACAGCATTTTTTTTTATTTTTAAAAAGTTGTGTTATAAAAAAATTATACTGAAAAATTAAATAGAGGACATAATATCTTATTGAAAACATTGGCAATGATCGCTATAGGACATAATAATAATTTGATAGCAAGTCAAATAATGAGGCAAAAATGAACAAATTAAATACAGGAATCTGTTGAAAGAGCTACTGAGAAAGCTCTTTCAAGGTACTAACAAGAACAATATATCTACAACAAATATTATTTTGATCCTTTCAATATCTAGAATTTTTATGGGAAGTCATTGCTTCATTTTCTTGTTGAATATTTCTAAAGAGGGTAGACAGTCTTACACTCAACTGTTTTTCTCTATGATTCAGCGTGCATATTGATCTACAAAGGAAAAAAGGGCTTCCTTTGTAGATTTCATCTAGGACCAGGTAGCCTTTCTGGAAGTCAATCTAAAACTTTTCTTTTTCTATGACTGCGCCCAATATATGCCACATGTCGTAACCCAACAGGCTGATAAGCAAGAATTCAGCAGCCGCCGTTTATGAAATCTGTGTTTCTCTCCCCATATCTTTAAGCAGCATTCAAAAGCCAACCTGACTTCCATTCCTGTTGGGTACTAGAGTCATAATTTCAGGATTGCATTTTGGTAACATCTCGTATAATTTGTGTGATCATGAGTTACTACAATCACCAACAAGCTCCAGGTAAATATGCTAGCGAAAAGTACAACTCTTTCTATGTTTGGGTGGTAACTTTGGTCTAGAACTGATCGTTTTTTTGTCCATTGACAAGCCCTGAAACTGGCATGCTATATGAACTGAGGCAAGTTTTTTAGTAAATTGACGGACTCCTGTGGATCTTGCAGTGGTATATCCTCCACCTCCTACTTCATATCCTCCAGTGGCGCCAGGGCAAGTGTATCCTCCTCCGCCTCAATCCTATGCCCCTCCAGTCCAAGGTCCATATGTTGCTCCACCGCCAGTTGCTTACCCCATGAAAAATGGAGTAGAAGTACAGCAACACCCACCAGAAACTAGGCAGAGGGGTGACGGGTTCTGGAAAGGATGGTAAGCATTTTGTTTACTCTCCTTCTTATGTTATGTATGCTAAGTAGGATAGATGAAAAGCAATTAAAAAGGCGGGGAATTGGAAAGTCTGGTTAATATCTTGGTTTGATGAGTTTGATTGATGAAAGTTCTTGTTTGTGATAACAGTTGTGCTGCCTTGTGTTGCTGCTGCCTCCTAGATTGGTGCTTTTGAGGACTCTCTCTCTCTCTCTGTCTGCCCTTGCCTTTCTCTTCCTCTTGATTTTCCTTTCTATATATAGAATTTGGTATCAGCTCAAGCAGAAGGAAATAGGTAGAATTAGGGACCTATTGGCATTTTATGTACTCCGTGCTCTCACCGCACAATAATACCATCTGGTTATTTGAAATTTCCATGTGAATTAGAATAAGACGTTTAAGGCAATGAGACTACCTGTGTTTGTCCATGTCTATTACCATAACATTAAAATTGAAGAAAAAAAAATTATAAAGTCTTAATTAATATTTGCATTGAGGAAAATTATTAAGGAGTAAACAACAATTTTATGGATGAATTTTCTTTATCGATAACCCAACCACTGGTAGTGTAATAATGACCTTGATTGTGATATACAGCGGATATGTAAAAAGAATTTGACATGGTTTTAGCTGGTTGCTGAGATATCCCTCAATCTGATCATACAATTAAATGTTTTCTGATGGATCCATACGTTAATGGATATATTTGGTATCCATCAGACTCCATACAAATATTCAGCTTTTCTTTGAAAGTTGGGACAGGAAGTAGCTGTTACTGAATTCTGATTAAGTGAGATTTCAAGATGCTGAATGAACATTTCTTGCTGTTGGTTAAATCGGTTTCAACTTTCAAGTCTGGTGGATTGATTGATTAAACCAACTACTAATTTGGAATGAAAATCTGCAAGGCAGACTAACCAAACTTTATTTCTGTCACATAAATGATCGAAGCAAATTCCAACATACTTAATTTAAGTTGCTCCAAAACCCACAGCTTTCCACATTCTTGCCCTTCAATGCAGACATACAGGGCTCCACTTTGGCATTGCAAACTATTTCTAACACCGTTGCTCTGATACCACCATACAAAAGTTGAACAATTTATCACTGTTTATTACGTTATTATTTACCATAGCTATGTACAAGTGCATTTATACCATGGTTCAAGTTCGAAGTCTTTAGCTCCTAATATACAAGATACACAGAACAGGGCTTTACTTGCCTCTTTCATTGAGTTCAATAATTCAATTCTAAGCATCAATGGACACACTTATGGCATTTAGTTCAATGTGTTGCTTACCCTCATTCTGCGGATGAACAATAACAGTTGCATGAGCCTCAGACCTTGCAGATTGCTGATTTCCCCCTTGTGAAACAGATATCGAGCTAACAAATGGATTCCTACTAGCCACATCGTCAAGATTGTCTTGTTCTTCAGAAACAATTTCCCATTCCTCTTTGAGTGATGTAACTTGTAAGCCTTTCTCTTGGTGACTTTCCATTTCAAATGCTGTTGGTAAAATCACATAATCATTTATTGGGTTGTAGAAAGGGTCTGGGGCACCTGCCTTCAACCAGTGCTTGAGAATTCGAAATACATGAGGTTCGCAAAGAATTCCCCGATGCTCACCAGGGACTCCAACCCTTGCTTCTGCATGGAGTCCATCTGCCTGAAAGTAACGAGAATGAAAACAAGTTAGACATACCGCTACTTCATTTTTATACCATTGGCACAATATAAAATCTAAATTACATTTCAGAAAGAATAATTGGAGAATCATGGCTTGTCATCTACTTCAGAATTCATATTTGTCAATCAAAAACAGTCATTCTGATATATTAAATAATGAACTTCCTTTTCAAAGGATGAGGTTATTTGAAATCCAAAGCTTGTCGTCACCATAAAATTCTAGTTGACTCGCATAGCCACATTCAGTACATGGATTTACTTTTTATATAAATCACAACAATCCTATAAAATTCATTCTCAATGATATATGCAAAGTACATTTGTTAATGGGATTTAAAAGCATTATCGTTAAATCAATTAATCCAGTAAATAATAAAATCATAGAAAGATATAAAAAGGGGAGTCAGCTAACCTTAGCTGATTCTGCTGGAACTGTTCCATCACCATCAACACATACATATGTGGGCTGATATGCACAAGAAAGTCATCATCAATAACCAAATCCTTGAATACCAAAGATCCAACCAAAAAAATTTTCCATACTAATATAAGTCAAAAAAAAAAAAAACTAGAAAATGTGAAGTTCCACAAAGTGGCCTCTAGAACTACAGCATATCTATGGAACAGCGTTCAACAAGAAAATAACTACCTGAAAAAAGGGTAATTCTTGTAGGTCTGTGACAGGTGTCTCCTCACTTCCATAGCTGCAAAATTGTCAAAGATAATAAAAAATAAAAAAATGTATACAAAATACCACGAAACATATACTTGTATTATAAAATTTGTAACACAATATTAATTGAAAGAAAAAAATCATGAAGCATTACCAAACGCTGTGTGGTGTCTCAAGATTGATCCCATATATATTGTAGAATTTAACTCCAGAAGGAACCTTAGCATGAGACAACACCTTCTGTGTCTCTTTAGCCCATTTCAAGATCTCCAAATTGAAAGGTAATGGAACAATCTCCCCATCATAATCAACCTAAAAAATAAAATCAAGCAATTTTACTCCAGATGAACCATATAACAAATATCTTAAACCATTTACAAAACTACTCACAGGATTTCTTTAAACCATTAATGGAAGATAAACTCCTTATTATATCTTAAGGTACTTATTCCAGTCGCTTTCCCTTTTCTATTTATTTATTTTTGGCAATTGACTCAACCCAAGATTAACTTTCTTTACCCTTGCACAAGCAATATTCATAGCTTACCGAATTGCCTGAAAGAGCTTCCTTAAAAATATCAATGCTTTCTCCTGGGTGATAGGACTCTAGAATAATCCGAGGGTAACCATCAGGATCTTGTTTCTCCCTCCAGATCTCAAGAAGTGGAATATGTTGCCAGTGGAAATGTGGACAAGCCATTAACTCATATATCGATGGGCACTCAATCAGCTGAATGATGCAGCACATAAATAAATAATATGAACCACCTCAAAAATAACAATGAAGAAAAACATAGCAAAGCAAAAGCTACATGAACATTTCAACATGCTAGCATGTTGCACATAC
Organism: Theobroma cacao; assembly: GCF_000208745.1. Taxonomy (NCBI): domain Eukaryota; kingdom Viridiplantae; phylum Streptophyta; class Magnoliopsida; order Malvales; family Malvaceae; genus Theobroma; species Theobroma cacao. The sequence continues at coordinate 21,465,190 of NC_030855.1, forward strand.
TGACTCTGTGCACGATAAAACAAGCATAATCTTCCATCCAAATAACGCAGTGTGGAGTAGGATGAGTTGGCATCAATTGACTTACAACACTCAATTACACATTAAACTTCATTAAAGGTTACTCATGTATGATGAACTGGAAAAGAAGTACCTTCATTATTCTTGAGGCCAACCACTTTAAAGTTTTGGCCTCAAAGTAATCACTCATTACATTCATGTCTAGAAGCTTAAGTCATAAGCCCCCAAGTTACTGCTAGCAGCAGATTTCTGCCACTTGAGTCTAAACAAAAATAAGTAAGTGCATAAAATACAGAGAAGGGAATTGAAATAGCAGAAGTAGGTGAGAGTGAGACATTCTAACAGACTCTAAACCAAAAAAAAATCTAATCAGAAATAAACTTTTTAGAAACATTCATAAATAACGGATATACCAATATAGAGTTAATGCCCTCACAGGCATCCAAGTTAAAATGCTGAGAATGACAAAAGTAAGTAGAACATAGTAACATACCAATTGATGCATGCTCCACTTTGAAATGAAAAAGTTCTGTTCCCACCCATCAACAAATGACATTCCATTTAGAAAGGTAGAAGCAATATATCCAGGTGCACCTGTTTAAAACATTTAAATCACATGTCAATAAGCAACTTGAATCAAAATTATATCCGGCAAACTACTAGATCCTATTAGTTAGAAAGACCACTTACCGCGGAAAGGTGCAGCTATTGCAATCCAATTCTTCACATATTTCTCAAAAATCTGTACAAGGAAAAGTAGACAGTTTATCAATTCTCTTTCCAACAAGCCACACTGTATCACAAAGAGGTATATTACTAACCTACAATTTGATATGGAAACAAGGAAAGACAGAGCAAGATAAACAGAAAAAGAAGGGGATAGAAGAAGATTAGAGTGGATTCCTTACATCGCTGTGAAGGGCCATGAAACATTTTATCAGAAGGCCCCCCATAGAATGACTTATGATGTTTATCTTTTTCCCTCCAGAAGCTTTGTACACTGACTCCAATTTTGCTGCCAAACGATCTAATGTTTCTTGCAACCTTAAAGAAAAACAAGAATCAACACACTGAAAGTAAATATGTAACTTACAAGGACAAATTCAGGCCACAACCCTACCCTACAACGAGAAATAATTACCAAATTAATTGATAAAGATATGATTATACCTGTTACTTTGCCGAAAATCATAACCAAAGCCAAAAAGGGTTTTCCCTTCTTGAAAACCCCACTTGATCATTTCGACAATCATATCATGGAAATAATAAACACACTCACGTCCAATGATCTGCATGAAACGAAAAGTTCATTGAAACCCATAATTAGTTCATATTCCTACCTTCCAAACTCAAGGAAAGACTTGGATATGGGCTCTCTTGGCATTTCAGTGTCCATAAGTCCAAATTTTAAATTTTTACTTGCAAAATGGAGCTTAACTTCTCATTAATGCAGCAATTTTCAGTATTTTAAGGTAATATCCAAAAAGAGCTCCTTGATCATGCATTAAAAGATAAATATGAAATACAAAATATACCATGTCAGGGTCCAAGACATCGATGGCATAAAGTCCATATCTTTCTTCAGGAACTGTAATACTTGTGCTTGGATCTAAGGACACAGTTCTACCTGTTTCATAATCAATGACCCAATGATAACATCAATAATCCACATAATTCTTAACTTGTTACACCTAATTCAATTGAGACAATTCTTTCAATAAATTTCACCAAATATTAGCTCGCAGTTCCCTACACGCATTAGCTGATTTCAATGATTAATGAATAAAAGATTCTCAAGCTTATTAAATTCTCCAAAATACTCTAAAGAAAAGACGGTTTCAAAAATTCCACTAAATTTCATTTAGGCAAAAAAATTTAAAAAAAAAAGAGGAAAGAATTACCAGTAGAAGGATCAAAGCGAGACCACAGCTTGGTCCGAAGCTTATAATCGGCACCGAGAATCCGAACCCAAACCCGCTCTTCTTTCCCATTCTGACCATCCACGGCATTCAAAATTGACCCGGCAATTCCCGGAACTAATAAAACCGGGTCGAGGTCCGGGTCAACGTAGGGTTGAGGTTTCCTCATCAGCTTCAACCACATCTCCACCGATTGTACTATGTCTTCCAATAACATCGCCATTCCTAATCAAAACTTATTTTCCCCAATTAAAAAAAATAAAGAAATTGATGAAAATTTTTTTTGTCCTTTTTACACTTTTTTGAGTGTGAAATTAAGATGGGAGATTTTGTTTTTCTTTTTTTTTTTAAGTTTTGGGGTTTGGGTTTTTTGGGGAGACTCTGTTACGTGGAGTTGAGGGCGAGAGAGGGTAGACAAGCAACCGATTTACTTACAGGCCTAAACAAGGAAGAAAAGAAGAACAACTTAACAAGATGTAGTCATTATTATCAAAAGAACAAATTATTAATTTAGTTTAAGTAGTGGTCAAAATATACGATTTCTTTCCACATGAGTAACGGAAATAATATACGCTCCTGCTCACCATTGTTATCGTAGTCCATCAGTCCAATTTTCTTATTATACTCCTAGTTTTTTTTTTTAGTCAAACTTATTGGTTTCCATGGGATTACATCGGATAAGTGCAATCCAGTGGAGAAGGACTCGGAAATTGCTTGCATCATTTTTTTCGATAAAATGCATTAACATATTTAATTTTTAATTATAATTATATGTGAGTTTATTAATTTATAAAATAGACATAAATGAAGTTAATATTTAAACGTAAAATATTTAAAAAATTAATTTTTTTTACTCTTTTTTTTTTTAGTATCAATTGACGATATTTTCTATCCCAACCGACTAACTTGTTGTAAAATCTAACTCAGATTCAATTGAATTTCCAAGGGAGTAGTAGGTGCTCTTAAGACCACCGATTGATGCTCCTCAGGGAGCATTGGATCTGTGTTCCCAATGCTCCCTGTAGAGCATGCAAACGATGCTCCCATGGAGAGCTAGATCTAGTCGGATTTGGTACTTTCTGACCAAATTCGCCCATGGGGTGGTGGACGGTCGAAAGTAAGTTAAATTTTTTAAATATTATAATTTAATAATTTTTAAATTTAATAAAAGATAAAGTTATTATTTCAATAATATCACATTATAAACAATTGTAACAATTGACAAACAGTTAGGCTTATTATCTAGTGGAAGATATTTTTTTAAAATAGAGTGTTTATTTTAAAAACTAATAGATCTGTATTTAAGTATATTATTTATTTTTATTTTTTATCATAGTTATAATTAAAACTTAATGATGTTGGTGTATTTTAATTTTTAATTTTTGTCATGATCAGGGATGAGTACATATTTATTTTATTAGTATGTTCTAAAATTATATTTATAAACTAAAAATCATAATTTGTTAACATTATAAAAAATTTTAAAAATTGTTAAATCTACTAAAATTAAAATCTTTCTTTAATATTATATTATATCAAAATTTAATTTGAAATAAAAAGAGTGTTTAATAGTATTTATTAAAATTGATGACTTCTGCATGAATCGCAAGAATGACCAATAGACCAATAGATTGGCATCCAAGGGACCGACAGCCGTGTTAATGTAATTTAGCGCCTGTGGTACGGAACGCATATGATTGTCCCCCCACCCCGTCCCCTAGTGGCTAATGCAGGAAGGAACTGTATTTCTGGACATGTACCGGCGACGTACAAAATACGATTACATATGATTGGTCAGGCTCGTCTGATATGTCCACATCCGAAAACAAGACAAAAGCAACAAGACATTTTCCGCCAAATAATTAAAAAACGTCCAAGAAACAAAATATAAGCCCTTCCTTCATCTTTATTAGAAATAAAAATTCAATTATGAATTTTTTTCTTTGCTTTTATAGCTATTTATGGAAAGATTAAACTAAAGAATAGGATAATTAGGTGAGAGTTTCCTCTCACGAGGTGTGCACCTCCATTTTTTTTTTCAAAAAAATAATTTGTTTATTTAATCACTACTACTTTAATATGAAAGTGGGGCTAAATTTTCTACCGATAAGAAACTCTGACAAAGGGTGGGGCATGTGGCGTATTTCATTGGGCTTGATCAATAATTGACGTGGTGGACCATCCATCCACCTCCACAAACTAAATCTCATACTAAAAGATAAGAGAAAATTATGGTTTTCTAGATAATGTTTTGAAAACTAATTTTAATAATTTTTATTTTATTTTATTTAATTAAATATATATTTATTTTAAATTAAATAATTTTTTATAATTAAATATAATCTAATTACTATTAGTTAAAGTATGATTTGTCGTTTTATATTTACGTAAGTTGAAGTAAAATAGTAAAAGATATCATATAATTATAATATCATTTTATTATGATGTCAGCATAACGTCACGTAATATAAAATGATTAATGATATCTTAATTATAATATTTAGTGAAATTTTAATTATAAAAATTTATATGATTTAAAATAAAAATATAAAAAATTAATTAAAAATAATAAAAATAAAAAATTTATTTAAAATTTTAAAAATATTATACTATTTCTTTTTTGTTTTGGTTGTTTAGCCCATTTGAAAAGAACAAAAGAAGGTGGGCTTTTAATGTTTTTGTAATCTTAATACAGCCCAATGTAGAAACCTTCAAAGCATAATGGTTGGGCCAGAAAACTTGGTCTGGACTCTGGCAGTGAGGTTCATTTGAAGTGATAGTTTCTTGGGCAGCTCCATTTTGGCTCCCACGTCCCACTTTCACAAACTACTAAACAGAGAGATAGAGGGAAATGGAGATTGTTTCTGCAGTGTCTGGTTGCAGCAATACAGGTCGTTGTTTTCTAGTAAAGGTATTTTTATCCCTCTCTCTCTCTCTCTCTCTCTCTCTCTCTCTCTCTCTCTCCCCATTTTGTATATGTAAGTTCTTGAGAACTGATCAAAGGCAGTGATACAAAATGAGGGTGTTCAAAGGGAAATGCAAACCAAGGTGGTCCTCCCTTGAAGCTGAAACAAGTGGGACGAGTGAAACTGTTCAAGAACTTGGCTCCGCCTTTAATTGCTGCATTCGTTGCCTTATCTCCCATCTGCAGCACCCCGGGTAACCTTAACCAATACCGTACACTTGATGGCTGTTCATTATCCACATTGCTTTTATTGTACTTAAATGCCCCTGCATGTCATTCTATATGCCACATTGCCATCATCTACAATTAATGCCATTACCGTTTCAGTTGCAGAATTTTGCTGTTCTTTGATTCTTTCCATTTGTTAAGAAATAATTTGCGGTTATCTTCTCACAACATAATTTGCATCTGCTAGTACTAAATTAGGATGAGCATGTTTCTTAAAAAAGCATCTGCTGTGTCTAGTGTTGTATTACATGATCAGTTAATCATGATTTGTTTTCCCTTTATCAATCTTTTTTCTCCTTTTTGTTCATTTTCCCTTTGCGTATATAAATGCTAGCATTTTAAAGGACCAACTTAGCAACAACTATCTCAATAATTCTTAGGATGCATTATAAATTGATCATCATCTTATTGTCACAATGGGTACCACTCTCTTAAGTTTTGCAAAAGAATGCCAAATTTTAATGATGATGATTATTACAATAGAATTTTCATTGCTTAATCTATCATGATTTTGATTATTGAGGAGCATTTTCGCTTAAAAAAGATTTTCTTTTGAATGGTCCAATGGACCCTTTGTTGTGATTGTCTAGTCATACCAAGTGAAAAAGTCTGAACATATGATCATGACAATCCAGAATCAATTAATGTTTACTACATATCGTTCTTAGCTTTTCTTCTTGGTGCAGCTCTTGCACAAACCGTTGATATACAGAGAGGAGCCACATTGTTTCGTCAAGCTTGTATTGGATGTCATGATGGAGGTGGAAACATAATTCAGCCAGTGAGACTCTTTTTATTCACCAAGTACTAATGATGATTAAAGTTTCCTCTACGATTTCCTCTCTAATCCACTGTCCCATCTTCATTTTAGGGTGCAACACTCTTTACAAAGGACCTACAGAGGTAATGAGGCTGCTGTCTTTGTTCATCAGCAGCAAAATACATGGATAGGAATGCAGACAACTATAAACTCTTGAATTAGATACCCTTCAAAGCACTTATGGTATAAATGAACCAAAAAGAACCTGGAACTTGGAAAAAGAAATGGTATTTACTCAATGTCCTTGAATAAGAAACCAATTTAACCAAATTGCAAAGAACTTCAATTTCTTTGTGGTTTTCTCTGTTTTCCAGATATATGGTTACACCAAAAAATACTATATGGTTGAACTAACTGTCTCCAAAGTCTTGCATCCATTTTATATATGCCAAAATTGAGTTAATAATTGTGCTGGCTGATATGCCTCTTCCCCTTAACTCTAAGATGAATAAATATTCCAAAAATTAGTTTTAGGCTATGTCTCTGATTGATTGAATAATTACACTACAGGAACGGAGTTGACACCGAAGAAGAGATATACCGTGTTACATACTTTGGCAAGGGAAGAATGCCTGTAAGAATGCCATATATATATATATAATTTGACATTTTTGCTTACAACAGCTGCTTTTATCTTTCTTATGATTATTATTTGGCTTGGTTGAAGGGCTTTGGTGAGAGCTGCACACCGAGGGGACAATGCACATTTGGACCACGTTTGAAGGAAGATGAAATCAAGCTCCTAGCGGAGTTTGTGAAGTTACAGGCTGATCAAGGGTGGCCAAATATAGCAAGTAATGACGATTGATTCTTGTTTAGAAACACAATTAAGGTTGTTGCTCCAGAGATTTAGTTAGTAGCAGCTCTAAATATAGAGAGAGAGAGAGAGAGAGAGAGAGAGATCTAGAATGCTAGGAAGAACGTTTCTCTGGGTTGTTATTTAAGTTACACGAATAAATTGATTCACAATTACAGTTGTTCATGAGAATCATTGATGTAATAATAATAATAATAACAATAATTGATCTGGAATCAGCCTTGGCCACTTGGTTTGAAGTGTTTTATTGGGCTTAGTTTTGATAAAGGTGATTGGACCGTCCTAAGTTTTTGACAAGGCTTAGCCAAGCCTTCTCAAATCAATAATCGAATATGAATGGCACCAATAGCAAGCTACCCTAATTAATGTATTGGTTGGACTGTCTTTGCAAAGTAATGTCTTCCACCAAACTTTCAATTATTCTTATATTATTACTCAGATCTATTACAGCTTGAAGGTTTTCTCTTATGTATGTACATTTGAGTCCTTGATTAATGAATGATGCAAAAAGGTTGCAATAAATTAATTAACGTCAGTAATTACCATCTGTAATGCACCAATGGGGTGTATTCTAAAAAGAAAAGCTGGATCGATGCTTAATTTTATTCTCCATCTATTTAGTCAACCATAGGTTATTTAATTGATTAAACTAATCTAACTCTTGCAAAAGATGAATCTAATGGCTCTTTATGCCTTTAGTTTTCTTTTTGAACAATTTGGTCAATATTCTTCCTTGGCCTTAAGAAGTATCACTAAGATGGAAAGACAGCCAAGGAAATCATGTCACCAATTAATGCTTCTTCTCCAAGACTTGATCCTAATTCATTTGAAATCGTAGGACCTGAAACAAGAACTATATGTATATATATAAGGATTAGAATCAATGATGGTATTTAATATGGACTATTGGAAGTAGGAGTTGTCTTCATGGTTATAATTTTCAGCAATCAATAGATGAACAAACTAGTAATTAATGGCATGAAAACAGGCTATATATAGTTTTAATGGACTTCAATGGGAGCTCATCAGTGACACGTGTAGTGGAATGAAAAGATTTTTGCCCTTCAAACTATCCAAAATGGCAAGTAATCATATCACTTGTCACTCTGGTTAATGCATCTTAATCATTATCTTATGTATGTGGAATTGAATTAATTAAACATGTTTGCCATGGTCATATATATATGTTTAGACCATCATTAACTTTCAATAATGCCATTATCAACATAGGAAACACAGAAACATAATCACATTTGGATGGACCCCCCGGCCCTTAAACATTGTTTAAGTGGGAGAAAAATCAATTTAATTATACCTGCTAATGTCTCAAAACACTTCCTTTAATCATCACCTTTTTCTTCGACCAGTGTTCAACAATAGAAGTTAACTTGCTGCCTCAGGTTGATAGCTTAATGTCAATTTGTCAAGCTTGGTGTCAGAAATTACGGCATGGTTTTGCAAATTCTTACAAGTTGAGGCTTGACAAAGGTTAAAAGTTAAATTAACTGCTTTAGGCCTATGCCTGCAGGATTTTGAAAGTTTTGAAATTATGTACATACGTATTAGTAAACAAGAAAAGTTTGGCTGAAAACCACCATTAATTCCATATGGAAACAAATAGAGTAAGAGTAATAATTGTGAAACATCACATCACGGCTGACAAATTTCAGGAAAATGTTAAAGATAATGTTTAGCCTGAAAAATAATTAAGCTTTCCATCCCAATACAGGAAGAAATCAAAGGACTGATAATTAAGATAATAGTTTAAGCTACAAATATGAAAAGATAAAGTAGGTTTGGAGTCAAAGTAAGGTGCTTCAATTCCAAGTTGATTGAAAGGTGCAATATTCTTGTAGTTTCTTCATGCATGACAGATATCTCAATTCAAAATCCTTATATACTTCCTGGCAGATAGTGCTGGCGTTATCTAATTTGTCAATTAGTCCACCAAAAATGACCTATATATGAAGTACTGGACAACCTAAAACTTACCCTAATCCTAATTATATATAATTAAAGAGCTAGCTAAGGCTGTGTAGATGCAGCGGGCCATCAGCCTAAACATGGATAAAGGGGGATTTGGCAGAGTTAAAAAATATTATCGAGCTTAATCCCAATGCCATGCACTACCAAAACTCGGACTTTTAGGTGTTCTGCTCACTAAACCCTAGAAGAGAACATTGAAATGTGCAAAACATCTGATTATTGTATGAAATTATAAAAGTTGTTCCAAGATTTAGTCCATTGTGATACAGTTAACAAGTCGTACAAAAATCTGTGTGTTTAATTGCTCCTGCTTTTTAATACATGAAAGTAAAGATTCCATGAGAGAGAGAGAGAGAGCTGTCTATTTTTCCACAGGCTGAGATTAACATTGGAGACATGCAGTGAGGCAGATAGGACAACCTATAAATCCATTTTCCAATGAATAAAAATGTGTTGAAAGGTCAAAGGGCAGACAAGCCACCAAGTTCCTGGTGGTACTGGTTGTCACCTCTCTTGTTTCCATGTTCCATCGAATTTCAATCAATATGGGCATTTATCAACTTCAAAGCTGAATTGTAACGTGTAAGTTGCAACAACTCACACACATTCTGTCAAAGGGCAATTAAACAAGCAAACAACTCATCCACACACACTGAATGATTTACGGTATGTTCTTCTGATGCTTGTATCATATATAAGACTAAGTTGCTAAAACTAGAAAAGTTGACTGTCACACAGTGGCAAGTTGGCTGAGCAAAAATACTATTATATGTTTTTAGTAATTTTATGGAAAGAATAATACCAACGGGAAAGTTTTTCTCATGTATCAAGCCAATAGAAACGAGGAGATTCCTTCTGACCTATAGAATTGTTTCCACATGAGTTACATTATAGACTTATTTTGCAACTTAGTTTTAGTTTTGGAAATGTTACAGATTTCTCATGAGGATGATAATGAACCTTCTTTCTCAATGAAAATGAAGATTCAAAAGCATTATAATGAAGAAATCCTTTTGTTGGCATAATTTTGGGCGTAGGGTAATGAATAATTAACAAGATAATTATATGCGATAATGAGAAAACATGGTTAGTATTTTTAAAAGGTGAGGTTTCCTTGGTTGATTCCCAGTTCGATAATGTCCTTTATTACATCTTGTCCAGAATGTGTTAAAAACAAATAAAATTGCACCTCATTTTTTTAAGATCTCTTCCACATAAAATTGAGCACAAAAATAAATTAATAAATAAAATATATGATCAGATCATATTACTTAAATAACAAGGGTTGATAAATCCTTTATTTTGTTAAACCACCAAAACAACCTTTAAAAAACTCAATTACCTTAACTCGGTTATTGCAAACCAAAGTGTCCAAGGAATCCTTATGCATCCTCTAATAATAAGCCACATCGATGAACACAAAGTCCTTTTCTAAAGATTGAGAGTGTTATGTCTTAACAATGTGCTAGCAAAGATGAGTTTTATAAACTCAAATTCTCACGCAAAACCTAATGGCCGAACACTATGAAAAACTAAGTGAAAAAAAAAAACTAGTTTTCTCTTCACAAAAGGTGGCTAAGCAATAGAGTTTTTCAAGTGTGTCATCACTTGGGAGGTTATAGCGAGGTATTTATACTTTGGATTGATTTTAAAACCCAAATTAGGTCAATGCATAATTTTTATGTAATTGCCAATTAATCTAACAACTTAATTAAACAATTTAAATAAGTCTTTAAGAAATTTATAAGTTCTTAAGTCCAATAACTTAATTAAACAATTTAATGAAGTCCTTGAGAAGATTATAAGTTCTAATTTGATTAAGTCCAACTTAATCACCTCTTCCATTTTATTTTCAAAATTCATTTTAAGTATACGACTCATTATATTTCTAACATATTAGTAATGAACTTATGATATAATCCTTGAGTTAAACTTAGGATTAGATAAATTTAAGTTACTTCAAATATATCATTAATCAAATTAACTACCTAGAGTTTATAAACCAAGATCGAGATCTAAGAATCCATCATGGCCACCAAAATGTTAGAAGAGTCAAGATGGTTCGACTCAACTTTTAAGTGATCAGTTTTTCAATGTAATTTATTCATTTATTGTATACCCCGAACATGATAAGAGTATGGTGTTGATCTCCATATTTATTCTTGAAGTTAGATAATTAGCTTTATAGAGACTTATAAAACTCTTTTCATAATCTCCAAGTCGCTTTGGTCAAAAGACTTTAATAAGCTAATATCATTTAAGAACTGTTTAAATATGTCCCTTGAACCAATTAGGGTGATGATTCATTTCTTAACCACTCATTTGCCTTCACATGTTTCATGTTATACTCAACCATATGTTGTTTTAGCATTCTTAGTAGGACCTATAGGGATATGATAAAAAATATAGCACTCAACATATAAGGTAATATGGTGTCTCAAGTTTAAAGAGTATTTACACAATTGTCACATGAGAAATATTTGTATAAACAATAGAGTGAGATGTCAAATGCGTTTCTCATGTCAGGTCATGTTTAATGAACTTGTTCCAAGAGCAAACACTTACATTCTAGTTTCAAGTATTTCCATATTTTAACCTATGAGATCGGTTGCTTATTTCTCAAATAAGAAACATAAAATGTACTAGTCTCTAAGCATCATTGATATTCAGTCTCAATGATACATCTACCAAAAATATTTAGAGATTATGTTTTGATGCATATGGATTTTATAATTGTAATACTTTACAATTTCCTTACAAAGCATGTCAATCTCATGGAATTCACCCAATTAACTTATGATCATTGTTGTATTGATGAAAGAAAAACTCTAATAATTCGTTATGAATGATATTGTCGCATTATTGGATCTAAGCCTTAACCAATTCAATTGGCCGCAGGGTTTAATCCAACAATGCACAACTTGCATTCCTTCGAATGTAAACGAACTCGAGTTAAACATATATGGATTTGCTAAAGATAAATCAAGGCTTGCGGTATGCAAAGTAGTGTCAACGGACAACACAGGGTCTATCATTGGATTATAAGGGTCCCTTATTCAAAAGTCAAACCATATGAAGTTTATGGCTATTAAACACACACTGAAGCTGTTTGTATCCTTTTTTTTTTTTTACTATTAGCCAAAGGAATTTTATTAAATAGGAAGGTTACCATCAAACCGTAACCCTCAAACGCATAAGCAATATACACAATTCAAGAGCCATGCCGTCATTTACACCATTTAACATAGGGCCCTATCTAATAGTTCACAAAAGCTTTCATGCTTGCTTATAAAACCAGCAAGGTTTCACACATATAACCATTCTAAAAGAACTTTTGACCCCCATTAAGTATCCCCACAAGCCACCATTTAGATCGAAATCACCCTTTCCCAATCAAATAAGAAAACAACAAAAATTCATTTGCCCGAAAGTATCTATTTCATCATGAAGGCAAATAAACCATCATAATAGTTTCAGTAGCAATATGAAAAACAGATCAGGCCATAAAGGACTCATTAAACCTAACACCAAACCACACAAAAATCAACAGCAGTTTGCAAAACTTGCAAGTCATTACCTCTATCCTCCACCATGATCACAACAAAAAACAAAACCTTCACCAAGTAGAGTTCAATAAGCATTAAGCCCGTGGGGAGTTCACAACCAAGCAATGAGGGTCTCCTTTCTTTCAATTCTTGTTTTAGCCAAACGGTCGACACAGTTATTAGCTTGCTTAAAGATGTTTGACACTTACATCGATCCTACCAACACAATCAGCCCGTCGTGCATTAGAAAATACCTTGACCATCTCCACGAGTGTACTTACACATTCACAAACCAAGACGCAATAATTTTGAAATCAATCTCAATAATTAAAGATTTCAAATCCAACCATTTAGATTGGCAAAAAATGTCCAATGTAGTAGAAATCGCACAGAGTTCAGCATAGTTCGAATTTTTCTCACAAACAGGGCTTGAGAACAAAACTAATATATCCCCTTTATCAGCCCTCAAGAGCCACTCAATTCCCCCTAGTCTTGATTTCCTTCTTGCTGCTCCATTGTGTTAAATTTCATTTTGAAGGTTTTCAGGTCTCTTTTTTTTTTTTTTTTCTTTCTCTTCTCCCTCTTTTTATTCAACTTGGAGACTAAATCTATTCTCGGGTTGATCCACCAACTAGCCTCAGTAATACTATTGGTCTATTGGATTTTTAAAGATAAAATGAATGGCTCTTGAATGAAAAAAATGGTAAACAATCAAAGGAATCTGAAGGTTGACGAAGACTCAAAAAGAAGAATATCATTAATGGCTCTATATCCTGTGTTAAATACAAAGCATAATGATAAGAATTGAAAAACAAAATGAACCCCACTTAGCTATCCATTGCTTCAACAGCTCAAATGAAAGCAAGGTAGGTGGCCTTTGCATTAACCAAGGCAAAATAACTAACAAAATAAAAAGAATAAGCACATGTATAGCACGGCTATTCAAATAAAACTAAGAACATGTGATAGGCACGTGCTTGTCACTTTACCAAATCATTTAAAAACCTTCGCGCAATAAATTGCTGAACAGATTTCCATTTCAACAAGTTCTCTTCTAAGGCTTTAATCCAAAAAAGAGATCTTAGTTTGACTAAACCCACCAAAGGTCTTATTTCCCACTTCTTACCCTTAAAGATGGTCTCATTTCTCACTCCTTACAATGTCCATAGAGCTGTTCCCCACATCAACATCCCTCCTATTGTCTCTGGACCCCCCCGTACACAATTCTTCATTTTCTTCTAAAAATCTTAGTATGGACGATGGTAAGCATCCTGTCATACCCCACCATTTCATAATCTCACTGTAAAAAATCAGCTCCAATAACAATGAAGAAGCAAATGGTTGTACTTCTCCAAAACCTCCTTACACCAAAGGCACAAGGTGTCCTTCATTAGCTTCACCCCTCTCTTAGTCAAGAATTCCTTTTTCAGAATTCTGCCTAAGTACAAAAACCATAAAAAACAATGAACCTTAGGAGGGACTTTCACTTTCCATAATCTCTCAAAGAAGCTCTCATTTAGGGTGTCCTGTAAGTTACTAATTAAGTGGGTGAGTTTTTTTCACTGAAAAAGTGCCATGAGTATCCAACTTCCATATAAGCCTGTTCGCGTCTCCCACCTTTAGGCTAACTCCCTCAAGCATCTCTTTCAGCTATTTTTCCACGTCTTTTTCCCTCTCCAATAATGGCCTTCCAAAATCAATCTTCCATCTATTATCTCCAACTTGATCATCTCCCCAACAATCGCACACCCTCGTCTTTTGATTACTTGTTAGGCAAAAAAGTCTAGGAAATAAATCCTTGAGAGGCTTGTCACCAATCCATTCATCAATTCAAAACATACTGCCTTCACCTTTACTTATGCAAAAAAGTTTGCATCTTCCTCTTAATTGAGTTCGAAAAGGCTGATTATTGAATCAAACTCAAAAGTGACACTTTCATGGGTGTATAATGAGGAATCCAAATCCTCTGTCCCTATTCCCTGCCCCATTTCGTACCTTAATTATCACAAATTGCTACAGGTTTATTTTTTAGTTATTGGGTTAATACATGTTTGGTTTTAATTTTTTTCCTCTTTCTCTTTCATATTCTTTTCCCTGTTTCTTTCTTCACAACTCATTTTCTTTCTGCAACTTAATTTCTACTGCAATTTATAAAGAATACCAAGTACACCTATCTCGAATCTACCTACATATATATTTCATTAAGCCTTGAGAACAAAGAATTAGAAATCGAACTAGAAACTTAAAATTTTACATACAGCTAGGTGCCTTGCATGTATATTGCACTGCCATAGCTTGGCTACTCCATCTTTGACTAAGGAGTAAGCTCAACAAAAAACTGCAATCAAGTTATAACTCACTTTTGGTTTTAGGGAACTCAAAGCAGCAAGAAAAACTTGAATATCAACTTTCCTAATGAATTGTTTAGCACGTATAATTGAACCAGTAGATCAAAGATGCGAGAATTTCCCTAAGAAGTTTTCCTTCAAGTGATTTTCAACAAATTCAGAATGCAAAGAAGAGAAATTTCCTCATCATTTGCAGCTCTAACATCAACTAGAAGCATAGTAGATAGATAAGATTAAAAAAAAAAAAAAAACTGAAATCATAAACTAAAATTGACTTAGAGAGCAAACCAAAAGCCTTCATATGAAGAAATCCTAGAATATTTATCTGAGAAACAGGGGAAAAAATACAATAAAGAAAGAGATAAAAAGTAAAACCAAATATGTATTAATTTGATAATAAAAAAATAGACATGTGACAATTTTTGAGAGTTGGGACACAAAATTAATGGAGTGGGGAATGAAGAAAGAGGATTTGTATTCATATAACAACCAACTTAATTAGAACATGAAATTATTGATAAATTTTCTTATAGACAGCCAATAGACAATGATCAGTGACATCGTGTTTGTACATACATTTTGAGAAATCAATAATTTCGTGAATTTGCTCTTAAAATTTAAAGTAAAAAGAGTTAATATGTTTATTGCGTGATGGTAAATTTACGGCAATCTGAAAATTGTATATTGATATTACTTATTGGCTTGTTTTATTTTTATTTTTATTTTTATTTTTTTCAGCTTGGTGTGAAGTTTCAAGCTAAGGTGGAGAAGGATAAATCATGTAGTTGTTAGGTGAAATTGAGGACTTTAAACATGTATTGTTTTTTTTTGTCTTTTGAAAGCTGCTTTTCGTAAATATGTACTGTTTAGGTGTGTTTATTGTGGCGAGTATGATCTTTATTTGATACCATAATAGAAATACCATCTTCGATTAAGAAAAAGAAAAAGCATAATGAAGAGAGAGCAACCCTGGTCTAGCTAGCAACTTCAGTAGGAGGAGGTGAAAGGGTCAATTTCTCTTAAATAATTAACTTTTATTCTTCTCCGCAAATTGATGATGATGATTAAGGGAGCTCTTCAAAATGGGGATGCATCATAATGTGAACAGAAACAGATAAACTGTGCGGAAAAAAAACATAAGGCGTCTGGAAACCCTATCTTCAAAGAAACATAAGCTAAATTATGAACACAAGTGGGACCAAAAATAATGAATTTTTATAAAAAAAAAAAAAAAAGACGAGAGAAAATCCTTACATGAAATTTGTAAAGGAGAAAAACCGTAATTAAGTCTAATATACAGCTTTATTGACAACCACCACATCACCTACCTTAATCAAATAAATTAGATTCAACACTTCGAGCTAAATTACAAAGCAAAACCATGTGACCCTATCCATTAACCAAAACTATTAAAAAGGTGTGGTCCTTCCCTTCCATTAGGGCTTTGTCTATATGTCATTGTTTGTCAACCATGGACACCCAAGACAGAAGAACCACCCAAAGCTAAAGACAAAAGGATGCCCCCTTCCCCTGATTCCACCAACCTGGCCAATTCATACCCTTCATATAAAATAATTAAAATATATATTTATTGAAGGGACCAAAAGGTCACTAAGCACATGGCGACCGCCTTTATCTACAGCCGGCTTAATGTTATGTTGTTAGAAACTAAAAACAAGAAAAGATTTATCTTTGATTTTAGTAACATCTATATACAAAATAAAGGGCATTTTCTAAAGCGACAAAGCAAAACCATGCATGCTTTGAACCATCAATGCATGTCCAGCTTGTACCGTTGCTTCTTCTATGATGCAACCATCATATATGATATTTTTATATATTTCTATCGTGGCCCAATCATAACTAAACAACAGAGAGCCCTTTCTTTTACAAAAAAAAAAATAAAAAATAAAACAGAAGGAAGTGCTGCTGCTCAAGAGAGTCGTCAAAATTAATCACAACTTTGATTGGTTTAATGAATTGGGTAGGTAAATTGAATTATAACTCCACCAAGAAAAACGATAAGGACAAGTCAATACTTGCTAGTAATCACACGTTAATTAGGGTCAATACTGTTTGCTTTCCAAACAGACTTTAGAGTTGACCATTTCTTTACATTCAGATTCAATAGTACAAAAAAACAACCCATTTTAATATGGATTATAAGCTCTGTTATTATAATTTGTTTAGAGGCCCTACTGGTCCCCTATCATCTTAATTTATTTGTGTTAGTCAGGTTAACCATAAAGAGAGAGAGAGAGGAGGAGAGGGGCAAGAAGTCAGTGTCAATAGCTGTATGGAAGGACCAAAGCCTCCATTAAATACCCCTCTATGACACAGTGCAAGAAGAAGGAGGAGGTGCATTAAATTATATAGATTGGAGAGGAGAGTCACGAGGGATTTGGTACCTAAAGACATGCATGTCTCGTGTACCTCCTTTGTCAAATCTTTTAGGTATATGGAAAACTTCTGCTTCTTTTCCTTGCTATATAGGGCTTGATAATTTTCCAGCAAAAGGCAAAAACCTTGTTCAACATTTTGGTTCCTTTCCTTCTTGTTTTTTCGGTATATATATATGTTGGTTTGAGAGGTTGAAGCTGCCAGCATGATCTGGTAATGAACCTGGCTATCACTCTTTTTTCTGTGTACTCTTTTGCCTCTTTAGTCTTTGTGTAGCTAGTTAAGCTATCTATATTGATGACAGACCGATAGTTGATAAGTAGATTTTATGACCAGTTTTAGTTCAAAATTCTGGAGTCCAGATGAGTTATTTCTGTGCTCAAAATGTTATCAGGACAAGGATATTGTCCATTTGTTAAAGGGGTTTTGAGTTTGCCAAGGGAATTTAGATGTCTTGATTAAGAACCCTGCTTGAACTCATAGATATGGTTCACCATCAGGTCATCTTGCAGCTTCAATCACTCACTCACCAACAAAAGAACTTTCTAGCTAGTCATGGATATTTAAGATTTTGCTCTCTCTCAAAAGTGAGACCTTCATTCCAGGTAATTCTTCTATGCTTGGCTCAAAAATTTTTTCAATTCTTGATGAATTTTTCCCTGATTGATTTGGTGAAATTGCAGTCTCTGAATGTTTGGTAATTTGTTAACCTAATCTTTATTTCTTTATTGCTTGCACGCATTACTCATACTTTTTGCAATTATGCACATACATAACTTCCACATGAAGCCACATGCACAAATCTGCCTGTCCCAGTCAAATTAATATGATAAACTTTCAGCTTTATCCCGGTGCCGGTTTAGACCTCTTACAAATAGCTCCCGGTGCCGGTTTAGACCTCTTATAAATAGCTGAAATTTGTCAAGGAAGATAATGTTTACTCTGAATCTCTCTTTCTCTCTCTCAGTTGCTTGTGTTGTTTGCATGCCTGTGTGTGCAAGTTTGTCTTGACTTCCCTGGTGGTATCCAGAATGAACAAGTAAAACAAAATCCCATTACACAAGAAAGACACGATAGCTAATCAGACAATGCACAGTGTTATAATATTGTGACAGTGGTGTATCAGCACATTAACAATTGCAACTACATATATTTATAATTTCAGTAATCTTATTTCTGATTCTTGAATTTTAATGCCCTTAATGACCACACTGTTTTCATACTGCTGGGGAAGTTGAACTTGAATTCAAATAGGAGACAAAAGTATAGGCGTGATTTGGTTGCGTCCTTGCCTCTACCAAATACTGTTAGGGACCAGTTCGCTGTTCATGACCCACCAATTTGAATACACTTTCTTTTCAGAAAAAAAAAAAATTGAAGACATTTTTATTTCAATGTAGTAGCAATAACTATTTCACCCAGAGATTCATTCTACATATGTATGTACAATAATGCATTGAACTTGCTGTATATATATATATGCCCTACCTCAGAAATAACGGCTTATTAATGTTTATTGGTGAGATACTAGTCATGGAATTTAAGATGAAACCCAATGAACTAGTTAGCATGTGAAATGGCTTGATTGTGTTTTTTACTTCCACTTTTTTTCTCTTTACTCAGGTTTAATAGAATGGACTCTTGTTCTATCATATAATAGTGCTTCTCTGTAATGGTGGTACTGTATGGAATTGTTTGATGATTAGACTTATCTCCATATGAAACAACCTATATTCATGTCTGAACAGCTTTTGGGAACATGATTAGCTAATTTAATATTGCTGACATTAATTGGGTGCCCCTCTTCTAAGTGTTTTTCATTATCAGTAACTTCAAAGAAACAGTTAAATACAATTATTTAGTTACTATCAGCAAAATTTATTTTACATACATATGCACCTTCAACCATTTCAAGTTTTTGGGTTTTTCAGGCTATGTCAAGTTTGATACTTTGTTTGCATCTTGTTTCTTCTTGTCTCATTATTTCTGTTCGGCTTGGCGGAAATTACAAATAAAAGAAAAAAAAATACCTTACACAAGCATTAATTGCCTTGAGTATCAACAACTCTTTTGCATAACTAAAATGCTTCACAAGAAGTGGTGCTTCATCTCTGCATTATTTTGTTTTGTGTAAATGATCATGTCATGAGGAAACAAAAGAAACTCCAAAATCATTAATTTAATATTTGTGTATAAGATGATTTTATTGCTTTTTATAGGGTGAATAAATTAACCTCTTCCTGTTCCTGAAAGACTTGAAAATGAAACTAACCTCTTGCAGCTTCAGTCAGTCACTAGCCAACAAAAGAAATATCTTAGAGTTGCTTCTTCACTTTCCAAATATATAACCAGATCAGGTAGCATACAGCAATTCCCCCTGAAATATGGTCATTCATATTGGACCTTAAAAGATGCAAAAGGGACTCAGAAATTTTCAGATTTTATGTATCTGTTTCAAAGAAGAATTAGCATGGAAGGTTGGTATCAATTCGAATAACTTTGGCATAAAAATGTTATTTACTTCAGCATTTAAGTTTTGAACCACTGATCTGTGACTGTGTTGCTTTTTCCCAGAACATCAGCACATGATCTTGGGACAGCAGTTGGTGGCATTTTAATTTGTGGATCGGCAAAAATTTTTATATGGATATACATTTTTTTTTTTGAAAAGCTTTATAGAGATATACATGTCCCTGCATTTTTGTTCTTGATTTGTTTCATGAAAATTTATTCAAATTGAATCACTCAAAGTTTCTCTTTTTAGTGCCATTTCTTTTCTTGGGGGGGAGGGGCTCTCAGCTGCATTTGTTGTTATTTATGTAGCCTAGGACTGTATCCTTGTCATTCCATTGCATTTGGGAGTGGGAGAAAATAATTTGTTGTATATGTTAATAGAGTAGAATTCTGAATATTCTACATATATAAGTGACACTTATTGTAACAAAGTGTAGAGAGGATGCCTATGCAGCAATATCTGACTGCATTGATTGCTTCACATTAAAAAAAAAATTGGATATAACTACTGAAACCTGCACTTTAATTAGGGTTTATCTTCTAGATGGCTGCTACTATACTTTTAAGTCATCTTTAAAAAGAAAGATGGTTCTTAGGTTATACTTACAAGAGGATAAGATAACGATTTAATTAGTTGGGAGTGCTTTGTGGAGTAATCAGATTCTGCAAATAACCCCATCCATTTAGTTTCTAGTGCGGACTACAACACAAACTTAAGGAACTCTATTTTGCATTTGTCATCTAATTTCTACTATCACAGAATGGTTTTTGAGTTTTTCCCTTTCAACTGCATAAGTTTTCAAATGAAGGTACATAATATGTGTAATAGGTTATAAACCTTTAAGTTAGTGGTTTTCCCCAGTTTTTACACACTCAGACACTTGCAGATATATAAAGGTTTAATGAGAATTGGGTTCGAAGATAGAGAAATATTCTATCAAGCAGTCTTATGTGATTCAACCAGATGACAAAAAGAGTGGTTTGATTTCCTCCAAATTCCATTGAAATATACGATTAGTCCATTTAGAAAAATGGGTGAGTTTCATCTGTATTCAAAAGAATGGTGGCAGGTTATAAGAGGAAGAGCATTCATGACTCGTTGGCCTTTGATATATAAGCTGCTGCTTAGTTTGCTTAAGCTAGGAAAGCCAGACATCCTTCTGTTCTCATCTTCTCTATGAGATAATATTCAGCCATGTGCATATATCATTTCTTTCTTTTCATCAGTTTCCTATTGTTTCTCCATATTATATGGTTTAATCTCTCTCTAACTTTTTGATTTCTATGAAAAGGGCTGGCCGGCCGGCAGCTACTAGCAAAGGGTCGATGGAGACAGTTTTAATTTAGAATAAATGATTCCTTGTGATCTTGACTTTATTGGTAGGATGAAAGGTTAGAAGAGCCTCCACCCATTGAGGAAAAGACTTTTGAAAAGCCATTTTTATTTAATTTGTTTAACAATGCTTATAACAATATCAATACTGTTAGCCAACCCACTCTTGGTTTAGCTTCTTCTTCATGTTTTCTTCGATATATAAATCCTTGTCTATCAACTAGCTAATTTGACAGCACCAACCAAACATCCAGAATATGTATATATATAATTTCAATCTGATAGCAACTTTGAGGGCCGCCCGGCTGTGTATAATCAATGGGAAATTCCTAGAATTAGTCATTCAATATCTATGCATTCTCAGTTTTTGTGGTGTGCTACATGAACATGAGGCTATGCCCATGATTGAGGATAGTATTTTGTATCATGTTGGAGAATTAAAGGGGAGTTTGGTAAAGCTTCACCATCATATATATCATGTAATAAATCAGTTTTGCTTTCTTAGCAGAAACCTAGTTAAGATTGTTTTTTTTTAACCTTATTCCTTTTTCGAAAAGAAAGCTATGGTGAAGTGAACACTAGGTCAATCGTCAATTTAGTTTATGTTTATCCAAAAAGCCATGCTTACCTGTTTTTTCACCCCTTTTCGTTCAAATGTCTTGCAAATACTCATGGAATTAGTCATTATTTGGAAAAAGTGGAATTTTTTATTTTTTTGAAATAGTGACTATAGTTAATGTGTAATAATGGCAATTTCTTACGACAGAATATTCATCAACCCTACGTCTATCTTCACTTTCCATCAGTATTCAACCATGGAACTTTTTCCATAGCACGACCAGGAAAATACTAGTATTAGGTTTGAACTTTGAACCAAGCAGTTGTACAAGACTTTCAACCTATGTTATTAATTAGAATTGAATAGACAAGGGGTGAATCCCAAATTACCCACCAATGTTTTCTTGGATGTTAAGTAAATTATCAGCTTGGGTTATTCACAATTATCATGCACAGCACTTATAGGTTGACTTGTGGCTCACCTCCATAGATATGCATTGATGACCAAAAAACTATGTTAGTGGCAATATCATTACCAGTCTAAGGGGACTTTCAGAGGCATGCATGCATGACGATGGCATATATATATAAAGGGAGGTTACCAAAGGAGGTGAACCAATTAAAATGACAAGATTTTGACAGAGAACAGCTAGAATTCTTTTTTAAAATGTATTATATAATTTAAGCAGTGATAATTAATTAAATTTGAACTTTAATTAATTTATTTTTTTAAATAATTATAAAAACTTACCGTAAATAAACTTTTCGTATGTTTGTAATTTTTTTATGATATATAATTTAAGTTTTGATACTCTCAAATTATAAACATAATTAAGGTGTATATATAATATAATCAACAACTCTTTTAAATATATATATATATATATATAATCAACAACTTCTTAATTATAATAGATTTTTAATTTTTTTATGATTAGTTAAATCCGGTCAAGGAACCAATCAAAGAGAGGTATTAAACCACCAGATGAATATAGAGGATTAGTCCAATAACTACATGCTGGGGTTGTTTTATCTGGAGACTAATCCATAACCATCAAGTCCTATATTTGCATGGTATGTCCCATTGATGAAAAAACATGCAAAGGAGACATAGTACCAAGCAATGGCATACAATCAGAGACAACCATTGACATAATCATTTTTCTTAAAGCTTTATATAATATAATAAAAGTTATTGATTTGTCTCTTCTCTCTCTCTTTAATCAAATTAGTCATGTCTATCAACTAACCAAGCTCACTTCATTATTGCCCAAATTAAAGCAAAAGAGTAGCTAGAACAGATCATAATTATCAAAATCTCATGGTACCCGATCTGTTGAAAGGATTGAATGGCTTAACCAACATGGCAACCACCATTAACAACCTCTGCCACTAATGACTGGTCGTTCCATCTTCTGTTACTCTGGTCTCTAGAGCTCATCATCCCTTTCAGACCACCGCATCAAACCTCGAACTCATCCTCCTCGCCTTTAGAAAAAGGTTGTTCCCTAAAAGCTTCACTCTATTTTACATCATTGAACTCCCATGGGATACGTTATATTGTCATGAAAGATTATGAACCAAATTAAAAAGAAAGAAAACAAGTGTTTTCATCATGATACGTGCATGATGACTTCTGGTGAAGTTAACAGCTTGTTTTCGAGAATCCGATGCCTTGATTTGCTAATAAATCGTACACCATCTCTGTAAATTGTGACAATTTTATATTGTAAATCTTGGC
Source organism: Theobroma cacao (assembly GCF_000208745.1). Lineage (NCBI taxonomy): Eukaryota > Viridiplantae > Streptophyta > Magnoliopsida > Malvales > Malvaceae > Theobroma > Theobroma cacao. Next base: position 21,488,382 of record NC_030855.1, read on the forward strand.
TATAACCATCAATACGAAGGTGATATGTCATGAGCTTCACATGGCTTGCAGCTTAATTTTCATTTTCCTTTTGGTAGGCCACCAGTTCTAAATTTAGTAATCTTACCGACATGGTTGTTATATGTAGTCAAGTCAATAAAATATATATGATGTGAAAATTCAATAATGCAATCTATCAGGTTATAGCTGGACCTACAAATTTATGACTAAAATATAAGTAAAAAATATATGTTGCACTAAATTAGTCGAATAAAGTGAGTTAAATATATAATTTGGGAAAAAAAAGTTGGAGCAATAAAAAGATAAAAAAAATATATATATATATACATTCAATTCTACTGTTTTTAGCCTTTTATTACGGCAAATAAACTGTTTGAAAAAGAAAAAAATTTCTAGAGGAGCAAACTGTGAAACAGAACAACCTAGAAAACATGAAACCACGTCACATTCATGAATTGATTTCATTTGATTCACAACATGACTAAAAGATATTGGATTCTTTTGCCAAATCCAACAGCAAGGATAACTTTGATTTGGATTGGGGGTATGGAGATGGGATTGGGACCGCAACAAGTCCCCTGGCCAATGAAGAAACCCCTGCGGATTGAATGAAAATGTCCCAGCTAATTGCCATATAGTGTTTGTTGTGTTCAATAAGAAAGATGGGTGGAGATGATTTTTTTACAATCAAGCAACGGTAGCAATGCAAATGCATTGATCTTTGAACAATTCCTGCAACATGGGGAATCCAATTACTATCAGGTTGTAGATTCATTAGCCACTGTGCTAGGCAAACTAACATTTTTTCCATGTTTCTAATTCTTGATAGCTGTTCTGTTCATACTCCCACTTTAGGAGTGCTTATGGTACACCAATTCAACAGAGTAACACGAATCAAAGAAATATTTAGCATAGGTACTTCCTAAGCATTTTTTCTACTAAGACCGTATAACCATATATGTAACCTACCATCGTAATGTAACCAAATGATTGGGGAAAAAATGACAATAATTTCCCCCAGGTGATGGGGGTGAACCTCAAACTCCTTTATGCAGTCCGACACTTAATACTTACAATTTTTTTCATTTTTATAATCACCAAGGCCCAGCAATTTGAAGCTACGAGAGAAATAGTTGTGTGACCTGGTTTTGACGAGATGATATCCCCCAAGCAATTTGCCTCTATTCCATTACTCTTTCACTTCCGACTCTCTGATGCTACGCAAGGAATCCGAATGTTTTCTTCTCTTTGGTTCAGGCTCACCTAACTGCAGTGAGACATAAATCTCCTCATCTGAGCCATTCCTTAATGCAGAAAGATTTCTAGATTCTGGGTTTTCCCGTTTGTTGTTATCATGAACTCGAGACGTTCCATTGAAACTTGGAATAAATTGATGTTCCAAGTTAGGAGCTGCTTTGACCCTATCTTCTGCTCGATACTCGTTATGCATGATTGGCAGTGTAACTCCTTGCTGGGACTCGCCTTCAGCCAAAACTTGCTGGATGTTCAAATTAATTGGCCCAAAGTTCTCTTCAATCTTATCTTTAGATAGAGTCTGGACCAGGGGAGATGACTCCACAACGGTAGAATCAATCCCTGCTGCAGAAACGTTTCTTTGATCTTGCACAGCAGCTATGTCAATAACAAAGACAAATAGAGTGTCAAAGCTGAAGTTAGAGACCAGATGCAGAAATATTAACCATTAAGGTAAAGAAAGGTCCTTTTTCCTACTTTCTTCCTTTCTCCATTTACACATAGTTTCACATGATAAATACTCTGCCTTCAAAATACTGCATTTTTGCGACTTCATAATCTAATCAAATAATCAGTGAAAGGAAATAAGTGCACCAATACTAAATTACCATTTGGCCAATATTGTCTAGTTATGCATATTATCATTCAGTGTGCGCTGTAAGCTATTTATTTCTTTCACCTTTATGGTATCTGGCATAGTACGGTAGTAGCCATTTCTATCAAATTATATAAGCCATTACAAATGAAACTTTCATTTCAACATGTACTTTGTTAGGCTCAAATCACAGTTTGCAGCATAATGTCAATTAACTGAATAATTATTCATAAGCACACTAAGAACCAACCAGTTAGCTACAAACTGGAAAGAAATACTGTTTGTCTTAGGAATACAAACCTTGAAGCCCTACATTGGTTGTGATGAGATCGAGTTCCAGAAGGTCCAGAAGACGCCCAAGATCAACTCCACTAGTCCAATTTTCTGGGGGTTGGCCAACTTTGAGTTTCAACCGACCCCTATTAGCAGTCCCACCCCAAATGATCCCAACAGGCCGTGGCTTCTCCCTATTCCGACCCGTTAATAGTACAAGGCTTCCACTATCACCCTCAAGGTCAAAAGTCTGCTGGTTCTCACCAACAACAAGAAAATCAGTAAAGAAACAGATCCCTTTCTCATCATTGTACTCTAAAGCATATGCCATTATTGTCCCAGTGGTCAAGCCAGAGCTTCTTCCCACTTTGACGACTTGCCTCCCAATGAGACTGCTAATTGGAGATTGCAAGTCTATGATATGAACATCACCAATCTCACCTACACCTTTTACAGTAGTAGTTACATTGTTCATGTTGAAATCTTCAGCAAAAGGAATAAAAGCTCCATCTGCTCGCACAAATGTTTCTGCAGGTGGACCAAACGGTAATGGGCATGTAAGGGAGTCAGGACGCAATAAAAAATCCAGTAGCACAAAGTTAAACATAATATGTGGATTCTGAAACCGTCTAAGTCTTGAACTGAAATTCAAATACTAGATACTAGCATCCTGATCTGAATTGTTCAATTTCTCACTTTTGTGCTTAAATTTTCTAATGCAATCATCAACAAATTTCCTACCAGAAGATGTGAAGGCAGACAACCAAATTTGGAACTGCATTACCTGGATTTATACCAGCAAAGATTCCATACCAAAGGACATCTGTAATAAATGAGGTTGCCCTCTCTACAGCACCAAGATACACTCCAGGTCCAAGGCTGGGTGGTAAAGGATGAAACATCTTCTGATTTGGGTAGTCCAAGTCAACTGCAACATGCCGATTTGTGAGGAAACCTACCTGCCGATTTCCTGTTCGACTTTTCACAATAGCACCCAGTGTTCCATATGTCTCTTGGCTGGCAACCTACATGTACCACGACCAAATGAGTGGCTTAAATGGTAATTATCAAGACAGTAAAGAGTTATATAAACAATTGTCATCAACAGTAATCAAGGTTCAGGGCAGAGTATGAGGGGGAAAAACTGAAAGACTATAGGACCATCAGAGCCAACCAACCAACAAATCACCCCCCCCCCCCCCCCCCCTTACTCACCTAGGGGTAAAACATAATCAATTAGTATTTATTTTTTCCTCAAAAGACACAAGTTACTCAAAGAGAAAGTCCTTTAACCATCATTATGACAAGAAAGGTCTTAATACTCTCCTAGAATGATTAGGAACAGAATTTGAGAATAAGCGGTAAGCATGATACAAATGAAAAGATACCCAGCAATTCTACAATGAAGAACTCAAGCTTGACATTATCAAAATGTCAGCACGTGTAGGATTGAGAGCACAATGATTGATTCAGTCACAACTGTATCATAAATAAATCATTAATAAAGCAAACCATATTCACTAATAATTGTAATAGCAAACTGTTTTTTTGTATAATCAAATTTCTAGCAAAATGTTGTCAGAAAAACTGAAAGTTATCCTTTCACATAGTGTATATTTATTATTAACTTCAATGTACAACATAACGCAAATAAATGATAGTTTAGATAATTATAGAGAACGTGCTCAAACGTTCACTAGAATTTTTAGGTGGAAGCAACAGAAGAAAGTGACTCATTATTTTAAAAGTGACCATTCTTTCCCCACTTGGTATTAGGACAGCAAGACAAAATGCCACAAATCAGAGTATGAGATTGCATTACCATGAAGTGGCAGAAAAAAAAATGAAAGTGTTGAACAGAATTCTCCATACTTGTATAATTAGTACCCAAATAATGTTGTGACTATGATGGTGGAGGTATGTGGATGACACAATTATCACTACATGATGCTCAAAGAGAATAATACTTATCAGGATGTCTTCTCAGCCCAAGAAGGAATGATGCAGGACAGAACTTCAGAAAAAGAACAAAAGAGGAATGCAATTTTATCATGCTACATTTCATGGTACTCCAACAGACTAGCAATCCTCTAGACTTATTGGGGAGACTACTTTTTGCAGTACTGTGCACACTATTGTCAAAAATAACAATCAGAATTTTATCTCTTTTTCCTTCTCCTTTATATTGTTATAAGCAGTTGAAAGTGGGGTTTCATTCTAACATTAGGATTTAAATTTTAAAAAAGGTTAATCTTTAGTCTGTAATAAATTACGTTAGGAGTATATTTTAGCAGAGTACTGTCTCTTAATTAGTAATAAAGAATTAGCCTGTGGCTTTTTCAAGTTCTTTCGTTATCTTATGAGTTACACGATTTACACCAGAAAGAGGTTTTTCCTCTCTTCCCTTAAAAATAAAAATCAAAGTGTTTGATAGCAAATTAAAGAATGCCACCATTTTATTGTGCCACCAACTGCATGAGTCAATTAGAAAATTCAATAGCCAGCAAAAAAAGAGCCAAGAATAGTACTACACAGTAAGTGTTCAACATTAACAGCACAATACATGTAGGTGCAATGCAAACATGAGAATAAAGAACGTGCATTGGAAATCTTAAAGGATCATGGTGAGTACAGCACCACCAGGACTGTCTAAAAATCTTGTCCCAGAAAAAAGAAAAAAAAAAGAGTCCAGACAATCAAATTCCCCCATGGCAAGAAGATAGACTTGATATTTCTTGCTTACAAAATTTTAGAAGTAAAATGCTGTCAGCTACAGGGGAAAGGCAAAAACATTATGGTCAACATAATCCCCAAAACAAAAATACCATGCTGGCAAGCAGAATGTGACTGACACCAGATTTTACCAACCATAAGGTAACACTGTTAACCAAGCCAAAAACAAAGAAATAAAGATTTTAAGTTAGAATAACCCCACAAATACCGTTTTCATTTAACCTTTCACTGATCAATAGACTTTAGGTACCGCATGTCTAGGAATGCCCAAAAAACCAATTTGTACACACTTAATAAGAACAATTACCTGTGAACCAGAACCAATGATTGGATCACTTCCCCTCAAGCCATCTACAAGCTCAGTATATAATTGTTCCTTGGGGGTTGCTGCAGGTGCACCATAATATGAGAATTCCACAACATCTACATCACACCACACGCCTCCAGGCCCCTGACCCAATATTAAGAAAAATACATTTCAATTTTCAAAACAAAAGATAAGTCAATTAAGAAAGGTTAGTCATAAATTTAAAAATTTTTCTTGCTTAGATCCAATATGCTTGTTTAGAAACTTCTAAAACTTTGAATATCTCATAATTTTAAAAGAGTCAAATCTGGCATGAAATAGAAAACTTCTCAAGAATATTGTAGCATCATATTAGCAGCTATGGATGATTTCAAAACCAACAAATTTAATGTCAGGTTAGAACAAGAGCAGCCTTCCCCTCCGATCCCCCTCCCAAAAAAACTGGGAGATACCAAACAAGTAAAAATTAAGAACAAAAGAATCCATGGAGGTTGAGTAAAAGCAGTGAAGCCAGACGCATTAAACTTACTCACCTCAAGAGCAGCAGGTAGACATTGAAACTGGCTAAGCCATTGCCTATGAACTTTTCGAGCGACAAAGACGAGAATAGCTGGTATTTTTGTCAAGACACCCCGTCGAATACGGAATCCAATTGCTGTACCAAGACTAAACCTACGCAGTTTTTTACTATGGAATGCCCTAATAGTCATCAACTCAAGTAACGTGGTTGCTTGCTGCCCAGATGGCAACCGGCCAAGAGTTTCTGGCAACACCCCTTTCTGTAAGTTTCCAAAATAGTTTGCCCTATCTTCTGCAGCATCAATTAATCGACTTGAAGTAGGCCATGAGAAGTAGGCAGCATTGCTCTCAGAATGCTGAGCACCAGATGCAAAGGGTTGAAGAGGTGAAGGACTAGATGAAGGCAGATTAAAATGATTGCAGCAATTTCTTTCCAAGTCTAGAGCAGACTCCTCTGATTCTATTGATCCAGAGTGATGAAATCTTAAATCCAATCTGTTCCTCTCCATCTTTCAGCTCTCCTAACAATAATAATTCAATTTGTCTCACAACTCGACTTATATTTTAGTGATATAAAGCAAACCAAAGTAGAAGTCTGATCATTATCCTAGACAATACTCACTCATGATTACGTTCAACACTAAAGTTATAATGCCAAAAGAAGAAAAGGTTGAAAATAATTAAAATAGATAAACAAGTATAAGTGATACATACTAACTCTGTTAATTCCATAAAGGCTGATAAAATACGAGTGTAGCTAAATGGAAAACCAGAGTAACTGCAAATAGGAAAAGATCAAATCAAAAAAAGAGTTTCAAGAGCTGTGCACTCAAACCTCTTACATTGAGAGAATACTAATACAATACAAATCTATGAAATGTCAGTCGTAGCCAACAACTTATTAAACATGCATAGAACAGGTGACTATGAAATACATCAATAATCCACCCATAAAACACAAGTAGAAAGTAAAACAGGACATCATTATATTCAATGTCCTATGACCCTAGAGGAAAGAAAATTCTTCCAAGGGTATATTCACGAGTGAAAGCCAACCCAGATAAAACAATGATATCATCCTCTCCAAGCAGAAAGAGGCATACAAGAGTGAAAGAAAATAGGACCAATAGGATGATAGCTTAGATAGCTGTGGAAAGAGATAAACAACAATTAAATTAGATACCCTTCTATTGGAGAAGGTGAAAAAAGAAAGTGCTACAGAAATTGAAACATTTGAAAATGGGTATTTTAGGAGTTGAGTAATAATGGACTAATCAAACCAAGAAAGCAAAAAAAGCACCAATTCTACATATTAAATCCCCAAATAAATGTATGTATATATATATATATATAAAGAAGCTCAAAAGAAAAGATAAAATATTCGGACTAAATTTAGGAGCAAACACAGATAAAGATATGACCTTTATGAGAATCTTGAGCATATATTAAGCTAAAACTTACCTATAAACAATGGCGGAGCTGGGATGGAGGACTCAAAGAAAAGTAAAATATTCGGACTAAATTTAGGAGCAAACCCAGATAAAAATATGACCTTTATGAGAATCTTGAGCATATATTAAGCTAAAACTTACCTATAAACAATGGTGGAGCTGGGATGGAGGACTCAAAGTCAAGCCTTTTGGAGATTTTCATGCCCTAGTGGTTATTGCACATAACCTGCTAATCAACAAAAAGAACTTGAAAACTGTCACTCTGTTATTCTATTTGTATCTCTGTGCAAGAAAAAAGAGGCTCTAAATTTAGAAAGATTGAAGCTTTTTTGAGGAAAAGAAAGAAAGATGACTCCAATTTAGAGAGAGAGAGAGAGAGAGAGAAAAGGCCGCAAATATCAACTAGCGGATGCTGCTATATTGTATTATAGAAGAACTAGTTTTTTTTTTCCTTCGCAAACAGAACAACTATTTTAATAATGGGTCTTTAAAAAAAACCTGGAAGAAAAAAAAAAGGAAAAAGAGAAGCTCTTTTTTCTTGCTTTCTTGCATGCAGTCTTTTATCTTCTCTTTTTCTTTTCTTTTTGGTTGAATGGCATATAATGGTGGAAAAAAGAGTGCAAGCATGACAAGAGAAAAATATAATGCAGCAAGAAATGGGCAAAGGGTAAAATAATTTTTCCTAGACACTGATATTTAGTCTGGTGGGGAAATTTAGGGGCCCATCCATATTTGCTCCCCAAAAGTAGCACACTCTTCTCTCAAATAATTCAAAAATCCCACCTATTGATTGAGGTGGGGTTTAGGGTTTTGATTTCTTTTTGTTTTTGCAAGAAATTTAGTACCAGTGTTTATATCTCCACTGTTAATTTTTAAACCCCAAGTAGAATTCTTATCTTGATTAAATTTTTTTCCTTTGTTGTTGATGGAGATACTTGAAAGATTTTTGAGGCTATCATTTAAAGGTGGATCACTATCAGATAGAAATTGATGTGGGGGCATAGAGGGACTAATTTGGGGGCAGAAGCCCTCAATATCCCTTTATATATCATTACCACCTTTACTTTCCTCCTTTTAATGGGTTTTATCTAAACAGTGAAATTTCCATTTCTCTCTCTGCCTTTTTGTTCTGTCTCCCCCTCCCCCTCTTTCTCTTTCTCTTTCTCATGTATGATGTGCTATTTTCCATTATTTTTCCCCTTCCATAGCCTATCTCAATAGTAGTTCTTTGCTAAAGAGAATTGCCTTTCTAGAAGTTAAAATCAAATCTCTCTCTCTCTCTCTCCCCATCCCCCTCCACTTGCCACATTTTATCTCTTACATTATCTTCTCCTTCACATTTCAATCATCAATTATGATCAGCAGACCCCTACTCTAGTCTCTAATTTATGGAATGAAACTGTAATTAAAACAATAAAAAAAACACATACACTAGCCTAGGGAATTGTATCCATCAATTTTATATCAAATCTATCGCTTTTAACATGCCAAAACATGCATGATTTAGATCATAATTGGTTTTAAAATTTAAAGTGCCTCTTATCAATTAGTCAATTCAATTTGGATTCATACATTAAATAGTCAAACCTATTTTCTGCTTAGGATGTACCACCCATTGAATTATAAAATGTGACAATTCAAGGAAACAGAGAGTTAGGCCCCAGTTACACAGTACTTTTCCTTTTAATTTGAGTGTCAGAAGATTTGAACCTTTTAATAAATGGATTCCTCACCCTAGCATATCCCAAGGTACCATCCCTTGTTAGATGATAGCATATACCCTGTGAGTTGGAAAAAATAAATGAACTGTTTTTGACGTGTAATAGCACCAAATTGGGCTATATAGTTGGGAAAACAAACTTCCATGGAAAAAATACTAAATCAATGTTCATTCTTTGATAGCTTTGTTATGATTACTTTTCATCACTGAGTGACCAGTGTTGTGTGTGTGAGAGTGATAAAAAGATATGGAAATGGAGGGGTGGAGGAGGAATAGAAAAGTTCTCTGTAAAGGGTCCATGGTGGGAATTCAACAATGCAATTATTGAATCAATGTAATGTACCCAAAAAAATGATGGGTTCCACCACAATCAAGCCCTTTAAAGAAAGGATGGCTGATTTGGTGAGAGCACTCACTCATTGTTGGATGTACTAAATTTCAATATATTACAAATTAATGCACACTTTTTTTTTTTTTGCCATCTTCTTTTGACCTTATTTGGCATTATGTAAGAGAGGTGTAATGCTTCATAAATAATGCAATCAGAGTTGCTGGGGGGGGGGGGGGGGGAAAGAATTAAATCAGAGATTCTGTCACAGTTTTGTGCTTGGTGAAGATAGTTTTTGTTTAGTTGATTGAAACTTTAATGACTATTGAAATTCTGATTCCTGGAAAACTTACAGCATATCTACATGCCAAGGGTACTTCTACCTATAATAATATAATTATGTGCATAATCCAAGATATGATTTACTGTTCTCACTCTGTTTTCTCTTCTCCCTCTCTTCCATACGATCTCTTATTGACTTAAACATCCAAGAGTGAATCATTCCAAAACCTCTAGTGTCTCATTTATAGGTGTACATGTTTCTAAACAACAAAATTATAGATATAAATTTCAAATTCGACAATGTCGTATAACCGATCAGGATCTAATAATCCTTAATACCACGAAATATATTATCAAAAAAGGTAAAACAGTTGCTGATAATATGATTAATGTAAGTTTTGATTTAGACAATTTTGTTTTCTTTGATGTACCACCTTTAGTCATTAAAAGGCTGTTGTTGAATAATAAATTGAGCAGTTGATTTTCCCGCATGATTAGAACTTAATGAATAATTTCATCCCTCAAAAAAAAAAAAAGACTATTAAGATCTAAAATTAATATGAAAATTTCTTGCCGATAATAAGTTTTTTTTCCTGATTTTTAATTTTTCAAAAGCTTACTTTATTTTATAAAAAAAAAAATCCTTTCACTAGCTAATGACGTGGCACACACCGTTTAGACTATCAGTACATTATTAACAACTTGCCAAAATCTTCTAGTTCTTTTTTTTTTTATATCTGATGTGGATCTTTGTGAACGAAGCGTGGCACTGTCATCAAAGATGGGAGAAGCCGGCGGTGACTCGACAGGGTGCGAGAGGCTCCAGAAGGCTCTATGCGAGTGCCACCAACGTTTCGGACCAGGTGCGACGCGGGACGCAGCCTGCCGGCACTTGAACCGAGCCTTAGCGGAGTGCTTGGTCTCCGTGCTGTGCCCCGCAGAGTCGGAGGCGGTTAGGACATTGTGCGCCAGCGGGGGGACCCGCCTGAAGAGGTCCCAGTGCCAAGAGGCTCAGCTTTCTCTCTCCGTCTGCATCTCTTCTCATCAACAATATTGATTCTTTCTCGATTCGGTCGTCTTCCTATACGGAATTTACCTTTGTGCCCTCTCTTGAATTTTATTCAAGTAATTTCCTGTGTTGTAATAGTACTTCGCAGGCAAAGGCCAAATATAATGTACCAAGAGAAAGAAATAAATAGTACGTATGCAGAATTTAATGTCATCCATAGATAATGTTATGCAGAATTTCTTGTGGATTTTGTTGTCACTATGATAATAATCCATAAATCCGGTTCTTGTCTCTTATCCGACAACTGGACGGTTCTCTTATTTTCAAATTAATAAATATTTTTTTTGGAGTAGTCCCACAGTTTATCACATACTCTTGATTGATGTATTGAAACACAACAGTGCCATTCTTATATGTGGACAGTGAGATAGCTATGTTGTCTGGTAATTAGATTACATGGATGTAATATGTGATATAACTCTTTCTTTTCTCTCCTCATAAACCTTACATCCCCAATGAAAACGTGAGATTCCATATCTTGTACAACCACCAAAGACTAACACAACCATTTTTGGACAGCTAAGCTTTTAATTGCTGGGACCATGTTGTTGTCTCTTTCTAGACAAGGGTGGGAGGAAGTGGACTTTCATGGCTATGTTTACTTCTAAATCAGCAGGTCATCAATGGGGGAGGAGCAAGCTGGTGACAGGTGTTGCCACGCCAGCTTCTGGAAATCTGCCTTCTGATAAACCTTTATTCTCTTAGGTTTTCCTTTAGCTAAATATACTTGTTTTTATGTTCTTGAATATTTCCAAGGAAATGACTGATGGGTTATGGTCTTTGCTTCTGCATTTCATCAATGTTTGATTCACTCCAGAAAACAGCTAGACCTTGCTAGTGAATCACGTTTTTAGACTGCAAGGGGATCCTACAGGGTTTTAACTTTGAAGACCATGCAAGGCCCGGACCACTCTTGAAGAGTAAAACCAAATCCTACATAAATGAATAGATCAACTGCCACTGCTCCTCACAAAGAGAAGGGCAAAACCCACCATGCTGTTGTTGTTTCCACTGTTTCTGCTGGGGGAGTAAAAACACATCTAGTGCCGAACAAAAGTTTCACCTAAAACATTGATCGCAAAGTTGAGTTCTTCTAACCTCAACTATTTATCCCACATTAAAATCCAGTGTTATAGTCGCGTATTAACAGAAAACTTCAACTGTCCCAGCCATTCAACCAAAGAAAAAAAAGTTCCATAACTGAGAATGAATATTTCGTTATTTTTTATCACAAATGATAACAAGGCCTGAAAAGATGAAGAGAAGACAGTTTATTACTAAAGAGAAAACTTCTTTATATGCACTGGAAACATCAGAGGTACATGACATAATATGCTTGTAGTGTATTTGTAGAGACAGGCATTATTCTGATACAACAAAGAGCATAGTGAAGTGACCAACATTACAACTATGCTTGTAGTGTATTTGTAGAGACAGGCATTATTCTGATACAACAAAGAGCATAGTGAAGTGACCAACATTACAACTTTGTTATTCTTCTTTTCTTTTTTTTTTTTCTTCCATTGCGTTTGAAAAAAAACTACTATGTTGTAAAAACCTTTATCTAAGAGAGTAGATACCTCCTTTTTTGAGAATTAACTCATCTTCACAGATGTGAGGAGAGAAGCTGTCTACACCAACAACAACCATCACTGCATCACCCACCAAAATACAGAACAGCTCACAGTCTGGGATAGATACAGTCTATGCAGAAAATCTTGCTCGGTCATGTGGAGAAGAATAATCAATATTCGGGCCCAGAGGAATTATCCCAAAAGGATTTATAGATGGCTGGCTTCCATAGTAATGCTTCTTGATGTGTTGCACATTCACTGTACTGCTTATGCCAGGAATCTGGTAAATTTCTTTGGTATAGTTGAACAAATTTGGGTACTCCCGTAGAAGCTTCTTGTTGCACTTGAAATGAACTGCATAGACCTGTAAGAACAACAAACTCATTGTCAAAATGCATCTTAAGGTGTTTCCTTTTTTTTTTTTTTCTAAAAAGAAATATGGAACCTTTTCCTTTGCCTGACAATAATATTACTATTTGAAAGACAAATGTGAAAGATTAAGATGCTCTAAACTAAAAGAAATATATCAAATATTAGAAAGCAGAATGGGCAAACAAATACCTCATCAAATCTTATGAGGGTAACAAAAAGTCGAACATCAGCCTCAGTCAGAATGTTTCCACAAATGTACCGCTGCTTGGAAAGAATCTCCTCACATTTGTCCAAAGCTTCATATAATTGTTTTACAGCCTGATGTCCAATGAATATACTTAAGAAAAGAATTTATAAAGGACGAGCTCCTTCAAGAATGTAAAGACCAAGAAGTCCAACATTAAAAAGAAGAAAAACTACCACATAAAAAGTACCTCATCATAAGGCCCTTGCTGTCTTGCAAACCCACATTTGTAAACACCATTATTTACTCCACTGTATATCCTTTCATTTGTCTCATCAATTTGAGCTCTTAAATGAGAAGGATATAGGTCCAAAGCAGGATTCTCAGCTATATCATTGAATTCAGTATTAAGCATGCGGATTATCTCTGCACTCTCATTACTAACAATAGTCTTGAATTTCTTGTCCCATAGAACCTATAAAAAACATAAAGCACCAGAAGAATTAAAAGTCTTAAACATAGACAAGAAACAATAAAACAGAGCAAAAGAGAGCTGGAAAGTTCTTCTAATTTTTGAACTTACAGGAACTGTGTACTTCCCAGTATAGTTTGTACTTGCAAGCTCATATAGTTCCCTTATACTCTTTGCTCCATTAAAAGGGTCAGGTTCAGCATCTGGCTCTTCTGTATTAGAGGTGGGAAAAACCCATCCCATATGCTCATCAGTTTCCTTTGTTCTCTCCCATATAGGTTTGACTGACTGTTCAGCAATTGAAGGAAAAAGATTGTTAGCTTATCGACAGATTGAGTCAAACTACAATAGCTTAAAAGTCATAACATGATTCACCAACCGTAAAACTGATCGCTTTGGCAAGCCCTTTGATCTTCAAGTATGCAAGGCACCTCGAAGCCCAAGGGCAAGCATAAGATACATACAGATGATACCTTCCTGACTCAGGAGGAAACCGAGAATTTGGGTCACGAGAGATGATATTACGAAATGTTGAAGCAGTTCTCATAAAAGCCCCAGAATCTGACATTTCATCCAGTGCAGATCGAGCCATTTGAAAAGTGCGCTGAAAAATACATCACTTCAGAAATTATTATAACTTCTCAAAGCCCAACAAATCATGCCATCTTTAAGATTCAATTAATACGCTAGAAAACTTCTCAACCCTAAAACATACAGTGTGGTCTTTTCTTTTCTCTTTCCCCCATAGAATTTATGTCTCTTCCATTTTAGTTCTTCCTGTCCTGGATTTTATTTTTCTTTCCTTTTCATTCCAGATTTCGGAGATTGTAACTTCAATCCGAAAATATAAATTCTCATCAAGGAAACTAGACATAAATTAAAAGAACTCATTCAGCTATTAGCTGGAGACGATAATAAATTATAAAAAAGGTTCATTGCATGTGGCAAATCATACAAGGCAATCAATGGAGACTTCCATATGATGCACAATAAATAACCATTTTATCTTAATAACAGCTAAAACAGATCTTTTCAAGCAAATAAAGCATTGAGATCAAGTTACGCCTAAAACCAGAAATTGTTTTTACTCACACAGACAGTGTTTATACTTAAATAGACAAATACATAGTGGTCTCGATTCCTCCAATATACACCAAAAATTAACTAATACTGCTACTATATACCTCATTAGTCATAACAAAAGACATGACTTTCTCAAAAGTGTACAGACATATTATAAGATCCATTATTATCAAGAGAAATCTGAATTGCAATAATAACCCAACAAAGAAGAAACCTTTCTTTCGTGGAAGCAAATGAATTATTCAAGAGTAGCTAAAGGGACTAACGGAAATGATGCACCTTATAAACTTGAACCCAGAAAAAGAGAGACAAGAGAGATCAAAATAAAGCATAACTCTTACCTTGAAAGCAAAAAATGGGAGAGAGGAGGAGTTGTTTACACCTAAAGCTGACGGAGTTTTGCAAAGCAAAGTGAGCATGGCCTATTGTAAGGGTCCTTTTTCTTTTTTTTATTTTATTTTAATGTGTGTTTTTGTGTTCCTATAATACCCTTTATCTTGGCTTAAACAGATTCAATGTAACATGGCTGATGGATCTCATGCTTGAAGTATATAATGGCAAGATGTGACAAAAGCAAGGGACACCAAAGGCATCAGCCATTAGATTAGAATAAGTTAGCATCTTTGACTAATATTTTACATGAGGCTGCTATGACAATTCTTCAAAAACAAACAAAGTTCTTGACGAAATCTTGACATCATATCAATTTTGACTTCCATCACAATTGGATTTGGAAGGTTAAAAAAGAAATGGACGCAAAAACTGTTTCCTTCAGGTCGCATGATTTTGGAGGTTAAAAGGTTTAAATACCGAAACATAGGAATTCATGAGTATCAAGTATGCATTTCAAGTGGCTTAATAAGAGTCAAGTATCAGACAACTAGGTAACTCGTTTGTGTTTTGATTGATTGCTCGTATGTTAGCAAAGGTTTGAGCCCCCCGCCTCCCCCCCCTTTTTTTTTTCTTTCTTTTCTTTCTTTCTTATAACAAAAGCCATCTTTCTCTGTCGCTCAGGTCCCCATTCCCAGTCCTAAGATCCTATTTAGAACCTCTGCTAAGACTTGAGAGGATAAACACGAGCAAATCAGGCTGCCTTTCAACGTGATTAATGCAAACTTCTTTTTTTTTGTCTGGAAACGTCAGTTTAAAGATACAACAGTGCACTCCTCGTTACTCGCAAAAACACCAGTTGATAGTAGAAATGCCAATAGAAGGCTGAAGAATCTTGCATTGCCGAAGGAAAGGGATCAAAAGATTCAACTTCCTTTACAAGTCCTCGCAATAGATTCACTCCTCAGGAGAACTTCATGTCTTTCATTCAACCTGCTCTAGCAGAAAAGCTCTCAATTGCAAATATAGCCCATTTTCTAATAACCTGCTCTTGCCGCCAGGTTGCTAACCAATTCCTTTAGAGATCCTTTCATTCAGGTCAGAAACAAGGGCAAACTTGTCAGTCTCATAACATGCAGTCATGAATGCTGCCAAAGTTACACGATCAACATTGCGATCCTTATCTAATAACCTATGAAAGAATAAAGCTGCTATGCCTACTTTCTTCTCACTACAAAGCTTCCTGATTAAGGTGTTAACTGTCCGCATCCAAAGTTTTTTCTCTAACCTTTCCAACATAACCATGGCAACGGCAGAATCACCTTTCTTGCAATACTCATAAGCTATTGTCAACCGAGTTACTTCGCAAGGAGAGAGCCTCTTGTCCATCATAGTCTCGTATAACTGGCATGCCTCCTCCAACCTAGACTCTTTGCAAAGTCCACTGATCACAGTTCCATATGTGATGCTATCTGGTACACAACCGTGGTCATTCATCTTGCTGAAAAACTTTAGTCCCAAGCTTACATTTCCATCTCTGCAGTACCCACATATCATGGATGTGTATGTTTCCTTGGTTGGAACCAATCCAAGCCTCAAAGCTTCCTCAAAAAGGTTCTCACTTTCTTTCATTTTCTTTTGCTTACAGAATGAAGCAATCAATGTGTTATATGAATGCATATCAGGCTGGAGGCCAACCTTAACCGTCTTACAGAAAAATGCCAAGACACGCCCAGTATCAGCCTGCTTGCAGTGCTCAGTGATGAGAATGGTATATGTAACTCTATCAGCTTGCAATCCATGTAGAAGGCCATCCCTAAGCAGTTCATGGGCTTCTTCAACCCTTCCCTTCTTACAGAGGCCATCAATAATTGCATTGTATGTACATATATTCGGAGCAAAACCTTCTTTATCCATTACATCCATAAATTCATATGCTCGTTCAAAATTTCCCACTTTGCAATGGCCATCAATAAGAGTGGTATATGTGTTGGTGTTAGGAACCAATCCCTGCTCTTTCATTCTTCTCAACAACATCTCCGCCCGATTCAACTTCTCCTCTTTGCAATATCCACTGATCATAGAAGTATATGTAAGCACATTCGGCTTGTAATTATCACTCCTAACAAGCTTAAGGAACAGCCTAAAAGCTTTCTCAGTCCATCCTTTCCTGCAAAGCCCGTCAATCAAAGCAGTATGTATATACACATTAGGCTTCCACCCTGTCCTAACCATGTCCTCCAATTTTCCAAAGGCTTGCTTTATACTACCCCTCTTACACAACCCATTTATCAAACAGGAGTAGTTAATCAAATTTGGCTTAAAACCCATCTTCACCATCTTATCAAAATACCAGGATGCTCTACTCGCAAAACCCTTCTCACAAAACAAACTAATAACCAATGTGCAAGTAGCATTATCGACAATGAACCCTCTTCCAAGCATTTCAGTCAACCATTTAACAACCTCTGAAACCATCCCCATTCTACAATAGCCAACTACCATCAATTTATAACTACTACAATCCCCACACACACCTCTCTCAGACATTTCATCAAACACTTTCTCCAAATAGTCCATCAACCCCATTTCGAAACCAACCCCCAAAATACAATTCAAGGTTTCAGCCTTCGGCTTCAAACCATGATTTTGCATCTCAAAAACCATCTCAACAGCCTCCTTCAACCTCCCAACTTCAGCAAAACTCCTCACCAGACACTGCATTACTTCATTAGCTTTGTCAAAGTTGCCATTTTTAATCAAAGAAGTGGCAGTTACAATGTAAAGTCTCATGAAAAGTCTAAACTTGGAAATCTCAAGTACCCAGTGAAAGAAACTTAGAGCAACCATGGAACCAGCTTCATTTTCTAGAGAAGCAACAATGGAAATGGCTTGTTCATGGGTCAAACAATAAGGATTGATGTTAAGGGTGAGCTTTGGAGGTGAAAATCTTAAGTGGGCTTGTTGGTGATAGGATTCGTACACTTGAGAACAGATTGTTTTGATAAAAGACTGGGGTTCTGATGATGGTGTTGGAGATTGGGTGTCAATAAAATTTGTATCAAAATGGAGATAAGATGGGTTGAGAGTGAAGAGGGGATTGGTCGATAATCTGGGTTTAATTCCATGAAATCTAAGAATCATTGACAAATGCCAAAGAAGGATGCTTATGAAAAAATAAAAAAATAAAGAGTAAATTATAGTAGTATTAGTAGGACTTCCTAATTTACAATTCAATACAGGAGTAGTACCCTGTGGCCATCAAAAGAGCAAATGTATGATATGAAATTGTGAACCTTCGAAACAAGCATCGTAGAAAGGAAACTAAAAACGAAAATGGTGAAGTAATGGCCATTCTAATGGGAAAGTAAATACTAGTAGCAGGATTATTATATGTGAAATGGATTGGGCCGTGCTTATAAATTATAATGGATTTCAGCAGTCCAGTTGGTTCTCACTTGTAATATATCAGGTCCAAAGCATCACTCCTCTGTCCTCACTCCGTTTGTTTGGGATGTAGCTGAGAGCCTAACCCAATGACTTCACACTCAAAATTAAAAATAATAATAATAATAATAATAAAATATTTTTTTAAAAAAAATAATCAAAATTATATTAAAATTTATTAATTTTCGAAATAGATCTTTCGTCTTAAAAAATTATTTTTTATTAGACGCGTAAATTCAATTATTAGTCAATTAATAATATTATCGTCAACTTTTTGACATGATAAGAATAAAAAGATAATTTTATCTTTTAATTATTTTAAAAATTATTATTATATATTTTTTATAAAAGAAATTAAGGGAGCACCGTATCAATAGAGGGACATAGCACCAGCTCTGGTGGTACCTCCTCTTAATTTTTTTTTATTTTTTTAAAAAATTATATAATAATAATTTTTAAAATTAATAAAAGGAAAAAATATTTAATTTTTTTATATTTTTTTTAAAAAATTATTTTTAATTCTTATAGAATTACGTGAAATTGAACCTTGAAATTAGGGATAAAAAAAGCAAAGTAGTACACTTGTTATTGTTGATTGCTGTTCGGTGCGGCTTTGGTTTTAAACAAAAAAACGAACTTTCTACATTAACCTCAAACTCTCCCAACCTTTTTTTATTTATCAAAATTCTTTTTTTAATTTCATTAATCAAAGTTCTACTAATTTGTTTTCTTGAAAAAAAAAAAAAAAACCCTCTTTTTGACTTGATTCCTTTCGTTATGAATAGAGATGATCAGTGTTCGATCATCGGAAATCTATTGGGTCATGCATAGGTCCCACTCCTTTTTATGTCACATCACTTGTCGATTTCTGACACGTGGCACGTTAAACGTCTCCAAATCTCTTCCCCGTACGTTTCTCCCTCTCTTTTCCCTGTCTTAATAAACTCGTCTTTGCCTCTTGGTCTTTCAGAGACAAGCACCAGATAAATTTGGAGCAAACCATAGCAGAAGAGCAAGGAAACCCCCGTAGAGGTATGATGATAATCTTAGTCTTCATTTATTTCTTTCTTTTTTTTTATTAAAATTATTTTATTGGGAATTATCTCTTGGTTAATGTTGTTTTATCCTTTTCTTTTTTGTTGGATGAATTGAGCTGCTAATTTTGAGGTGGGTTAAACTTTAATCTTTAACAATAAAAATCGTGTTTTTTGAAGTCATGAAGTTGTTATTTTTAGATAGGAATGTTAAGTTTACAATCGAATAAATGGGATTGTTATAGTTTCCTTGTTACTGATCATTTCTTCTGCAATTTCTTTTTATGGATTGCAAGCTGATATCCCATTTTTTTTAAATAAAAAAAGGATATCAATTAAACCCCAAAAAAGGGTATCTTTTTGTTTCTCTGCTCGAAAGGAAGGTAAAACTTTAATTTGGGGTATTTAAAATGTCCAAAAATTTCAGGACTTTGTGTTTTGTTTTTTGGGGTCCCCTGTTTCATGTCTGCAAGTTTCTTCAGGTTTTGACGCATGGGTTTTGTTGCTTTTAGACACTTGCCCTTTTACTAGGCTCTGTTCACTAAATTCAAGGTCTTCTTTTTTTGTTGGTTTTTAATCCATTCTAACTTTTTTCTTCTTTATTTTGGATTATAGGACCAAGGGAAATATTATCTATCCCAAAACAAATACATATACATTTGTGTAAAGGCGGTGGTGGG
>NC_030855.1:21524377-21744699 GCF_000208745.1 Theobroma cacao
AAAATTAAAAAAAAAACTTTAGAAAAAGTTCTTATGAGGAGTTTTTTTTTTAAAAAAAAAAAAATACAAGAGAATTTTTATTTTTGTTTCAAAAATATCCTCATCTGTTAAAAATAATTATAATATTACTCTATAAAAAAAATACCTTCTATGATAATTTTAACAAAAATTATAACGTATAAAAAAAATTTACCAAACAACTTTAGTTTAATTTTAAAAGCTATTATTTTTTATAAGAGCTTTATAATAATTTTTAAATTATAAAAAAGGAGTATTTTAGTTTCTCCTTAATCTCTATTAATGGTATTTATATATTTGAGCTGAGTGTTTATTTCACAAATTAATTGATCCATTTGAAATTTTGACTAAAACTTAAAAGATAAGGTATTTTATCCTAATAATAATAATCTAAAAACCCTTTTGCAAACTCATTCAAAATTGTAAAATCCTTTATTAAAACAAACAAACTTGTAGTATTAATAAACCAAAGCAACCTAATTCTTTTATTTTGCACGTGAACTTTGGAAAATTTCCCTGGTACATTGCACCGATTACAAGCTTTACATACACTACTCATTAACACATCATTGTATAACATATAATAATCTTAGGATTAATTAACATTATATACATATAAAGCAGGATCTTTCAAAGATTTTTCCAACTTACTAAATTGTACATGTTCCTAGATACATGTATCTTCTTGGAGCTTACTTATTCAATGTAGATAAGAAAAAAAATTCGTTTTGATTTATATAATTAGAGAGTCAAAGAGGAACAAATCCTATCTGCAATGGCTCGCTTGCAATTAAGATGTAGATAGGCTTATTCAGCAATGGTTTATTTTGTATAAATTGACATGCTCAGCAAAGCTAATTTGTTGTCTTGTTCCCAACCAACATCATCGTTCATTCTTAGTCTGATGTTTTTCATTAGTCTATGTTCAGTTTAGTAATGGATTTTTACTAACAAAAGGCAACCTGACATAAAGTTGATAGTCCACTCCACCACCCACAAACACCTTTACATGTTTCAGTTGATTGCTCCTTGATGATCTCCAAACTGGCACAAGCAAAAGCAGGAAAGTGGGCAGAGATGCTATGCAAAGAGAAGAGAGCAATCAAATGAGCAGAGTAAATGCACAATGCAGCCGCAACTCTCTGGAATCTGGCATAATTTTTGGTAAGTTTTGTGAAACAAGTGAAGAATAAGAATTTGAATGCCTTAATGAGCAACTTCTGACTTATATAGCAAGCATAATTTCACAGGTGAAGAAGCAGGAGGAGGAGGAGATAAAAGCAGCCCAAGACTCATAACTGCAGCTGACATTACAAGCTTGGAAAAGTGACCCTGGAAGTGGGAAGGGCTGACATATGCCTTTTCAGATCACAAATTGGTCCATCTTTTACCGCTTTAAACCATCTCCTTTGATGATTAGGCGGGTGCAAGGTGTTCTCCCTTGTTAGGAAATCAATCATCCCCTATAATTAAGGCATGGGAACTGGGAAGCTGAAGATGCTTATGCTCCATCACATGCATCTGCTTGCCTTTTTGCATGATTGCAAAGTACTTATTTTTTTCCACAATAATTAACTGTTAAGGAAAAAACTACCATAATCAAGTGGCACATGGTTCTTCTGTGAGCTCTCAGGTCATCCAACCCCACATATTAATGAAATCTATTAATCCAAAACAACTTGCCAGTCCACGTCATTGCAGTTCAAGACAAATACACCAGTTTACCTGTAGAGTAAGCTAGCTATTTTCTTCTGTTCCAAGCATTGAAACTTGGTTCTTTGAGGAAATTCCATATTGGAACATGTCCTCCATTTTGACTAATACTCTTTAATCCCTATAGAATCATACAATCCTTGAAAGAAACTAAATTATAATTGTAGACAATCTTGTGAATAGATAAACTACGAAAGCTGTGAAATTGAAACAAAGAGTGGGTAAATCTTTCTGTATTTTTTGCAGTATTCTTTATATGTTTGAAAATTCAGTTCCCCGAGAAACACAGATAAGTCAAAGATATTGAAAGAGAAGAGGTGTAGTGTAAAGCGGAGAGGAATAAGAAAAGGTATCACATGCTTGCGTTTACTGAAGGGTACATCCATCATTTACTTTCACTCTTCTGGTTTTGACTCTCATCATTTTTCTCTTATTTAATTTCACCACTTTTACGCTAATCACAACTTAGTCAAGGGTATCCATTCCAGATATCTAGTAAGTTAATAATGTCTCAACCTATAGGAGGGCAATGCCAGTGGACTATCAATGGTTTCCAGGACAAATGGCATTTATGAAAACTTTAAATACATAATTGAATTTGTTATAAAGCATTCATTATTAAACAAACAATGGGAAAAATATCATCATCTCAAGGAGCAAGGTTATGATCTAACCCAGGTTTTGCCTCAACTATTAAGGGTTGGCAAACTGGTAGATGGAGTCATTAAGGACTAAGAGAGAGGAATCAGAAGCCAAAGGTCCAGTAACAACTGTCCCAAGTGTTAAAAAAAAAATAGTTCTTTGTTGATCCCAATATTCTACAATTACTTGATTGAGCGAAGCACAAATATATAATATGGTTTGTTAGCCCTACTCCTTTATCTAATATGTGAATGAGATTAAAGAACAGAAAACAAAAGGGGGAACAACATTGTTATCATTAAAAAGTAGACAAGGATGGACATTGATTTATGTAAACATGCAAAACAGTGTCCAACACAAGGAAAATAATAAAGAGGAATCTCAACCACCCTCCATTTTATTCACATCCTTCCTTCTATAAGAAATCTCTCTTCTCTTAACTGTCACAACCCACAACATTCAAAGAAACAGGCAACAGCCAAAATGCACAAGCTCTCTTGGTATGTTCTCTTGCTATCACTCCTTTATTTTCCTCTGGCTCTTTCATGGAGTCAAGACACTCAATTTAACCAAGCTGAGAACTATGAAGGTTCCTCAGACCTAGTTAACCTTGAGTACCACATGGGCCCTGTCCTTGCATCCCCTACCAATCTGTACATAATCTGGTATGGTCACTGGAATCCAACCCACCAAGCCACTATAAGGGACTTCCTCTATTCCTTGTCTTCTTCAGCTCCTTACCCTTCTGTTGCTGATTGGTGGAAAACTGTCAGGCTCTACACCGACCAAACAGGATCAAACATCACCGGTAGCATTTCCCTTTCAGGAGAATTCTACGACTACAGATATTCCCACGGTGGTTATCTAAGTCGTTTATCAATGCAGTCCATCATCAAAACTGCAGTCACTTCCTATCCAAGGTCACTGCCCCTCAATCCTCGCAATGGCCTCTATTTAGTGCTGACTTCTTCTGATGTCCAGGTTCAGGATTTCTGCAGGGCAGTCTGTGGCTTTCACTACTTCACCTTCCCAACCATTGTTGGCGTAACAATGCCCTATGCTTGGATTGGTTATAGTGGAACTCAGTGTCCAGGCATGTGTGCCTATCCATTTGCCTGGCCTAATTACTCAGGGAAGCCGCCGCCAAGCACAAATGGAGGTAACAACATAATGCGCGCGCCGAATGGGGATGCAGGAGTAGATGGAATGATCAGTATTATAGCCCATGAGCTTGCAGAAGTGTCAAGTAACCCGCTGGTTAATGCATGGTATGCCGGAGATGATCCAACTGCACCTACAGAAATTGCAGACCTGTGCCTAGGTTTGTATGGTTCTGGTGGTGGAGGTGGGTATGTGGGTAAAGTTTACAAGGATTCTTGGGGGAACGGGTACAATGTGAATGGAGTTAAGGGAAGAAGATTTTTGGTGCAATGGGTGTGGAATCCTGTGAAAAGAAGATGCTTTGGGCCTAATGCCATGGACTAGAAGTGTAATATGTACAGAATTTTAGACTGTTTCCTTCTATTTAGTTATCAGTGAGGCAGGGAAAAAGGCCATGGGAATCATAGAGGGGTTGATTGGCACGGCTATAGAAAGAGTGAGCTGCCTTGTTGATAAATATTCTACTTTTAAGAAAGAGTGACGGAGATGATGATCCTTTGCTTGTTTAATTCACATATGCTTTTGTGTATGCCAAAAGGATGTAGAGCAAACCACCGGCCACCATGTTCGGCACCATATTCACATTTGCAGCAGAGTTTGAATAAACGAAACTTGTAGAATTCGACGAGGCAAGATATCATCGGAATATTATATCCATTAATACACCACATTCTAACTTGACTTACTTTTGTGTTGGGTTTCACTGTTCAGTCAGATTTTTATCATGGGCTTAGTCCTAACTCCCAACTACAGTTCACCCGAAGCTAACATAGATATCAGCACAATGTCAATGTGATAGCATGCACATCATCGATGAAATTGATTACAGTCAATAAAGAAACCCATGGAAAATTCATTAAGTATTATTCATTAACCATCCTATACCCTGAAAAGGTGATGTATTATTTGCCTCTCAATGCCAAGGTACATATCCGCTGAACCTAATGAACAAATAAATTACAAAATGATTCTGATTTCGTATAAGCAGGACAGCCCTAATCATTTAGCTAAAATAAACAAATGAAATTACAAAACTGTACATCTATAAGAATTTTGAACAATCTCAAAATAACAGGAAGCAAGAGATTTTGCAAACTGCCTGTTAGAGAAAAAAAAAATGCTTTGATCAATTCTCTGACAAGACTGAGGACGAGGAGAGAAGTGAAATTCACAACACATCAAAGCAATGAATACAGTGATAGTCAATAAGCCTGGTTACAAGGCTCTCTGGCTCCGGAATGAGAGCAGATGTCAAGCTGTTCCAAAAATGAAATGTCACGGACTCAGCCAGAATCTTTTGGAATAAAGTATCTTGTTGCGCTTTATCAGTTTCTGTCGTCGGTGCAACAAAGTATCTGTTTTATGGTCCAAATGAGTTACAGCAATTTAAGACTTCAAATAAAAAGAAGTGCAACAAGTATATTGTAATTTGAACTGTGCAAAGAGACAAAAGGCAAGCTAGTGAAAAATCTCTCATGCAACTACAATGTAAATTTGATCTCATGAGAATGCAATAGTGTGCCATGAGGATCAATTATAAGGTAATACCTTGGACTGGATGTAGAACAATTTCTGCAAGAGAAGCTCACACACAAATTGTTTTCTGGTAAAAATAGGTGTTTTGCCCAGGTTCTAACAGAGTTAAGCCAGGTGAGAGAAGCACCCAACACGCTTGAGACTATGGAAATATCAAAGAGATGGTCAAATGACTAAATTTTTCATCCTATGATAACAACTCTTCTTGGGTTTGTCTATCCCTGGAAATCCGAGGATCCATTATTTAAAAAGGATTTCTAGACAAAATCCTAGCAAAAAAGCCCAGATAGTGGAACAGAAATGCCCAAAAAGAATATAATAAGAAACAAAAACCAGTCACTCATCCTCCCACAAATTAATCATTCACTAAGGCGGAGCAAGAAAAGAAGGCGGTAGTATAAGAAAGTTGAAGTTGGGGAGTATGGAGATGCTTCAGTAGATTTTGCAATGATAAGAGCCAAATATACATTTGATTTTAAACATGTATAGGTGTGAAGACAGGTATACTTGTGCATACATGAATGTTCCCTAAAGTGCGTCTGAATTGTGAAATTTGTCCCATACATGCATTGAAAAGATCATTTTCAAGAGATGCACATGAACATAGAACAGTACCTTGTTATATGCTGAGAACTAATAGGGAAGAAAACAAAGGAAGGCCACACATTCAACTCTCGCTGATTGTTCAAAAACCTTTTTGCAACTCTTGATAAAAGATCAGCCCCATTCCATCTCAACTGGGTATCATCATACGTCAAATAGAACTCCTTCAAACACTCCTTTATGAATGGACTGCACAAGAGAACGCAAAAATCAAAGAAATGATTTGATTGCTAGTATAAGGAAAACCAACAATCTGGCAAAAACATATTGAAAATGAAAAAAGCTTGTGATTCTCAACTTCAAGATCCCTACCAAGCCCAGAGTGTATCCACCCACCTACAATCCCTTCCACCTAAAACTTTGAGAGAAAGACTTCTCACTTCAGAAACTAGATATAAATTATGGACTGAAACAATTGTACCACAGTCATTCTTAAACAAGGATCCATAAATATATGATTCCAAGAAATTATGAGAACAGGCCTCAACACAGAATCGATAAAGATACAGCCTTCCATTGTAAAAATTATTCAGAGAAAGAAAAAAGAAAGAAGAATTTTCTCTTCAAAGAAATGAATATGAAGGTGCAAAAAACCAAAAAAACATGCTGAGAAGAAGACAGTTGCTCAAAGTGACAACACCCTTTAGACCAAAAGGCCACTTAGACTGTTATACCTAAAATACAAATATTGCCAATGAAAATTTTAAGAATTTATACAACAGAAATATATTGCTTGAAAAATCTAAGTATAAGCAACATTAATTTCAACCAAAATAGAAACTAGAAAATAAAATTTGAGCACACAAAAACCAAGTGCAGTCATTACCTTTGCTTTCTGAATGCCATTAAAGCTCCATTCAAAGAACTTCCAGCAAGCTGATCTTCCAGGCCAATAGAATTATTGAGTGCCAATAATGGTTTCAGAACTATAATATCAGCATCCAGATAAATGCCACCATATCTGCAAAACAGACAAAAAAAGACATACTTGGAATAAGAGTACAAGGGCAACAAAGACTGTAAACATTTAAGCAAAAAGATAGCAGTCTAACCAACTGAAGTCTGATATAAAGCAGAACATTAAAACCAACGCTATAGAAAGTCCAACTTAAGTAGAAAGAAAACAGAGACTTCTTCATAAATCCTGTACGTAAAGCACTGACTAGGAGTAACTATACATCTCTATCATTTTAAAAACAAGACAGCTGAGCTCAGAACTCCAAATACACCCATCGTGTCCTCAACATTTAGTAGGGAAAACTACTTCCCTTCTGCATCACTTTAAGCGTGTGATGTTAGCATTTAAATCCTCTTCTCCCTTAGGGATGCGTCCACAAAAATCAAGCACATTTAATTTTGATGGACCAACAAATTTAATGCCTTAAATTATCTAAAAACCCAAAAGAGAAAAAAAAAAAGAAAAGGGAAAGGAAATGAATTTCAGTACAGAAAAGAGCATAAATCATTGAACCAAGATCCAATTTCCAACATGTATGGCAGCAAATTGACAAGAAATTGAAAACTGCATTCTAAACTTCACAAAAGTAAATGCATAAATGAGCAAGCTTACTTGTAAAGAGCAGCAAGCCGCACAAGCTCACTATAATGGATGGCATAAAACTTTGTCTTTCTCCATTCAAACCACACAGAAGCAAATGCATGGGTGAACGTATCTTTCAACAATTCATCAAGGTTTGGCATTGCAACAGCAACTTTGTAGCTGTGTGGAACAAGAAACCATATAAAACAATAAATATAATAAACCAAAATACAGAACTAGAACAAAACTTACCCATCTTTCACAAAGCTTTCTTTGAAAAAATCAAGCTCAATCGTTTCAGAGAACAATATGACACAAGCATCTCGATGCTGAGCAAGCAAACTCTCAAGCCCTCTTTGGTGCCTAACACTATACATCCACGGAGGGGAATTCCATATCATAAAAACTCTCATATCACACTTCCCTTTCCTTAAAAATGCATCCATGAAATCTGAAAAAGACAGCCTAGAATCTAATCCAGGATAGTAACCCCATCTCTTTCCATCAGCATATATGTGACCTGAAAACTCAGTGTTCATCTTATCAGCCTCTAAACCTCCATTCTTCACCTCATTCTTCCTACTATTACTTTCATTAGTCTTATTCCCATTTGTATTCGAACCCGAGTCTTTAATACTATTTTCTCTTTTGCTCAACACATTCCTCGCATTATCGTTTTTCTTACCCTCACCGCCTTTTTTATCCTCTGACCCCTTCTCCAAAATCCCCAAAGGCTTCTTCCCAGTAAAAGGGACCTTCTTAAACTCACTCAAAATCCACTTTTGTACAATTCTATCCCCTCTAGTTAATCCAGTAACACCAACCCCATCAGGGTCTTGCAGCAAAGGATTATTCAAAGGATTCAAAACCTCCAAATTCGACTTAAACATCCTATCCCTTCTCAGAAAATCACCTTTCTTATCAAACCAATCCCCCCATTTCTCCCTCAAAGGATTCGCCTTTTTCCCACCAACTTTCTTCACCAACAAAGCATCTTCGACACCTTCCACTTCACTCATTTTCCTCCTAACTTCCTCATCTAATGGAATATCATCGGATCCAAAGGCGATCTTAATCTTAGCATCTTCTCCCAAAAACCCTTCGTTCAAAAACCCTCCATCGTAATCCCAATCTTCAATCGAACGTTTATTGGAAGCCCTTTTAATTGACCCGCTCAAATGGTCGAAATAAAAATGCCCAGATGAAAAGATCTTGTTTTTTTGATTCATTGTCGTGATTTCTTGTTCTTCCTTTTGCTCGATTTCGTTGTTGTTGTTGTCGTCTTCGGTTAAAACGGTGTCATTATCTTCGAGGGTGTCGAATTCGTCAATTTTGTCGTCGTTGGTGGTGCTGACGTCATCGTCGGAGTCGGAGAGGAGAGGGTTATTGGGGAAAGCGACGTCGTCGTTTTTGTCAATGGAAGAGTGGTGGGGATAGATGTGCGGTTTGGAAGAGAGAGAAAGGCGAGAGTAGAGGAGAGAGACAGAAAATAAGAGGAGAAGAGCTGAGATGGCGGCGCATACCTGTGCACCGTAACGCGGCCGCCGCCGAGATTGAAGATTTCTTAACATTTCTTTTCGGTTAAAACACTAACGGAAGTCCGACATGGTATAGAAGAGAGAGAGAGAGAGAGAGGAGGAGAAGAAGATGGACTGCGAGTTGCGACTGTACAACAAGTGCTTAGCTTCGTTTGATGGGTAGTAGAAAGTAAAGAATACGGTGAGCGTAAATGTAAAAATTACAAATTATTTAAAAAAAAAAAAAGGTGTCTCAACCATTCTTGATTATTTAATTAAGAAAGAAAGAAAGATATTCTAAGTTTCCGATTAAATCTTTGATGTATGAACCCAAAATTTGTAACTGAAATTTCGACTTCTAGCAGTTTCTAAGTGTATCTTCTTCACCGAATGAGTATTTTATCTCTTGGTATTCACATTATTATATATCGAGAATCATGAAATACTCCTACATTGGACTCTTGATTCTAGTTGGTAAGATAAAATATCAAGAGGAAGTTATTTTCTCGCACAGTCAAATAACTACTTATCATTTGTGTCACAAATCTTGTATAAGTAAAATATAAAATGATTATTAAACTTAAAAAAGCTTTTTATCACTTAATAAATATTTTTTAAAATGTGAATATGATATCAAAATCTATAAACTCTATTCATTTCTTCACTAATATAAAACTTTTTATGAGACAAACCCGAATTAAAGTGGGTCTTACTTTATATGTGAAAAAAAGGTAATGTTCACTTTGATTAGAAATGAAATGAAATGAAATGAAATGAATTTTAAATTATAAATAAATATTTTATTGCACTTAATAGACCTATATTTTGTAAATGTGAGTGTCGCCACCCAGTTCCCATGAATCGAACCTATGAATGCAAAGGCTTCATACCAAGGAATCACCAGTCAGCAACCAAAACAGGAAAGAAAGCTTTCTTGATGCAATTAAAGACAGTAGTACAGACGATGCCATGGAATATCCATCATGTTCTCTTAGACAAACTAGAGCAGAAATGAATTTTACCCAAGAAAAAAAAAATCTACGACTAACCAAAAGAAAAGAACTTTCCTAAGTTGTAGTTAGCAATGTTGTTGGACGAAATTCGCATCCCTGTTAGCACATTTTGGGCAATTCCAAGGGTAAAAAGAGTAAGGATAGTCCATGAACCGGTATATCTTTGTCTGCTTTCATCATTCCCACCAATGTAAGTAAGTTCATAACCTCGACTTTGAGTTTTGGTTGCATAAGACGGTCTTTCGTTGCCTCATGGTCATGTCACAACTGCTCCAGCAAATCTTGTCGCTGTCTTCAACAATTTGACTAAAAACCATTTTCACAGCTTTCACCTTCACTGTTTGTAACAAGTATACTTCCACATCTAACATTTCCATCATGTATTTCTTGCTGATTCTTGCATATTGAAGCAGTTGGTTGTTTCAAAAGTTGACTCACATTGTCTCTCACCAAATCCAAAAGATTGCTGCTGTTTGATTTCTTGAGATTCCCATTTCTGCAAAAATTGTACATAGAAGTACAAGGCCACCAGGAGGTCCTTTCCAATTTAAAGTTCTGATTCCCTTTAGTTCACATTGCTTATGGATATCTCACCACCATCAGGTTAGATGTGATTGATCTGTTCAATATTGTGCAACAACTCACTCTTTGCAACTCCACTACCATCATTGTCTTCACAAATTTTTGGAGATGACTCATGATTGGAATGGCTCACATTATTGCGCTCTTGGAACAATCCATCCATCCCTAAATCTCTATTACTCAAATCTTGCTCAATTTCTTTACGCATGTCCCCACAAGACACTGAAGTCATACTTGAGATGCCATGATTTTGTGATGATTCTTTTCCATCTTCATCGGCACTTCTCAGGGCAATTAAGCTTTCCATACTGAATTGTTCTGAGTTTGAGTCACTTCCCTTGTCAATGTTGCCTTCAACAGCAGTCTGGCACATCGCATTTGGCAATTTAACATTTTGTGATATATCATCTTCATTTTCGTGGCAAACAGAAGCCTTAATACTTACAGCATTTTTACTGACAGAACATCCTACTGAGGATGGTATTAAATTTTCTGGAGAATCACCTGATATGCCCCTCTCAAATGACTCATTCTCACAGAAGTTTGGCCTAATCAATTTTCTCCTTTTACTTTGTGAAGCTGATGCACTCTTGTTCTCCAGACTTTCACAATGGTTTCCAGTCTTACCATCTTCAAGGTTCTTTCTCACCACACGACGACGTCTGAAATCCACAAAAGTTGTCTCTTCAGTTTTTTGGCTGCTATTCTCCTTGCTGAATGGGGCAGGCTTCAGGTTCATCTCCTTTGAGATCATAGCCAAGCTTTCCTTCTTGGCAGCCTGTTTTTTATCCCTAAAGCTGGCAGCATTATCATGTTGCTGGACTAACTGTTTAGTTCTTGTCTTCCTCCAATGCTTGTGGCTACGGTGCAGCATGTCCATGACTTCATTCACTGAAGTACTCCTATTGATGTCAGCAGTGCCAGGAGAGGTGTTACTTTCTTGTTCACATACTTTAGGAGGCAAAGCTAAGCGAGAAAACACACTGCCCCTTTTCTTCCGGTGATCTGGATATAAGCATTCAGAATTCTGATATGCAGCAGGATTCAAAGAAGAAACTTCATGGTAGTCTATGTTTGCAGGTTCATGAACGTGCAGCGGGTACTGGCCCTCTTTATGCTCACATTCCACATAATTGTATGTTGCAAATGTGCCATCCTCAATTGCTTTGTTCTCATTATAGAAAGAGTCCCCATGGTGCCGGTACTCTTTAAACATAGAAACATCATTTCCAAATCCTGCATTATTTTCACACTCTGGCACTTGACAATCATGTCTCGCTTGTAATAATGTAGGATACCTGCTAGAAAACATAAGAGAAGGAAACTTGATAAGACTGGTTCCATAAGATGATGGCTGCGTACTCATCCTGACATTATTTCTAATTTCAGAAGAAGGAATAGGTGCTAAAGAGGGCTTCAGAAAGGAAACATCATCAGAGCATTCATTTTTAGAGTATTCAGCTGCTATGTCATCAGAATAGGCATGTCTGGGCAGGCTAGTCCTGCTGGAGTGTTCATACTGATTAGAATAGGGCAATGGAATGAAATCCATAGAACCAGAGTTGACATCAACGGTTATGGTTGTGTTAGTCTCTAACAATGAAGGAAATAATTGATTCTTGGAAAAACCAAAAACATTAGCAACAAAACTATCATGACTAGAATATTCTTGAAATGAAGCATGGCCCTGATTGAACCCCAAGGATGAGGGGCCCTGATTGAACCCCAAGGATGAGGGGCCCTGATAATTGATACTAGGGACATCGGGGTCATAAGGAAGAGCAGTTGTAACAATAGAATCTTCATAAGTCCGTGGATAACTAACATTAGGGTTTTGCAGCTCCATTGAGGGGCGGAATGTTGAGGATGGTCTAGTTGGGTCATGAACATATGAATCTGCTTCAAGAACATGTTTGCTAGGACATGCATGTGGATTAACTTTAGATTGAAAAGAACTAGGATATGTTGTTGAGATGGTTGAAGCAAAACCATCATCCTTATAACATTCTGTTTCAAGCCTATCACTCTTCGCAAACCTTACATCATTGGAAAAGCTTCTGAAATTACATAAAGAATACCCAACTGAAACCTCGGGTTGAAGCTCAATGCCAGTATTCCGTTCAATCTCCAACCCATCATTTGTGGTGCATTCACCGGCATCGATGTTCCCTCCAACTTTACCCATATGATCCTGAAAACACTCATTTAAGAAGGCACTTGCTTTATGCTTATCTCCCACGTCCATGTATGTTCCAAATCCACCATCATCTGTTGCTCTGTCATCATTATAGAAAGAGTCCCCATGGTGCTTAGTTGAAATAACTGGTCTGTGATTGTTGTCCACATCACATTCGCCCAGAACCTGGTTTCTCATTAGAGACCTATCATTATCAACTACTCTTCTAAGTTTTCTTGTAGAGTACACACTTGGCCTTGCAGCAACTTTACTTCTGGGCAACTGTCTCTGAGGTGCCTGATCTTTCAACCTCTTAAAACTGAACAATAATAGAAGCCTCCTAACCTACACATTTTACACATTTTAAACAAAGAGAAAAAAATTAAAACATTCTTAAAAGGTGGCATTTCAATTTATTCAGGTTGGATTTTGATAGAAAAAGGACAGACCTGATCTTCAGACAGTCCAAAGTTAAACTTGTATCTGGAAAAATAGTTTTCTCTGATAGCATCACGAAATTCATTTTCTGAAAGTGGCAGACAATTCCACATAGGGTTGACTTTTACCTGGATGAAGTGCTCTAAGGATTAACACCAACTCCAAAAATGCATCCTTTGCATCCTTCCCATCCTTTTTCTTTGAGAGAGAGGAGAAGCACATAATAAACAAAACTAGAATAAATGTTCCTTACCTGTGCAGGGAATTCCTTCCCTGATGAACTGAATGCATGAGGCAGAATATTCATTGCACCGTCAGAGCATGCTTGAAAGACACCATGAAGTTCTCTCCTCTCAAATTCAAACAGGAATAGAATCATCCCAGCTTTAACTTGTTTCACAAAGTGGTATTGCGAAGATGGGAGGGCAAAAATTTTTCTTCTTAAACATTCTTTTTTGGTTGAATTGTTTGAAATGAAGATTGCACCAAACTCTGGACAACTTCCAAACACACTATTCTGCTCCGCATCATCCATTTTGCTCACAAGGACATGCTGTCAAGTTCAATAAAAATAATGACAATAATGGCAACTAAATGAAGGTGTATATGGTCCAATTTGATTAGTCCAAGCAATTAAATGAAAAACTAAAGCCCTGGCTTTGATGACACTAAACCTATATAATTTAGCCAAGTTGTATTAAGGTACAAACCATCTTCAGCCAAGAATGAATATGAACCTCTTGTCTGCTTCCCCTGTCTTTCTTCCCCTCACTTTTCCAAAGCAAGAAAGACACTTCTTTACAAATGCATATCATAAAATTTTAAGAAAAGCATATCCATTAAATATTAAGCAATCAGCAGCAGCAATCAAGTATTGTGCCATCAAATTCATCGAATCACCTGCACACTATTAATCTGCTTTACAGAAGCGGAATCTTAAAAGCAAATACAGTTGAATTTCTCTATTTATTACCACTTAAAATTACCCTTTACCAAAACCAACACAGTAATCCAACCAAATTTAACAGTACAGTAATATATATAGCAGCCTTCAATCTTACTATAATTTGATCACCAAACAAGCAAAGTTGTCATAACTTCCACAATAATAAGTCATTTCTTTATGTTCTTTTAAGCAAAATAATTTTACACAATTCAAATACTAATAATATAAGCAAACTAAACGGGACTCAACAAATGTACCATAAAAATACATAAATCAACTAAGATGAAAAGTGTTGACATTGTTTTCCTCTGAGAAAATCGATCGGCAAAAGATAAACGCAACGAGGAGAATATTATTATCATGCAAAAATAAATAAACACATAAATCAATAAAAAAAGAGAACTTTTTTTGAAAGATAATAAAAAAAGAGAGAGAGATCTAAACCTGGAAAAGGAAATGTCTGTGGCGTTTTCACAATCTCAATACCGAAAGAGCAAAACCACGCCGCTTTATCGCCCTCGTATTAATCAATCAATAATAACCAAAAAAGATCGAAAATCTTCATTATAAAATAAAAATAAAAATAATATAAAACGAGAAGATTTGCTGAGAAAAAGAAAGAAAGTTACCGAAACAAGAACAATGGAGTTTGGTATCGTAGATAAGGGCCCCGAAACGGCGTTGTTTCAAAAGTTTAAAAGGAGATTTTGAAACCTACACGTCGCGCTGGCTGTGGAGAGAGAAAGAGAGAAGAACACCTTCTTTGGCTTGCAGGGGGGTTATGGAATATAGGGTCTGAGACGTGGCGACTGGCCAGTTAAAAAATAATAAATTTAGAAACTGTGATTCTCTGTGCGTGTGTTTTTTTTTAAGTGTTTGGGCGTCATTATCCGGGGTGCTTTGGTTGCCTTGATCCCGTTGTTAAGTGTACTTTCCGCTTTTCAGGCCACGCGCGGTGGGCGGCTGGCTTGTGAGTCCCGGGAATTCGATTTGCGGAATTTTTATATAGATAAAAAAATATATTTATTTTTACATAACTTATGTGTTTTATTTGTATATTGAATTTGAGGATGAATTAGAGTCGAAATTTGAACTCTTTATTTGAATTTATGATAATTGAGTTTAAATAAGTTAATGCCTTCTTAACCTAAATTTAAGTAAAAAGAAAATCTGAAACAAAGTTAACTATTTTGCTTGTAATAAAAAGATAAATATGTTATTATTATAAAATTTAAAAAGAAATTCGTGTCCCGTACGCGCCGCCGATTGTATTCGTTTGGAAGTTGTACCAAATCTAATTAAGATTTCACCGTCATCAGCGTACGCAACCCTTCGACCTGGCTCTGTGGTCTAGCGTATGGGCCTTCGATGACCCAAGAATTTTGAAAATGGGTTGAACAAAGCCCAGCTCGGCCCAACTCTAATGCCTTCTTCCCCAACAAGAAAACATCCGATCTAGCAGCTACAAAAGGTCGCTCTTTTCTGCTTCTCTTCCCAGTCAAGGACACCCAAAGTAAATCCCTTTGCTTTCTCTTTCATTTCAATCTTCGTTTTAGCAACTCTTTTTGTTAACTATTTTGCTTTGATTTTTGTTTTCCATTTGTTCAGGATTTTAAATTTTGCATTTTTGTTTCTCCGTAAATCAAAACCATGGGTGACAGTCAATATTCCTTTTCTCTCACAACATTCAGGTATTTCTTCATCACTTAATAGTATTGTTAGATGAATCATTTTTTCTTTTTTTTTCTGGAAAAAAATTATATTATTTTTTGTGCTTTTGAACAGTCCTTCAGGAAAGCTAGTTCAGATCGAGCACGCCTTGACGGCGGTCGGGTCGGGTCAAACATCTCTTGGAATCAAAGGTTTATTATTTTTTTCCCCGCTTTTCTTATTACTTTTTTTTTTAAAAGACGGGTTTAGGTGTTTAGAAATAGTGAAATAATTGCTGATGGTTTCTTTTCTTTTTTTTTTTTTCTTTGTTGCTTATGATTACAATGGGTATAATTTGATGATGGGTTTTGAATTGCAGCTGCTAATGGGGTTGTTATTGCTACCGAGAAGAAATTGCCTTCAATCTTGGTTGATGAAATCTCTGTGAGTATAATTTGCATTTTTCTTTAGAAAAAAAAGAGTAATTTTTAGGTTAATTGAAGAATGAAATGACTCGAAACTATGTAGCCTCGACCATGGTGTCAATGCAAGCTTGGGTATTGGGTTCTAACCCTCCAAAGATAGGGGAATAGTTAAATGCACCCAAGTCTGAGCAATGCAAACTTGCAATGATTGTATTTGTTTTGTCATTATGATTTTTGTTTCATGAAAGTATGCCAATTCTATGGCTGTTTTACTAAACCATTTTTTAATTTATATTATTATATAAAAGCGAACTGTTAATTAACGATGCTTAGTTTTTCTCTTCCATGTTCCGGAAGTAGTATTTCCCAACTGATGAGCAGTTATTAATTACAGTGAATTTGGTTGTTCAATGTCTGATTTCAGGTTCAGAAAATACAGTGTCTGACGCCAAATATTGGAGTTGTTTACAGGTTTGGTTTTATGTCTACAAGTATTTAGAAAGCTCAGTTATTTAGTTTTTTGGCTGGGAGATATGTTCAATAAGATTAGCGTGTAGGTGTATATTGCCTCACATAAGGCTTGATTATCTACCAAACTTTTACATCCATGATTATCTTTGTGTTTTGTCAATGACTTGAGTAAGTACTGGTTGATGTGCATCTCTGACATGGTTGACTTAGCAAGCTAGAGGGTTCCGCAAGAAGCACTATAAACATTTTAACTTAATGTTTCATAAGGTGGTCCATCTTAGAAAACTGTTTTTCTAAATGTTGGATATTAAGTACATTGCCTGCCTTGTGTCTCATGGAAGTTATTCTCCTTTGAAAAGTTTTTACTTTTATTTTTTTTATCTATGATTAGGGAGATTATCACTACAGATTTAGTTGATTGAGATATAAAAAAACATGCTACTCATAAAGAAATGTTCAGTTATGATCTCATTGTCTTGTCAAGTTTTGTAAGAAAGCTTTTTAAGTGGATTACCACATAATATGGGCACTTTTATATGGTTTGTTATCTTTGCTGGTCTCCATGCTACATCATCATTTACATGAGGCTTTCTTTCATTTATCTAATGTTGGATTAGATAATGCTATCTCCAAACAAAGGAAAGGAGACTGTGCTTTTGATTTTGGAAAAGAAGATTGTGCATGTAGAAAGTTAACATGCATTACTGTTTACCAAAATAAGTAGGTGGGATTGTTAGGCTTCTAAATAAGTATACTTGTAAATTGTGTTTTAATCCAGTCCTTTGCTGCTAATATGACTTCTCAGTTGATGATACTTATATATATATTTTCATCCATAAATTCTAATACTGTTCTGCAGTGGTATGGGTCCTGATTTTCGAGTTTTGGTTCGGAAAAGTAGGAAGCAGGCAGAACAATATCATAGGTTGTATAAGGTATCGATGGCTCTGAATGATATTTAATTTGTTTAATTTACTTCATCGTGCATCTGGGAGAAATTAATCTCGGATGAAATAATGGACTTATCCATACATTTACCTTTATACATTTTATTCAACAACTTCATTTCTTAGTTAAAAAATAAAAAGGCTATATTTTGTTGTTTCTTGCATGATTTTTTTAACTTGTGTGCGGATTTTGTTTTTGCAGGAACCAATTCCAGTAACACAACTTGTAAGGGAAACTGCAGCTGTTATGCAGGAGTTTACACAGTCTGGGTAAGAATTATGTCCTTATGTACTTATGACAAGGAGTATGAGGAGTCTGAATGATTTAGGAGTTTGGTAGTCTCTTGTCCGTCAAATTCAAGTTGTGCTTTGCTTCATCTTTGCTATTGTTTTGTAAAATAGCATAGTTTTATTTAGCCAAAAAGAAAGTAGTATGATTCTAATATAAGGTTTTTTCTTAGAACTTTTTTCAAATACAATTTTGGGCTCAGGATTTTTGCATGATGTGGGCTGAAATTGGAACAAGTGAATGGAATTTTTGAGAAAATGCAATGTTATAGATTCCTACTTTTTCACATGCATTTCAACTGAGGAAATTGCTGCTACATTTTGGGTCAGTCTGAATTGGACCAAAAAGTGGAAATTGAAAATTGAGCAATCCTCTGGTCTTGGTAGTTAAGTTTGATGCATCTTTCTTTTTACTTCATAGCGGTGTAAGGCCTTTTGGCGTATCTCTACTGGTTGCTGGATATGATGACAATGGTCCACAATTGTATCAGGTATTTCTCATAGCTAATATTTATTGTAAGATCACAGTTAGAGATTGCATAGAATGTGTCATTTGCATTTCAGCTGTATGATTCTATTCCTTTTGGCTAGGTGGATCCATCTGGTTCCTATTTCTCATGGAAAGCCTCGGCAATGGGGAAAAATGTCTCTAATGCAAAAACATTTCTTGAGAAGAGGTATCTGCTCTAGAATCTGGTTCTTATAGCATGCAAAACTAAATTAACTGAAAGTTTCTCTGATTTGTTATATTGATTATGTTCTTTACCCGTATTGACATGAATGGTGGTGTTACTGTCTCATGGTAGTCGGAACTTCTCTTGTAATCTTTCATATTGATGGTTGTGGCATCCAACTTTTGTCACTGTTGCTCATGAGAATAGGACTCTTCTTTCTAGAATACAGACTATTATTGCATGATCTAATTAATGGTTGTTCTGTGAAGTGGCTTTAGGATTACCACTTTTTTCCATAGCAACCTTTTGGATGGAGGAAGAAGGCAGAGGAAAGGAAGATCCTCATTTTTAGCAAGCTAAGGGAGGGGGTTATGAGAGTTTCTGCAATCCCTTCTTTTCCCCTCAATAGTCTAATTTCTCATTCCCTCAAAGGTTGGGGTTTTGGAGCTGAGGGGATGAGCCTTAAGTAAATTTTATTTTGTCAGTCCAATTTGAATCTCCCAATCCTCATTAGGAAAGAGTATAGTTAGGACGGCAATTTATTCAGAAAAGGATTATACAATGAATATGCATCTTTTCCAGAATTGGGTTGGACATTCTCTTACTTTACATTTCTTTGTTGTTGAAACACTGAAGATGCCATTGATTATGTTCGTTTCTTGTAGGTACACTGATGATATGGAGCTTGATGATGCTGTGCATACTGCGATTTTGACTCTTAAGGAGGGGTAATGTCGTTAAAATTTCCTCTGCATGTTTAACTTTAATTGTTACTGTTTAGGAGTATCCATAATCTATACGTGTCAAAGAACCTTGGAAAAAGATGTTAGTCTGAGGTTTAGTAATCTTTAGTAATCTTACATTACGGTGTCTATATAAATTATGGTGTCTTTAGTAATCTTACAAGCCATTTTCTCAATTTTGCAGATTTGAAGGACAAATCTCAGGGAAAAACATTGAAATTGGGATTATTGGAACTGACAAAAAATTCAGGCAAGCTCTGCTTGACTCTTTCCCCACTCTTTCTAAAATTTTTTATGGTGTTCTGCTGTTGGGAATATGGCCTTTTGGCTTTGGGAAGTTCCAGAAGTGACCCTAGTGAAATGCACTGTTTTACTTGCAATCAGCACCAATGCATTGCATATTGCAATTATTGTTGTTGTTCATGCAATTTTTATTTCTGAATTTCAGAATGATTA
Source organism: Theobroma cacao (assembly GCF_000208745.1). NCBI lineage: Eukaryota > Viridiplantae > Streptophyta > Magnoliopsida > Malvales > Malvaceae > Theobroma > Theobroma cacao. The sequence goes on from NC_030855.1 coordinate 21,543,917, forward strand.
TTTCTGCTTCTTGGTTTTCTGATCATGAAATAAATCCTCTTCCAGTTGCTGAATTACTCCTAATGTGCTTTCTTTCTTGCAGGGTACTAACCCCAGCTGAAATTGACGATTATTTGGCCGAAGTCGAGTAACTTGTCTTCTTTTTCAAGACCACCTAGGAATGTTTATTTTATGCAACATTTGTTTTGAGACGTTCAGTTCAGTCAAATGTTGTAGTTGATGCACCTGAATTGGAAAAACTTTACCTACTGTGTACGTGATCTTGGAACTGAAATGGGATGAGATGTGGTTCTACACTTGGTGTGGGGTCAGATATAGTATTTTCATATTGTGACTGACTGGAACTTATTAAAAGCTTTTCTCTTTGATTATTCTTATTCCATTCACTCATTAGAATCTTGCCCTTGGTCAAAGACATGTCTTATAATGTCCCGGTTCAATAGTAGTTTAACATGATTAAAGTTGTTCTTCATCCAATCTCCATTATCATCCTTAAAATCCAGAGCAAGCAAGAATTCCCATTGTTTACAAATGTACTTTCCCAATCGCGTAGGACCTCCTTCAAAGAGTCTTTGGGCGGACCAGCCCCGTATCACTTGGGTTAAGTTCTTTCTTAGAAATTATGTGCTTATTTCAGAAATCTTCAATTACCTCCGGATCTCTAATCCCTAATCATCCTTTTAAACTTTTATTAAAGTGGTAATGGAAACGAAAATTACGAAAAAGTAATGATTGAAAATGAACAGTTTAATTTTGTTCAGAGGGAGGCTAATGAGGTACCCCATGCTTTGACTACTGTGGTAACCATGTACCCTGCCAGGAGATATGGGAATACTCTCTACCGGCTGATGGTCTATGTATTAGGAAAAAAACATTTATTTCTTCTCTTTCCACTCCCTTAAAGCGGAATAGGTATTTAAAAAAAAGAAAAAGAAGAAAAAAACAGGTTTCTTACGTGTTATATCTCAAGATATTTACAAGTATCTTTGTCTGCATTATTCTCGCTCTCTCTGCCACGTTATCTTTTCAAGTAAATTCTCAACTCTCAAGCTTCCAAACTGGAATCTCCTTCTCTTCGTATTCATGTAAGTTCAGTTCTTAGCTCTTCTACCACTGCAACCTTCTTCTTGCTTCAGTTCCATTTTTATATCTGTTTCTGACTTTCTGAGGCAGTTTTCTTATTACTTCTTATTGTCTTACCTTTGCTGGTTTAAGTGGCATTTGCTTTGTTTTGTGAACTGGGTTTTGATTATATTACATAACACTAACGTAAAGAGGAACAATATTCTTTAGGTTGGTTGCTGGAAACACACTGAGCCAAGCTTACATAGTACCAAGGAGCTATAGGCCTAGTTTCAGATTGATAGCAAAGAATTCTTCAAGTGATGTAGCTATTGAGAAATGGAAACGTGATGGTGTTTACATTGACAAACGTGGCAAATTGAGGACCTTTCACCACAAAAAGCTGTCCAGGAAACGATGTAATATCATTATCTTAGTTTCAAACTCATATTTATGTGCTTCTTAGTAGTATATGTATAGAAGCATCAGTTTTGAATAGTTTTATTTTTATCTTCTTCATGTAGGCGGTTCATTAAGAGGACAAGGATGGAAATATGGTTCTGGTTTTGTGGATGGAATTTTCCCAGTGTTGAGCCCCATTGCTCAGCAGATTTTGGATTTTGTACAGGAGGAGGTTGATGCTAATAGAGTTTGGGGTTCTCTTGATAATCTTTCTCCCACTCATAATACTTGGGATGATCTTATTAATGTAGCTGTTCAACTTCGTATAAACAAAAAATGGGATCCAATTGTGCTGGTAAGAAAGATATAATTACTAGTCCTACATCTTTTGTTCTTTTGTTTGGAGTGGGTTTACTTTAAGTGCATGCTCTTATTGACTTAAGAACTTGACATATCCATTTCTTGAAGTTCCTTACTCTTCCATGGGATAGATTGTTTCAGATTTCCAATATTCAGTTGAAGTAATTTTGCTACGATATTTGGATTTATTCAAGGGAATTATCTGATATTCCCTCTTTTGTAACTACAGTCACATGAATGACTCTGTTTTTTCCTATAGCGTACAATCAAGTTTGAGAAAACTAATATCCCATGTCAAAATGGCTTCACTCAGGGACAGAATCGTTTGTTTCAAATTTAGAAATTTAAATGTCAATACTTATCATGAATATTCTAAAATGAAACAATTGTGATACATATATTCTTGGTACTGAATTATGTAAATTCGCTTTCTTATAATCTTCTTAAGCGTAATGCTACTATTATTTTACAGATTTGTGAGTGGATATTGCACAGGAGCTCCTTTCAGCTGGATGTCATGTGCTTCAATTTGCTCATAGACGCTTATGGGAAGAAATCACAATGCAAGAAGGTGGAATCTACATACTTGGAACTTCTTGAAGCTCAATGTATACCCACTGAAGATACTTATGCACTTCTTATCAAGGCCTACTGCTCAGCTGGGCTGAAACAGAAAGCTGAAGCTGTCTTTGCTGAGATGCGAAAGTATGGCCTCCCTCCAAGTATGTCCGTCTCTCTAGTATTAATTTACTGCCACCTGATTGTTATTATATTGCATTGAGGGATCCACTCTTTTGCTGTTTAGATGAGGAAATCAAAAAATCTTTGCATTTTTGGTTGTTTTTAATGTACTCTGAGCATGCAAGGATTTTAGATTTTCATGCATTTCACTGCATGTAACTTTTCATATGAATAGTGTCAAACTATCATTTACAAATGAATTTACATAAAAATGTTCACTTCAGGTGCAATTGTTTACGATGCTTATATTGATGGGTTGATAAAGGGAGGAAACCCTCAAAAAGCTATAGAAGTCTTTCAACGGATGAAGAGAGATGGCTGCCAACTGTCTACTGTAACTTACACGCTGATGATCAACTTGTATGGGAAGGTAACTTAAAATTTATGCTGGTCCTACATAATTATGCAAACTATTAAGCCTTAATGATATCATTGCCCTCCTTCAGAGTATGCTCACTTGATACAACAATCAGACATCAACAAAAATTAAAACATTAAGTAGAAACTTAATTTCAAGGTTCATATCCGCTTTTCACTGTGCAGGCAAGTAAATCTTATATGGCCTTGAAGTTGTTTGATGAAATGAGAAGTCAAAAGTGTAAACCAAATATCTGCACCTACACTGCTCTGGTGAATGCTTTTGCTAGGGAGGGACTCTGTGAGAAGGCTGAAGAGATTTTTGAGCAGCTTCAAGAAGCTGGGCATGAGCCTGATGTGTATGCTTACAATGCGCTTATGGAAGCTTACAGGTTCAAATCCTTCATTATTCAGTACTTCCTGATTCCTGGCAATAAGTTAAGAGTCGGATTTTCAGGGTTCAGAAGATTAATTGGATTAACTTGACTTGAGTTCTTTGAGCCTGAGTTTTGAGCTTCTCAATATGATAGTAGATTAGAATCATTTTAGCAATAAGCAATCATGAAGAGGTTATTATTTCTTGAAGTTGCATTCAGGTTACAAGTTGAAAAGCCTTTTTTGACTCTCTTTTCTCTAACAGTCGTGCGGGTTATCCTTATGGGGCAGCAGAAGTATTTTCACTCATGCAGCACATGGGGTGTGAACCAGACAGAGCTTCCTTTAATATCATGGTTGATGCATATGGTAGAGCTGGTCTTTATCAGGGTAAATATCTTCACTGAAAAGTAACGCTATTGTGTTACTAACTGGAGTTACCTTGCACACATCCTTTACATACTTTTTTTGCCCGAAGCCCAGACAGCAAAATCTTACAAGAACTTAAAGCAGCCTTTAATGTTCTCTTAGTTTCTAGGGATAATTCGTCAAAGAGAACAAAAGACTGAAGTGGGGAACTTTCCCTGAGAAAAACATAAATCATTGCTCACTTTCTTTTCAAGATACTATAGGACTGATATTACTTAGCATATGATATTTTTCTAATCTGACATAATATAGCCTCAATGTTGCATGACTGTCTATTTGTCACCATATACCATTCATGTGTTTTGACTTCTTTATCCAAAATTTCAGATGCTGAAGCACTATTTGAAGAGATGAAGCGGCTAGGGATAACCCCAACAATGAAATCTCACATGCTACTTCTATCTGCCTACTCCAGAGTTGGAAATGTGGCTAAGTGTGAGGACATTGTAAATCAAATGCACAAATCTGGGCTTGAACCAGACACCTTTGTCCTCAACAGTATGCTGAACCTTTATGGCCGGTTAGGCCAATTTGAGATCATGGAGAACGTTTTAATTGCAATGGAAAAGGGACCCTATGAAGCTGATATCAGCACGTACAACATTTTGATCAATGTCTATGGACGGGCAGGGTTTTTTGAGAGAATGGAAGAGCTGTTCCAATTGCTTCCTACCAAGAATTTGACACCTGATGTTGTGACGTGGACTTCACGGCTTGGAGCCTACTCTAGAAAGAAACTATATACAAGATGCTTGGAAATTTTTGAGGAAATGATTGATGCTGGCTGTAATCCAGATGGAGGAACCGCCAAGGTACTTCTCTCAGCATGTTCTAGTCAAGATCAGATTGAGCAGGTTACTACAGTGATTAGAACAATGCACAAGGATATGAAGACTGTTTTGCCAATCGAATGAATACTTGCCCATAAGTAGATCATACCCAAATGTAAATCTGTATTGTCTTCTTGCCTTCCTTTACTACATGATATGACAGGCATCAATGTATTCACAAAAGTAAATTTCTGTATATATAACAAACTGAATATATATAGATTCTCATGCAATGTGTAAATAGCAGATATTTCATTGCTTGCTATTATCTCTGTGCTATAGAAGATAAACTACTTACAGGCCAAAGTTGATGCTACCTTGATGCCAATTAATGTGTTTCGGAATATTTATGCTGTCCAATATATTCAAATGCCTATATAAGCATATGCATCATGCCCTACCATACTTTTGAACTGAAATTGCTGCTGATGCCTCAAATTTCAAGCTTTTCTAATTACATATTCATCGCCTTGTCAAACAGTAAATGATTATTATGCAGATTGCATTAATTATATGCATGAGGGAAGATAAGGTAAATTAAAGGGAAAGAAAAGAAGTAGATGGAGGGTAACTCTGCATTCACTGGAAAAGAACAGTGTAGTGAGAAGCATTGAGACACTAGACATGATAGCAAAAATAAATTAGATAGAAAAGGGCTACTCGAGGGTTGGATGCTCTTTAGGGAGGATAGATAGATACATAAGAAATCGAATCCTATTTTTGGTAAGGATTAACAGATGGGGAAAAGGTATCCTTATTGTGAAGTCCCAGAGCAGAGGACTCTCCATATGTACAAAATGAAATTAACAGGGCATGTGCGATGATTAGATACGTTTTCAAAATAAAACCAAGCTACTATATTTGCTCAAGACTAAGAGATTAATTAAATTTCATTTCAAATCCAAAGACCTGTTAAATGTTTGTGAGTGTCTGAGATGATGTCTGTTCTGCCATGTGTGAATTTCGCTGTAGAAAGGCAAGACTAGAAGGAGATTTAAGTCCCATTTTCTGGTCATCAATCAATTATATGCTCGTTGGTCATGTATCTTTATATAGCATTTCAAGAATTTTTGGCTCTTTTAGATTGTGCAAGGAAATGCTTTGCATTAATCTTCAAAAAAAAAAGAAGAAAAAATGCTTTGCATTTCTGGAATAACTATGTGTTTAGCTTGCATACAACATTTGATAACTTTCCTGCCCCTCAATTTTGAGGGCATAATCACATGCTTCTCCTATTGGTGAGGGAATGTCTTCAGGGTCTCTTCTTGGTTTAACCCATCTGCCATGTTCATTACGAACCAATCCTTTGTTGGACAATTGGTACCAGCAATGAGGGATCCTTAGTTTATCCACCAACATATCACACGCCTTATTCACCAAGCTAACATCCCTACGAGCGTCAGATCGGAAAGCAGAGTCTGCACTGTGGAACCCATCGACAAGGTGAAGGTATGTCTCAAGGCTATGAAATCCCAATGGACTGAATCCGCGCTTGAGGTAAGGTGATGAACTAACATCCAGCCTCAATTCAGCTCCTACATGGGTGTAAACCCATTCCAATGTTCCCGTTATATCGTCAAACCTTTGTAAACTCTCATTGAAAACAATCCCTGGCATTCTAGGGACTAAATCTTGCTTAACTACCACTCTTAATGTTTTGACTCCTAATCCATCAAGCTCATCCCTGAAGGCACTGTTGCCAACTCTAGGTGCACCAAAGGAAATCACGCTCACAGGAAGGCCTGGAAGACTGGCTGCAGCTTCATAGGCATTGAGCAGAGCCAATGCACCACCCAAGCTATGCCCGGTTATTGTTAAACTCACTTCTTCACCATTTCCTTGGTAGAATTGCACAAGCTTTGTCACTTCTTCCATGACTTGCTCCGAAGCACTTGACTTGTTGTATCTTGTGGATTCATTCTTGGAAGTGTAAATGCTAAGAAATCCATGTTCAACTTTAGCATCTCCAATCCCTATTGGTTCCAAATTCCTTTGAAAATCCTCGTACCATTCGGCTGGTGCCACCGTCCCCCGCCAGGCCACGACAATATCTCTTCGTCCGATCCTACGTGTCTCCTCATCGTCACTAACCGCCACATAACCCATCCAGTTGGAATCTTTGCTCCACGTGTCCATCAGGTGTGACCTCTCCAGCCACTGTGGCATCTCAATGTGTGACATGGCATAGATGTACTTGGTCACCTTGTAACCATTTTTACCATGGCCTAATTTCTCAAAAAGCTTGTTACGATTGTACCTGCAGCTGCCGCAGAACTCCGAGAAGGAGTCAAAATCAAAGGCATCATAAGTTGCTTGAGCAAACTCTCCATACTTGACAATTTCTCGCCGTAGCCAAGGGTGAAGTGGGTCTAAAAGATTTACCCAATCCATAGAACCATGAATGTCACGCCATTTATCAGCAATCATCTGCTTGGGAGAAGTTGTCGGGGTATTATGTTTCTCTTCAAAAAACAAATCCCAATTAGAGTGTTGAAGGTTTTTCCTTGAAGGTGGTTCTATATGGAGATGGAGAAGGTTTGATAGTGATTCAGCCAGACGTCGAGCACCCCTATTCGATGCCTTACTAGCTTTGGGTTGATGAAAAACAACCTCCTGATGGGGACGGATAGCAGAAATCCGGTTAACGTCGGTGTTGAGAGCTGTTGGAAGATGGTTATGGATCATTGTTGAGAGGGCCATGATTGTTGGTATTCTGGTGCAGGGTAGCAAATTTAAATTGGCGAGGCCTAGCAGGGACTTTGATGATTGCGGAGACTAAAGGTTGCAAATTGCAAGAGGAACTGCATGATGGGAGGAGATATATAAAAGGCAAAAGTTTCCAACAGTCGCATAAGCTTTTGAATAATTGTTACGCGTTGGTGTGTAATGAAACTTGATGAAAAATAACGTAAACTATCAGGGTTTCATACGTGGAAGTCTAAGTCCGTACATTCTAGACTCTGTCTAATGTTTGATCAGAAGTTGACATATTAAAATGTTTACTCTTATTATTCGTGTAGACTATGCCTTTGGGACTGTGGCTAATACGTTATTGGAAGGAACTTCGAAACAGCAAACCTTGGAGTAGAAGTTGACATTCAACGCCTGATATTCATCTTTTTACATGCACAAACTTATTTACCTACTTATTAATATACGTATATTGATCTGTAGGGTTGCGCTTGTCATGGAGCTTCAGTTAGCATCTCAGTTTCCCGAGGGACCCCGCAGTTAGGTTATTGAAAATGACTTTACATTAGTTTGTAGATAAGTATTGCCTGCCATCCATTACCAAAAAACAATCAGAAACATAGGTATTGCCGTAGAGATCTTCCCTTCAGATGGAAAAGTATGTATAAGGATCACATTTTTCATGTTCAAAATTTCACATTGCTTTTGTTTATGTTTATTTTTCTTTGATTAATCTTAGGTTGTTGTGCTTAAGGCCTAATATTAAAAATTTCAAAAGACAACCCAAGGATGGTTAAAGGGCAAAATGTTACACATGGTGCACTTGATTTGACTAAAGATACCAGCCTATTGGCTATTCTGTCCATCTACTTCAACTAGAATCCACGGCTACTCAAATAATTCAAGTCCATGGGGAAATTCCATTGCTGCTGCTCGGAAAGAAAGACGAAAGAGAGATTTCATTATATGGATCCTTGAATACCAGCCACAATTTCTCCTGCTCTTTGCTCTGAAGCTGTGAAGGTTTAATTGGACTCTCTTTGTCATACACTATGACACTGCGTTTGATTATACAATAAATAACAGATATATCAACTACATGACAGTTGTTAAGGATAAATGTTTTAATTAATCTCTATTAGAATAATATTTTTTCTTTATTAAATCTTAATATATCTTAATTATATTGTTATATATTTTCTATACATATTTAATCCAATACTTTTGTATATATACTTTGTTTTCTAATCAATATAAAATAAAACAATTTAGTCCCGCTTATATTTTCTTTAACAATTCTACATTTTATGAATGGAAAAATATATTTTTTGTACTTGTGAAAGCGTTTTGAGCTTGACTACACGAAAAAGAAAATTGCAATATCATTAATTTTTTTGATTAAATTTATTGTAATTATGAGAAGGAGACATTATGAAGAATAGATGGACAAGGAAAGAAGTGAAGTAATTAATCTAACTAATGTGCTAAAGTTAATTAACATTATACATGTTGCTTAATTTTAATTTATTCCTCCCTATAATAAATGATGAAGAGAGTCCAAACTTTTGCTTAATCTAAGTACAATAGGGGTTTTGTACCTTCTAAAAGTCCAAGGGGGGGTACTCCACTCTTTGTCACTATGTCAAAACTCTGTGTTTTGGTCTACAAGCCATAATAACTTCACTTAGAGCTTGTTTGGTCTAGCTTTTTTCTAACTTAAAAACTATTATGAAATTTTTATAAAAAATAATAATTTTTAAAATTAAGTTAAAGTTGTTTGGTAAATTTTTTTTTATAAATTCTTTTTTATAAGTTATACTTTTTGTTAAAATTATTATAGAAGGTATTTTTTTTAAGGGATAATATTATAATTATTTTTAACAAATGAGGATATTTTTAGAATAAAAATAAAAATTTACTTATATTTTTTAAAAAAATAAAAAAAAGCTCTTCTTTGGAATTTTTTTTAAACTTTTTTTTTAAATTTTATTCTTAAAAAAATATTTTTTAAAAATATTTTTAAAATATCATATTTGATTTAATTTTTATTTTTAAAAAATAAAAAAAATTAAACCAAACATGCACTTAACATCATCTCTCAAAATGTTTTTTTTGGATCTCACCAACTTTATTTGACTGACACATCACGTGAAACACAGTCTATTTTGCTTCTAAAGCATTGTAATGCCAACTTTCCCGGTGGCAATGTACCAGGCTTGATGGTATCATACGTAGTTGAGTTGGACAAGGCAGGGGCAAATTGGGGTAATTTCAACCCTCGAGAATTATAATTCCTAAAACCCAGGGGGACCCCAATCACATGTGATGAATTATCAAAGTGTTTGGTATTATAGGGAAACATGGGTGTTCGATCCCACGTTTTAATCTTGGAACTCTGGACTCTTAACAGTTGCCTTGGGAGACCAGAAACCTTGATTTCCATCTAGATGGCGACTTTTAGCCTTGGTCGGTTTTCCTTTTCGTTGAAGCCGCGCCAACATGGTAAAACTTGAGGACTTGGGGTCCCTACTTTCACCTTATAATAACGACCTACCTTTAAATGGAGCAATGAGAGCCCATAAATGCATATTCCAATTGTAGTATTTTATCTTTTTCTATTACTATATTGTACTCAGTTTTGGGTTTAAGTTTTTGATGGCTGATCATACATCTTTGTCATGCTCTAATCTCATAGAAAATTATACAAAATTTGGTTCTCTAACTACGTTTCAATTGAGATACACAAATTAAAAGATTTTCAAAATCATTTTAAGTTTATATTCAAAGGGATGCGTAATCTCTATCCAAAACTAACATCCATCTTTCACTACTTTAGCTTATCAAGGCCACGATTATATATTGGATTCTAATTCAAAAATTTTAACAAGATGGAGCTAGTCAATTTTTGTTGGAGGATCAAATACAGAAGAATAAGGATTAAAAATTTAAAAAATTAATATATTAAATTCAATCAAAAAATTAATAATTGAAATATAAAATTAAATAAATAACTATAATGTGTAAAATATAAATAATTAAATACGATATATAAGATTAATAAGTTTTTCTTATATAATCAAGATTATTTAAAGATTTTATATTTAAGATAATTTCATTTCAACTAAACATAAAACGTAAAGTACATAAAAAATATTCAAATTAATTTCTTCGTACATAATCATAATTAAAAAATAATAATATTTTGATGAAATTTTAAATAAAAATGTAACATTACAACTTATATTTAAGACTTACATAATAATTTATTAAATTTTAAATATTAAAATCATAAAAAATAAAATTTACATAACAAAAAAAAGAAGTACATGGTAAGTAGAAGTTACTACATATGACATACCAAAAAAAAAATATGGTTGATGGTTTGTAGAAATTTTAAAAAAATTTTATAGAAATTTATATCATATGAATAAATAGTATAAAAATAAATAAATAAAAATAAAAATAATAACATAAATTGAAAAAATAAAAAAAAACTTTAAAATTGAATAAGATATGTAAAATCATTTTATTATTTTTTATTTGTATTAATTATTAAATAAAAAATCATTTTAAAACAATTATTTTAAAAATTTTATATGCAATTAGAAATATTTAAAAATTTGGAGGGGCCATGCCTCCAAGCAATTAAGGAGGCTCCGCCCCTGCAGATGGATGCTTCAAATATGTAAAACTAAATAGTTCGTAAACCACTTTTTCTTGGTAGTAATAACGATGATGGGACAAAGGGGGATCAGCTTCTCCAGCTGAACCATTTCTTTTGCAAAATCAGGTAACCCTGAGTGGAAGTCGAGGTTTTTATTTGAAGTTGCACTTGGACGCTTAGTGACAGCCACCTATATCTGTACGTAGAAGAGATTCTCTATTGACTCTGTACTGAGTTGTAAGTGGAAAGAGACCGTCTTCCTTGTGATGAGCTTTGTTATTATACCTATTAAACTTTTGGATTGAGAATGGATCAAGGAAAGTGAGACGCGTGTCCCCACCAGCATGGGCCTAGTCAGGACCTTGGGTCTGGTCCTCATCAGGTATGGAAACAAGAAAAATACGCTGATTAAAGACAAAGAATTCGGCTGGCATAGTCAAAAGATGATCGATCGTGCCATTCATACCGTCGTACCATTATTATTTAATGATTTTTTCAAAATAATTTCCTATTTAATAATTAATATAAATAAAAAATAACAAAATAATCTCACATTTCTCACTTAATTTTAAATTTTTTTTATTTCAATTGATATTATTTTTATTTATTTATTTATTACTTTTATTCTATTTATTCATATATTTTAAATTTTTATAGATTTTCTTTTTTAAATTTCTAGCAACCATTAACAATTTTTTAAAAATTTTTGTGATGTCATATGTGAATTTTATCATTTACTTGTCTTATTCTTTTTATTATGTGAATTTTATTTTTTATAATTTTAATTTTCAAAATTAATAAATTATTAAGTAGTTCTTAAATGCAAATTATAGTGTTTATTTAAAATTTTATTAATGCATCATTTTTTATTAATTTTAATTATGTAAGAAGAAAATTATCTTGAACATATATTTTTTATATGTTTTAAGTTTTATATTTAGTTAAAAAATTATTAATCTTATATATCATATTTAACTATTTATATTTTATTTATTATAGTTTTATATTTAATATTATAAATATAAATATAAATAAAATATAAATATTAAATATTAACTATATTAATTTTTTTTCAAATTTAATTAAAGTACAAATAACTTAAAAATAATTGATACATTCTTTAAAAAATATATACAAATTATTTAAATAATTTTCTTACACTTAAACCACAAAATGGATGTTTTTAAATCACTTATTGGCTTACTTCTAAGAACATGCCACTTCAGCACTTCTCTTCTTCTCTTCTCTAGAAGATCAATGGGCTAGAATAGCACACAAGGGCAATACTGTTCTAGGATGAGTCTCAGTTGAAGAAGCCCAACTCAAAGGATAAGCCTTGTAGTAAAAAGATAAAGAGTTCTTCGCCTTCTGGGCCTAAAAATAATTACTAGGATTTTGGATGAGTCATGTTAGTGCAGGGATGCTTACCTTTGTGGATTCAGATGCAGCATTAACTGACGAAATTGAAGACTGCTTTCTTTCTTAAGTGAAGTGATGGTATCAATTCTTCTTAAGTTTCAGCCTCTAAGCATTGATAGCAACTACTCCCTTCACTTAAATCCAGCAATAAATACCATTTTTTTTCTTTGTTTAACAAAAACTATAATACACTTATTTTTAAATTAAATACACAAATATTTTAATTCTTGGTTTGAAAATCAACGTGTACTAATATATTTTACTACAATGCAAACAGTCCCACTTTTGTTTTACACGAAAGAATTGTTAATGTACCCAATTCTAAATTTGGACCGCTAGCATTATTCTTTTATATCAAAGCTTATAATTAATCAAGTGAATGCCAAACAATTTGGAGCCCCTTAAATAACCAAACCCCTTTTTTTTTTGGTTCATTATGGAGGAAACGAGTCCACGTATAAGGCGAATTGTAATGCAAGACAAAAGTGAAAAATAGTAAAATAACCGTCTTGTTGACTTAGTCCACGCCTATAAGGTCAGTTGAGATTGCTTATCAGAAGGGGAGGCATGAATAAGCAGAATATATTCCAAGTCTCCCTGTTCACGAACTCGGCCAATTTGCAAATGGACGCCAGACACGTTACTTGTTTAGCATAAAATCAAATATTATAATAACATGAACTGGGTCTTGGGCAGAAATTCTTCTTCTTGACCCAGCAAACGCCATCCCAAGAAAAAAGAGATTAGGAAATAAGGTTAGTTGTAGCTGCCATAGATGACAGTATTTCACCATATATTATTATTTTATCATCTTATTCTTATCCAAGGATTAGCAGCCACTTGCTTTTATGGTTAACCTTAACCAAAACGTAACTACTTGAATATATTTTGTATTGTTTAATTCAGTCTCAAATGGACTTGTAAGGTACAGGCAAGGAAAAACAAAAGTCTAATAATTGACCGGTAAGATGTGGATGGCTCAGAACTCAGAAGGTTCCTGGAACAAACTATTGCTCTTTCAAAGGCCTACTGTGAGATGTTCCTTTCTCTGAATCAGTACTATATAAACCCTTCATTCCATGGCATTTGCAATTTACATCGAACAATACATTTTTTAAGTCACCAAAAAGGGTAGTAAAAGGAAACACGACGAACAATCTTTCAGTTCTCTGCGATATTACAGGCTTTTTCCTTCGAGCCCCTTCATGGAGAATGTGGAGTTGTCGCCGTTGAGAAACGTCACAAGGCAGAAAACAGAAAAGCCAAGAACCAAAAGGGTATGGAGATTGAAGCTTAATGTCACTTGGCAGGGTATCAAGAAAGCCGTGAAATCCGTTCTGAGGCATCGGCGGCTTCATCTTGCTTCAAACCTGAAAACCCTCTCCACCCTCAAGAAAGATATGGCTATTATTAGGCCGATTCGACATGCAATGAAAAAGAAAAAGACCCTTCGTCCTATGATGCCATTAGGACAACTCATTCAATTGCCGTACACAGCAGCAGATTTCATCGACCGCGGTGATGCCATGACTCCTACCAAGTCCCCAAAGGAGAATATATCCACTCAATGGCGTGAGCTTCATGGTTTGCACCACTGGGATGGTCTCGTTGAGCCTCTCCATCCTTGGCTTAGGCGAGAGATTGTCAAGTATGGAGAATTCGTCGAAGCAACTTACGATGCTTTTGACTTTGATCCTTTATCAGAGTTTTGTGGAAGCTGTAGATACAATCGGCGCAAGTTCTTTGAAGAACTAGCCCTTACTCAGCATGGTTACAAGGTTACCAAGTACATTTACGCCATGTCCCATGTCGATGTTCCTGAATGGTTCGAGAGGTCATATTATTCTTGGAGCAAGGATTCTAACTGGATGGGGTACGTGGCAGTCAGTGGTGATGCCGAATCTGCAAGAATTGGGAGGAGAGATATCCTCGTGGCATGGCGGGGCACGGTGGCACCTTCCGAATGGTACACTGACCTCAAAACAAGTCTGCAGCCTCTTGGAAAAACCAATATCAAGGTCCAGCTTGGATTCCTTAGCATCTACAGTTCCAAGGGTGAGTTTACTAGGTACAACAAGTTGAGTGCATCTGAACAAGTCATGGAAGAAATAAAACGGCTTGTTAGCTTCTTCAGAGACAGAGGCGAGGAAGTTAGCTTAACCATCTGTGGTCATAGCCTTGGGGGTGCCTTGGCACTCCTCAATGCCTATGACGCTGCAACTTACTTCCCTGATCTCTTCATCAGTGTCATCTCTTTTGGTGCACCAAGAGTCGGGAACGTACATTTCAAGGAGAAGCTCAGAGAACTCGGAGTCAAAACACTACGGGTTGTTGTCAAGCAAGATATAGTCCCAAAATTGCCAGGGTTTATACTCAACACGATTCTTAACAAGCTCACCACGATTACTGGAAGATTGAAATGGATTTACAGGCATGTTGGAACACAATTGAAGCTTGATGCACTCACGTCACCCTATTTAAGGCGTGATGCGGATTATACGGGGTGTCATAATTTGGAGACATACCTCCATCTGGTAGATGGATTCATTAGCAAGACATCAAAGTTTCGATGGAATGCCAGAAGAGATGTTGCCTTGGTGAATAAGACAACTGATATGTTGATAAAGGAGTTAAAGATCCCTGACTCTTGGTACCAAAAGCCATTCAAGGGACTTGTGCTGAATAAATATGGTAGATGGGTTAAACCAGGGAGAGAACCTGAACACATTCCTTCTCCACTAAGCATTGGTTCCCGTCACGATCCTATATTTTAGATAAATGTTGATGTCCATTCAAACATGGATGTTGAGTCCAATTTTGAGTGTTTCTTTTCCTTTTTTCTGTCGATATAAATTCATTTATTTGTTCAACACCTGATCTGTAAAAGCTATTCATCGTTGAGGTTTTGCTTTGTAATGACATCTTGTTCCACAAAATATATAGTTTTTGAGTACTTTTTTATTAGATTTGATTTCACAGTATTTGAGGAACACTAGTACTTGGTACAAGGAACAATCTTGAGTAGTGCCATCTCCGGATCAATATGCATTTAAAGCCCATTTTCAATCTTGAACTGATTTAAAAGACCAAGCTTGAATTCGAAGTCCAATGTTGTTAAAAAGAACTGACCTAATAGGTAATGAGCAACATAATGTTTAGCATTCCCTCTTCCCTCATTTTACTGTTCAAGCTTTATATGTTGTTAAAAAGGCCAAGTCATTACTTCGGAGGAAAAAGCATTTTGATACAAAGAAAAGTTCATTACTGCTATCTCTCTCCTTGCATAAGTCTGCTTGTTTTCGTTGAATAATGCATTTTGTTTGAGTAGTCTATTGAAGGAAGAGGTAAAACCTTGCGCCTAGCCGTGTGAAGAATTCATCAATGAAGTAGTAAACGCAGCAGATGAAAAATAAAGGTGATGAGTTGGGCCGAAACTTCTTCGTTTCAGATTTTTCAGGTCCAACCCTGCGCAGCGAGCTGTCATCCAGTTGTAAGCAATTGACATTGTTGACTTGGTTTTTCATTTTTACTTCTTTTGACGATAACTTGCTGAATTCAACACATGCATTGGTAACCAATGAATAGCTAATAAGCAGTAACCATAATTAATTAGTTTAATATGCCTGCAAGGGTGAATTAAGAGAAAACATATCAGATGGTATCTTTCTATTTCTTTCTGGTCAAGAGAAGAATCTGATATCTTTAATGAATATAAAACTGTGATTAGCTGAAGACAAACTATTGGATGAATTAATGAATAACAAAGGATGATGTTTGCAGAATCTTGACCAATAGTTTGCACATAGGATTTCTTGAGCTTAATCACTTGAGAATTGTTGGAGTACTCCAAGGGAGAAGTCGATTGCAACTCTGATGAGAAGGGATGAGCATATATATAAGGATGTTGATGTTAAATATCAAAACAGTATGTGAATAAAAATGGAGGAAGCTGATAAAATTGCAGTCAATAGGGTTGCAATTCGAGCCCATCCAAGCTGAAAGAAATGAAATGCCAAGTAAAGAAATTCAAGCTAACGATTGGAAGGACATGATTATGTTACAAGCAAACAATCTAACAGCATGGTTCCCTAAAGCATATTATCAACAGACAACCTAAGTTTCAGAAGAGTTGTGCTTTGAGACAATAAATACCAGGTTATCTCAGTGGAAATACAGAAAATATACATCAAACAAACGATCCTGTTCTTGAAGCTTGAGATAAAGCATCTTCAAACTGTTCATCTTCTTGCTTCTCAGAACACAAGCTTGGCGGGATATAGGATTTGAATATCTGTTCCATCTGAGGAGTTTCCTTTAATTCTTGGCAAGCAACTTCCAGAGCTGTGTGAGAAAAAGCCTTATAGAATTTCTGTCTACAGACATAGGCGAAGATCAGAGACAATATGGGAAGTGGAATTAGGATGGGAGTATAGTAGAATTTCATGACCCCAAAGTAACCCAACATAGTAGCTTGGTATAACAGCAGGGCACCGATGACTCGTGTATGCATGTGAGGCCACATCTTTCCGTAGCTCTCATATGCTGGAACATAAACTTTGAGTGCCTGTTACAAGAGAGTATAAAACTGATAAATAAAGACAGTAACAGTTACCAAATTTAAAAGCTTTTCTTCAGTTTTCTTCTTTGGTGCATATCATCTTCAGTTCTTAACCCCCAAAAAAAGAAAGCTTTAGTTCAGAATGTTGTTCCTTTACAATACAGAATAACTTACATTTTCCACAACCTTAATAGTAGGTTAAGGATTTACAAGTTTTATATAGCCTATTCTTTTAGGGAAGAATGCACTACGTTTAAGAAAGGTGGGGTTTTACTGATTGGGTGAGTTGAAATAAGTAGCATTGCTCATTTTTCTGTAACATGAAACTAAACTTGAATTGTAAGAATAATAATTGCATGCAGAAAAAAGAAAGCAATTCTAAAGGCAATTGAGAGAAATACCTGATTCCGGAGAATAAGCCAACCCAGGGCAAAGTAAAGCACTCCGAATGGGATAATCACAGGCGCAATAACTGAGTAGCAGAGAACAATGGTGAGGATAAGCATGTCACCAGGAAATCTAGTGGCATAGCCAAGATCTCCAGGAAACCAAGCTTCTTTTAACTCGGCTTCAGTCTTGCAAAGATATTTCCTCTTCAGATGATATATGATTAGAGGAACTATTCGAGAAAGCTCAAGCCCATAACCGACAAAGAACCTGGTGGAAGCATAAAATATAAATTATGAAAGGTGGAACCAAGACCGATAAAATCCATAGAAACAGTTTACACTTGTTACAATGCCAGCTGAAAAGAGAATTGACACCGCAAACATTTTAAATGCTGTGTAAAATGATGAAAGGAATCAAAAAGCAACTAGAAAAATGACACAAGCAGAAGAATTTCCTTCAATAGAATATAACTTGGACATCAAAAGACACACATAAAGCACAAATCCAATTCTT
This sequence comes from Theobroma cacao, assembly GCF_000208745.1. Lineage (NCBI taxonomy): Eukaryota > Viridiplantae > Streptophyta > Magnoliopsida > Malvales > Malvaceae > Theobroma > Theobroma cacao. The sequence continues at coordinate 21,561,708 of NC_030855.1, forward strand.
TTCCAACTAATTTCAAGAAAAACCTATCCTTTAAATGGAGTCAGTCGAACACTTAGTCCTAAGAGAAAGAAGTATTGTTTGCTATAATAAGTTGAATTAAAAACACAGAGGGGACAGGGTGGGGAAGTAGGTGTTGAAGCTTACTTTAGAGCCACAAATGTCAGGAAGAAAGTTGCATTGCCGGGGAGGCTTTTTGCCAGCAAGTCGAAAATGCTGTTAGGATCCTTCTCGATGGACTTGAATGTACTGAACAAAGTTGCACCAACAGTAACACCAATGAAAACATTGAACACAGTGAAATAAAAATATTTCCCAGATGCAGCCCTTACTACGTGGCTCCCAGAAGGAATTCCCTCAGTCTTGGAGAGAAACAAAAGAAACTTTGGTAATAATGCCAAAAATATAATGAGTGCAAGCTGGGGAAGATATGCCTCCAATACTGTCCTAATTGCATCCAGCTTAACAATGGGCTTCAAGAATGGGAGATATTTTTTCAGATTCGCAAGGGTTGTGAGCGCAGAAATAAAACCAATTGGAATCATAAAAAAAACTATAGTCAGAAACACGACAATGTAAATGATATATTGTCGTATTATCCTTTCAAAAAACTTGATACTCAGATTGCTCCATACAAGTTGACGAGGTTCAGGAGCTTCCGTAACTGTCCATCTGTCAACCATCTGGGCATGTAGACTTTGAGCAGCCGAGGCTGCAGTTACCCTGCTGGTAAAGAAAACCAAAGCAGATTGTTGCTGCTTTTCCCGGAGGGTCACCTTTTGTTCAGCTTCCAATTTTTGTGTCAGTTCATTGATCTTTTCAGTGTAGTATTCTATGCTGTCAACCTTTTTACCACAGAGACCAAGGAAGCCAGTTTTGTTGGTTGGCCTTGTCCCTGCTGAGCTGCCTTTCTTCTGGGACTCCGCATATATTGCTTCTGCATGTGCAAGCTTCTTTTTATATCCTTCCAACTCTCCCCAGATTTTGTCAACCTAAATTTGAACAAGATGTTTACTTTAATTGAGTGAAATCGTATAAATGCCAAAGGAACAGAAGAAGTCCACAGAACATCTAGAAGGAAGGAAGGAAGGAAAGGAAGTGGAAGCAGCCATAAAGAAGTCAAAATCTACTCTCAGAGCAGATGGGAAAAGGGAAAACAAGAAGGTAAGACTCGATTTCGAAGGGATCCATATAACTCAATTAATGATAACACAGCAAGGATAAACTGCATATAGATGCAAATTTATTACCTCTTTGTTGTTTGTGACCACCATTGATCTGTAGAATGTCTCAGCATAGAGAGATTTAAAATATGAATCAACCTGCTCCTTTCTAGTTTGACCTTGAGTGACATCCGGCAAGTCTCTAACAAGAACAGCAAATTGCTCAGGTTTCACTTCAGGAGACATTAAAGCATTAGCTCTCAGTGCGGAAACATGTTTGTAAGCCTTCCAGGAAAGGAAATAGGTGACAACAGAGACCCAGTAGGTGGTTATTACGAATGCCCACAACCTTGGACTCTTCTCCTGTATAGACATCAAGAAACAGACTTGTATATCAAAATACAGTCAGAAGGTTGTATGTTTGGCAGGATAATATTAGCTGCTAAGAAAACACAATAAAAGATTCTTTTTACAGCAGTTTTAGCTTATCAAAATAGTAGAGTATATCTGAATCATATCAGAAACCACAAGCACGGAAATATTAAAAGAATAATTTCTTCCAGTTCATGAAAATGTCATATAGCTTACTTCAATATTTGCCATTGACAACTTGTCAAGGTCACTGAAAGTCACATTGCTTGCTGTCTTTGAGTGTTTCTTTACACCATCATCAGTTGCAGCAACAGGCAGAAGAGCTGGAAGCAGAACAATGCCAGACAAAACCAATATTCCCAACACTGGCACATTGATCAGGATACAAGAATTTCAGAATTTGTCTGCTTTGACCATCAAAATATTTTACATTGAATGTATCATTGAACCAGTCTCAAGCATATTAATTTCTTTCAGACACTTTAACTTACATACAATATGCTTTTAAGTAAACGTTTTCTTCCTTAAATCAAGCCAAGCAATGGTCAGGATCAGAAAGCAACAACTGGTTGATATTTCATAATAAAATTACCTTTGACGGCCACATTTACGACTAACGAAACAAAAGAAATCATGCCTAGGAAATGAGAAAATTTTCTAATCTTTAGCCGCTGAGAAACATTAATTTCATCACTTCATTGAATCAGCAGGTGGATAATTTATCAAATCTATATAGTGATTTGGTGAATACCATAAATTTCCCAACTGGATCTTCCTTTTGTTGGGAAACTTTGATTCTTGTAACGTTGAGTCCCCAGAAAACCTCATATACCTAATTGTATCAGTCCGAACAACAAAGATCCTTCAATTCCTTACCTTAATTGGAAAGCAAAATGATTCCCAGAACCCCATCAAGTTTCAGGTAGAGTCATAAGCTCCAAAAAAACTCAGCTTAATGACTAAATCCAACACAACTACATGGTGGATGGCAATTTACTAGTTATGTTTGCTTGTAAACAAAATTAAATTCTTTTTTCACCAGCATTTTGATCAGTAACTAGATGTTCTCTGCACTGATTTAGTTGTTTTCATACATTATCAGGTTACCAACCCAAAAGTTTAAACAAACCAAAGCCCTTGTACAGCTAAACTAACACAATTTCAAGTATGACAAATGAGATTATTAAGTATATTTGACTTATAAGCACGAATCTCATTAAAATAGAAAACAAAACCGTCCAGAAAGAGAAACAGAGAAAGTCAATATAGAATTCACTGCAGAAGAAGTTTCCAAAAAGCAACTTGCCAACTTTGGAAGCAAATCATATTATGAAAATCGCCCTAAAAATCAACAAACCAACAAATATTAGCCTATTTTCAAGGCCAAAGAAAACTAGTAATCAAATCAATCAACATAAAAACTCAAACAACTCCTAAACTAAACCTCATAAAAGAAACACAAACAGATCTCAGTCTCAAAACAGATGAAAGAAAGAAGAAGGTAAAAGGAAACAAGGAACCAAACTAACTGAAAAAGAAAAACAACATTTGTACATAAGATTCACACGTGTGATTTAAAAAAATAAAAAGAGACAAAAGGGTAGAGACAAAAACCAGTGCTCAAGAACACAAAGTAGACGGCAGTGTCAATCCCAGACATGCTGATGACATTCTGTTCACTAGAAGACAAGGCTTCCCTTATCCAAGCAAAAGGGTTTCGTGTCCTTGACCCGCCTTCCCAGGGTTCCAAACCTTTCAAGATCCGGTTTGGATAATACACCACCGCGTTTCCTTGCCTTGTCGAAATCCAAGCAAAGAGCAGCATCAAAACTATGAATATTATAAAGGACGTCCCTAAGGACGTTAAAAAGGAACTAAAATCCATCTGGGTTTTTGCCTAAAAACCAAACAAACGGCTTCTTCCGCTTCCCCTGTTTTTTCTCACTCTGCTATGTGAAGGAAGATGAAGGAAATGTAGTAATAGCCGTTAAAAGGGTGATAAAGTAACCGTTAAGAAATGGAGATAAAACGAAAGAGGAAAGGATTTATATTAGAAAAAAGAAAAAGAATTGACAGCTTTTAATAGGGAAATATCTGCCAAAGAACTGGGGTTCGGATTAGCTGTTTTGTAGGGTATGGCTTCTTATTTTGTTCTATGTCTCCGTGGGGTTTCCGTGGGGATTCTATTTCTCTCTCTGCTGTTGCCTTTTTTCTTCTTTCTTTTAATGCAAAGATTTATACGAGATCTGTGTCTCAAAGCGGATTAGATGGAAAGATGGTGGACAGTCAGGGGTCAAGACAACAATGTGTTACCCTTACAATTACAGTTAAGTAAGTTTGTAACTGTCAAATACTATATTGCCATTTTTTTTAGTTCTCTCTCTCTCTCTCTCTCTCTCTGTCAAATACCAAGTTTGAAACGCTTGGTTTTTCCACTTCTGTTGCTTTCATGGAGGCAAATCTGTCGGTAAGAAACGAAAAAGGAGAAAAAAGAAATTGATAACAATACCCTTTGAATTTTCATACGTCAAAATATTATGAAAACCCTTAGTAAAAACATATTCATGTTGATTCTCTTGGATATATTAACAAATTAACTTAAAAATCATCTATATTGAGGGAGTGATTGATATTTACTAGTAGTCAACATCAAATCTTGGATACTAACAAATTCTTTTTATAAATGAATAAAACTAATAATGTAAACTATGTAATTTAATAAGGAATAAAAGGGGTGAAGTTCTCTAAGCTATTATTATATGAAGATCTCAATGTTCAAAAAAATGCCTGCAAAAGTCTCTTACCAAAATTCAGATTGCCTTTGGAAGTACAAATCTAAGGTGTGGTTTTTCTGTAAGTACAAGGCTCTGAATCCTCTTTTTTCTTTCAATAAACTTAATTTTTAAAAAAGAATAAAGAAAAAAAAGGCTGTCTTCAAGATTCGTCAGGGGAAAAAGAGCGCCTTAACCTTATCCACTAAGACATCTGTGTGACTCAGAAATTCCCACCTCACTCTAATTTTATTATCCAAAAATAAATTCTTTTTATTTTATCTTTTTATAGCTATACAACGCCCCGACATCAAACTAAAGCTACTCTCCGCATGAAAGTTACACGTATTAATCCCTATCCGCTCAATCCTTTTCCCATCAGCATCTGCCAACAGCGAGTACGCTGTCCGAATTTACTCCTGGCGAGTAGAGATGGCTTTCTTCACCAACTTGGAAAAGACACGTGGAAGGAAAAAATGGGACACGGATTTCATTTCCACGTAGGACACGTGGCGAGATGTCGGCGCTGCCGACAATGTGCTGGGGATATATATTTTAACGGTCGTGGGTGGAAGGCACGGGAGCGTAGGTCTGTTAGACGTATTTTCCTTGATGAGAAGAGCAGGTCGAAGAGTGGAACGTGGCGGGCCAGATGGGGAGTGGGGGCCACCTACTTGTGCAGTTATGTAAGAGTTAAGAATGTTAGTTGGTGAAAGGGAAAGGGCTACGGAGTGGAACATATCCGCTCTTTTTCGGGATGAGAAATCCTACCATAAAATAAAATAACATTACAAATTTTCTTAAAGGAAAAGACACAAGAAAAAGAAGAATTTGGTCCTTTACATGTGATCATGATTAATCTGACAGGGATTGGGACGAGCGGTATATTGATTTTTATATAATAAATAAAGTAAAAATATTTTATCATACAAAATAAAAAAATATAAATAAAATATCTAAATATTTGATTAATTAATTGATGTATAATTTTTTATATAAAAAATATAGAATTTGAATTCTTTTCTTTTTTAATTATTATAAAAGAAAAAAACGAAATGCAAAAAGGGGTAGCAATAATGTGGAACCAAAGTGGCTAAGCCCGTGGGGTCTGTATGTGGGTAGCTTTTCATCTGATTGAGAGATACGATTAGATGGTCTTGAAAGCGTAATACACACGTAAATCAGAAGGAAAGAACCATTCCAGGCCAGCTGAGTAGTTGTGTAAGTTGGCACATTATGAGACTTGACTCCATGGCAAGGCAACCTTACCTTGGGCCGGGGCTTTTCAATTCCATCCATGACAGCAATAAACTCTAATCATGCAATGCAATGCAGTGCAACGTAAAGATTGTCTTCAGTTCACCGGCTCTTCTCTTCTTCAATGGTGATATGCTTCTTTGACTCCTTTTTTTATTCCCTACGAGAAACGCTATTTCATTCCTTTCGTTTGTTGTCTGTCGGATGATCAATGCTCGACCCTCTCCATTTTTACTTTTGCTGCTTCGGCTGTGAGCGTAGGAGTAGTATTCAGTCGTAGGATTTGCTTTTCGCTTTTCTGAAAAGAGAAAAGCAAAAGCTTGAACAAAAGCTTAGATTAGATTTTCTTTGTTGGCATATTATAATGATAAAATCTTTCGAATTTTCATCAGTATTTTTACCATAAAATGTGAAAGTAACCAATATTAAAATACACAGCCTTTGTCTTGGGACTTGGGCAGTTAGACGCCACCTTTGTCCTCGATTATCTGGCCTTGGAAATGAAGAAGGGTTAAAAGTAATTGTTACTCAGATTACTACAAGATTTGAAGTGGATTTAACCAAAATTATAGACCTATAATATTTAGGAAAAGCAATTAAAGAAAGTTTTTTTGTATGCAGCAAAACTAGGAACGACTTGAATTTTCATCATGGGCATAAGAATGTACTTTCTACAATTAGCCTTGTTCTTCCAATTCAAGTCAAATGGCTTACTTATCAGATGTGACAGATTACATGGATCAATCTGTATCTCAACACTTAAAACCCTCTAGAGCTCACTTCAATGGACAAAACTTGGGAGCAGGGATGAAAATACATGGGGAGGACGGTACCACGTGCGTGGATAAAATCAACTTATAGAAAGCAAGAGCCGCTTGCTGTCATCTGAAGTTGCAGCAGTGTGCCCGACCTCTCGACAGCTTGTCCCAAAGACAAATCATCTGTCTTGGGGATTGGTAATGTGCAGTGTAATAGTCTACCATGCATCCGTATTGACAGAACTTCCAGTTGTGGGAGTACTGGACAGTCGTGGAACTGTTAAATTGTTCAACCCACATTCCCATACTCACATCCTCCATCTTGAAAAGCTGCCAATATATACAAAAATGGTGTTGATCAAACTGATGAAGCAGATTGGAAGACAACAAAGCTATTTTTAACACCAAGAGAGACATATAGGAAGAAAAGAAGGGGGGTTGAAATAAAATATTTATATTTTTTTTTCCAAAAAAGTAAAGAAGCAGACAAACTTCAGGGAAAGCAGAGTCGATAAGAATTTTTCAATACAACTAACCCTTAATTTTCGATTGCCATGTTGTGAGATAATAAATTTGGCAATATCACTGGAAATAATATATCCAGGTCCATTTGCATAGGGAGGATAAACTTCTTCTGGCCACTCCTGTAACATCAGACAATAATCACAGAGAAATAGGTTCAGTAAAGGAGTTCACAGCATTTAACTAAATTCTTGAAGCAACAGGTCCAAGTTGCCAAACAGTGTATTTAATTTCAACTTCTTAGAATGCCTCAGGACAACAAAGTCGATGGTAAGACATTTTAGAACAAGATAAGCAATTAAAAATTTTTAACCACAAAAATATGAGCTTAAAGAAACCACAGCAAGTGATATCATCATTACGCAGCTCCTTATGATTAAACCAACATAAACAATTTAAGAATTCAGACACAACTTTGCAATTTGCAACTGAAAATAGGACATAAAATGAAAGTGAGCATGGCCTATTAAAATGGAGAAGACATCATAATGGAAAATCACAAAAAGTCCACAAACCTCGTATATACTACACATACCTCATAAGTGACAGCCCACTTTCCATTTCTCAAAGGACGATGCAGGAGGTTGAGATTACCCATATAAAGTGACTTTTTGGGAGAAATGCCATCAATTTCTTTCAAGACAGTATCAACTCTAACAAATGTGTCATCATCACATTTCATGATGTAAGCAGCTGACACATTCTGCACCTGCATGTGCATAGAGAAGATTTCAATATCAGAATAACCTTTAAAGGAAATTAAACCCACCAAAACACATAAATACAGGTAAAACATATTCATGAGGAAGACTCGGAGAATCAAAATGACCTTTCAAAGAAATGAAATGAAAGAGGAATACATCATGAACTCACCCCAAACTCACAAATTGCAATAGTTTTAAGAACCACAAGCTCATAGCGGTCCATAAATGGCAAAATCACAATATCGCCAAAATAAGCTGCCTCCTTCTTCAGCACTGCATTAACCTCCTTCCTTGTATTCTGCAATTTATTGCATTAATAATTAGAGACAAAAAGAAGTGAGAAAAACAATGTTAACATTGATGGCTAGAGAGGAATGTCTAAAAAAAGGACAGCTATTCAAGAACGAAAAAGAGTATATGAATAGATAAAAACCAGACCGCCAACACACATACCAGCAATTTTTTCCTTAATCTCATGGAGATATTTGCAAAATAAAATGAAATTAGCATGCATAACACTTTAGATATTTAAAATGATCTTAATTTCCCAAGAAATTTAAATGCAGAGACCATACCAGTGCAACAAAGAACCGGACCACTACATTTGAAGACTTGATGGCCGAAGATTGCATCCAAGTTTTTCTAACTGCCATGCGTTCAGCAAAGTGATTGGTAGCAGACAGAACCCCAATAAAAAGTTGAATAGATCTCCTAGGCAAAGGATACGCTTTCCATTTTGGTGACATCTCCAATACTCTTTGGGGAGAGAAACTTGGATGAGAGGTGGGAAGAGAGGTTGCATAAACTGAATGAACATCCACATCTCCTTTTATGGCCAGCCCTGTTGCATCTTCAAGAGAAAAACCCTGGTAATACAGTGTAATCATAGCATGAGATTTCCCAGGCAAACTTGAACCATGAAAGTTAGATGCATTGATCTGAGCATAAACATCACTTTTTCTCAAATTTTGCATAGTAACATACCGTCCGATATGGAAATGAAGTCACATGTCGACCCCCGACATTAATATGGTATCCATCGACAGCAGCACGCAGGGTCAGGATAAATAGTCTACCCTCTGCAAAAGGAAACGGCCAGGTAACTTCCGGTTTCTGTTCCCGCCCTATGAACCGTTTGAACCAAGAGGTTGTCTTGGACTCTTTTGAGTCTGCAACATCATCCCGAATCCATTTTTCACATCTTCGATGTCCATCAACTGCCAAAAATATAGGCACTTCATAAATGTACTTGAAATTTTTAAAAAATCAAACACCCAAAAAAATAGAAGACATGAGTTGAACAACTCCACAAAAGTATACATGAAAGCTCTCTCACCCACATGCAAATACTACACATGCAACATGTCCCTCACTAATATTCTTCTAGCCTGTAGTTGCATGAGAACAGAGGCGCAACAAAGTGTTTCAAGTGGAAAAACTTCCCTGTAAATTACCGGCTTACATGCCTTTCTCTAATACTCCTAGTAACTATAATCTTTCTATTGAAATACCATTGAACCATTTAAGAAAAGATAAGAATCTTTCTAGATAATTCCAAGCTATAATCATTGATATATTAAGGGAACTGAATGCATCCTATAGACCAGTAGAATAGTGAAGTTTCCACCATGTTCTTGTTTCTTGACATTTAGTCACAAATTTATTTATCACCTCATTGTGTGACACAAAACTGGCACTGGCCTGGCTTATTTCAAACAGTTAAAAACTTAGTAATTCTTTTATTCCCCCCAAAATTAATGCATGATGAATTTAAGTTGAAAAATAAAAAAGAAAAGGAGAAAAAAATAAAATCACTTGATGCTTAATAAAATTTTACCCAGCATGTCTTCATCATCCTTGGATCGTAAACCATCACACCTTTGAGCTGTACCCCATTGCATTCTATAGCATGTGTTGTGCTCAATGACTGGTCGGTGGCTCCAATCTCCTTTCAGTCGAGGATTCAAATGCAAAATTTTTGGCGGATCCTCACCATCCACAGACTTTAAGCCTTGCAATTCAACCATAAACTGTGAGACCATTACTAGGCCATCGCCAAGCCTCAATCTTGCAAGCTGGGGTACAAACTCCTGATGAGCATATCGGGGTGTTCCCACAACTGTAATTGAAGAACCCGCTTTAAGCCCACATGGAAGGAACATTAGCCTGTCTCCACTTGCCAAATCTTCTCCACTTACAGATAACCATGAAGGACAGGACTCAGGCTTCCCATCAAACAAAGAATTCTGTCCAATCTTCTTTCCATCAAACTTATCCACTTCTTCCCATGCCTTTAATCCCAACGTCCAAGCCTCATCAGCCATTCTCTCAAGCACTGACAAATCACTAGTTTTATTCATTCGCCGCATAATCTCACCTGTTATTCGACCATATCGATGCTGAAGCGGCTTTATAGGCTGTAGTCTACCTTTCCCTTCCTCCAAAGGTTCCTTGCTAGGCCTCAAAGGTGCATCCTGGTTTAAATTATCTTCTAATTTCCGATGAAATGTATCTTTATAAACAGAATTAACCAATGGTTTATTCAAATCTGCATCATTAACATCCCCAACCACTTTCCCATCCAATTCATCATAGCTACCATCTCCACTCAAGACTGCTGCTATCTCCAAAAAATGCGGAAACTTAAAAGCTATGAAGATTAAGTATAACCCTCCTATGCCCAACAAGAAATGAGACAACTTGAACCTCCTCCCAGTGGACAGTTCACTCTTGACCCTCTTCATCTTACAATACCCAACAAACAAAACCACACAATAAACTTCATAAAACCTAAAAATAACTCAAATCCATTTCTCCAAGCAGGCAAAGAACCATCGAAACGAGCAAAACCCAGATTCATGCAAACCTTTAAAATTCACACCTTTATTTAGCCTATCAACTCATATCAATAAAAACCCTAATATGTTTCCAACAAAAAAAAAAAAAAGCAAGAAAAATCAAACCTTGTTCCTCCAAATCAGCCAATATCGCAATTAAACAATATTTGGGAACCAAGATTTGATCCTTTCAACAACGTAGAAGCCAAGCTCCTCAACATTTCACCAGCATTCTTGAAATGGGTTCGATCTCAAGAAAGAAGAAAAACGAAAACTTAGAGATTAAGGTAAAGAAAAATGTACATTGTTAGGGTTTCTCTCTTAATAAGACCTTAAAGACCAAAAAACTAAAGCAGAGAAAAAGAGAGATGGGTACACTGTAATCTGTAACGTCTGTAAGGGTGAAAGAAATGGAAACTGCCAGGGGAAATAAGTGAAAGTTGAAGGACTTAACTGAAAAAAAATAATTTATGGGAAATTTATTGAAGTGGAAGGGATGTAATGGATGGAATCTCTTCTTGATATAAAAATGGCTTTTTTATTATTTATTATTGTAAAACTGTTACAATTTGTGGGGTTCATGATCAGATTCAGCACCCAAAAATACTATTATAAATGTTATCCCTTTATTATTGGGTTCTTATTTTTTGTTGAAGTTTTAATGACTATATGGTTTTAGGATTAGGGTGCTTTAATTTTTAGCTCTGAGCAACTAATTTCTACAGGGCAAGAAATTTTATGCCTTTTCCCTATAACTGTGTCCTTCTGAAAACAATTGCCAATCCTTTTTTATTGTCCTTTTTGGCTCAAAAACAATTAATCCAACTATATATGTTTGTATACATGAAATTGCTATTAATGGAAAGTATTGATTCAAGCATGCATCACATGGTGTTAGGACATGGGCCACAAAGAAGGAAATATGTTCACATAATAAATGCGGTTACTTCTTCTAACATATGTAATTATTCTGCCATTTTATCATTACTTTTATTTTATTGTAATTTTTAGGAAAATAAAATATAAATAAAACAAAAGAAATAATAAAATCGGTTAGTGAAAGTGGAAAAAACTTAACTAAAAACCCTAGACTAATAATGGGTTATTAGTTTGTTAACTCATATTTTGTTTGCCTTCTCAAAGGCTTTGAAACTTTATAGTAATATACTTTTCTTTTTGTAAAGTTTATCCTTTCCTTCCAACACTCAAAAAAGTAAATTAGGATTGTTTTGTAATTCATTTCATAAAGCTTGTTTCTCAAAAAATTATGAAATTTAAAAATAAAAATTTTATTAAGTAAAATGTAGCTGTCGTAAGATTATTATTCTCTTTAAAAAAATAATTTGATACGTATAAAATACATAAGTTTTATAAACTTTTCAAAATCCTTTACATGTTCAATTTGAAATTGAAATAGTTTACATGTTTAATTTTATAAGTTTTATTCACATGTTTATTTTTTTTGAAATTGAAAAAAAAAAACAAAATGTATGCTAATATGGCAAATGGCACTATGGTAATATGGTAAGACCAAAATCCTTATCCAATATTTTATTGAGAAAACCGCTCAGAAAAACTTCAAATTTCCGAACGTGTCCTGTCCCAAAAGCTAAACCCCAACAAACCAAAACCCCGAAATATTATTCTATGCCACTGTCTCAGCTGATGCCGCTTCATTTCCTCAGCGCCCAAACAGATTAAAGCTCCCGGTTTTGAAATTATAATTTTTCTTGCGGATTTCATATGCCGGATATTGCGTTGTGTTGAAAATGTCATCTTTATCGGTAAAGTTTCCGTATCAAGGTGCGTATTTACCTCTTTCTTAAAATAAGAATGCTTTTCGATATATTTAAACTCTTTTTTTTTTAAATTATTTTATCTTTTTGGGACTTTGGTAGATAGATGCGTACCTGCTGGGAAATCAGGCTACAATCACTTACAGGTTAAATTTTATACGAATTGCTTTTTTTTCTGTTTGTTTGTGTGGAAATTTTATCATATTTATTTTGTTTGCTTGAGTTTTAAGCATGTAATTATGGCAGAATTAGTTTTCTTTGAGCTTTTTCTGTCTAATTTTTTTTCTTTATTTGTTTAGAATGTGAAAATGGTATAAAGTTCTACAATGTTCGAAATTTGCCTTTTTGTTCGATGAAGGTTGCTTCATTTCACTCTTTTTAGATTTATCTTACTATTGCTATTCTTGTTTGTGGTAAATTATCCAGACATCCTTTGTAGGTTCTTTTCCGGCTGGAATATTGCAAATTAGAGTTGGTTTGAATAAACCATCAAAGGGGGCTAATTTATTTCCTTGTATTAAGTGTGAAAAGAAGGAGGAACCCTTTGAACATGTGTCTGTCGAGCGTCCTCCATATTATAGCTATATGGACTCAACGTCTGGGCAACTTGAACCGGCATCTGGTGCTCGTGCAAGTATTCCAGGAGAGGAGTACTGGCCTGAAGGCACTGCTAGTCGAGTTAGGGCTGCCAGGGCTCCTGAACCAACTGGAACTTCGGAGGGATCTCCATCTTACGGAAAAACTCCAGGAAGTAGGAGGAAGAAGTATAAAACGGCAGCTGCTGCTGAATCTTCTCAAGTGAGCATTGAACCAAGTGATCCTGTGGTACCTGAAATCATTGAGGAGACAATGGAAGATCCAAAAGATTTCTCATCAGACTATGTCATCTACCAGACAGAATTCGAAGAAGCTGAAGAAGCTGGATATGAATTAGACAAGAAATTTGGACGCCCTCATCCATTTATTGATCCAAAAGTGAAGAAGCCAATGGAGGAACCACTTACTAGTGAAGAACTATGGTGGAATTGGAGAAAGCCAGAAAAAGAACAATGGTCTAGATGGCAAAGGAGACGACCTGATGTTGAAACAGTTAGTGCAAATACTTTTTAAATTGTCTTTAAGAAATACTATGTTGATGATGATTGCATTAATCTCAATGCAAGCAGTCAGAAAGTTTTTATTTTATTTTATTTTATTTTATCATAACGTTTTTTGTGGGTGTGTATAGTGAGAGAGCGAGAGAGAAGCAATTGGTTGCCTTATGCTTCTTGCACTCAGACATGTGCTTTGAAAGGTTTGAATTTAGGATCTATTAATTGGTCCCACCTCAGTGATCTCTCAGGCAAAGATCACAATCCCCAATGATTTTCATTTGTGTGATTCAACAATGTTCTCTGAGGTGATTGTCCTTGAAATGTTGTCAAAAGAGATCGGATGACTTTGAAACCAGATTACAGTCTTGTTTTGAGTCCATTCATTGGTAGTTCCATATTTCTGTTCATTTCCCACAAGTCAAATTATTTTCACCTAATGCTTTGTGCTAGTGAGCCATGTGGTAATTCTTAGCTTTGTGCTGAAATTTAAAGTAGCATCATTGCATGATTAAATATATGCATGGTGAACTCATACACATTTCAGTTTTTTCTCAAAAGAGAGGCACTGATTTCTCTATTTGATGCTGACAACTGAAATGGTCTTTTACATTTTTAGGTTTTTCTCAAAGCAATGGCTGAGACTGGGCAAGTAAAGCTTTATGGTGAACATCCAACACTAACTGAAACTTCCCTTTACAGAGCTAGGCGTCATCTTTTCAAGGAAGAAAGGTGTCATTGATATATGATTCCTTAGAATTTTTTACTCTCTCTCTTTCGAGTTCTCTCCTTTTTAAAACCAGTATTTTGTTCTAAAGGACTGAAACAGGATATAGGGAGATATGGAATGTGAATCAAAAAAAGTGAATGATGATAAGACATTTGGAAGTTAAATAGATAAAGGATGAGGCTTTGTTAGTCAAGAACTGATAGGTACTTAAAAGTTCCTATTTTCCATATTAAATTGATTATTCTTAAGTTTGAAATGGGCTAATAAACTGGTGATAATATATATCACAGTTTCATTTGTGCTTCCCCGGCTTTTGTCTACTACATTTTTTGCATTGCTTCAAATTCACAACCTGATTAATTATCGAGAAAACCTTGCTTTGGAATGTATGTTTTTCAAAAGAGCCTTTAATGCTAACAAGTAGGTATTTTTGCAGGCTTAAGGCTGAGCAAGAAAGACTAGAAAGAATTGGTCCAATGGCATACTACTCTGAATGGGTAAAAGCATGGAAGAGAGACACTTCACGTGAAGCTATTCAGAAACATTTTGAAGAGACTGGTGAAGATGAAAATACTCAACTGATTGAAATGTTTTGTCATCAAACAGATCGAGAATATCGGATTATGATGGGGACTGACCTCCGTATTCGGAGGGATCCTCTAGCAATGCGAATGCGAGAGGATCAAATTAAGCAAAGTATGCACTCCATGCTTGATAAGTTTCTTCGTACTGCCTATGTTTTTCGTTTGTTGTCACACAGGTTATTGTCATTATACTTTCTAAAACAGTGAGAGCACTATATAGGCTGTAAATTTTTACTTTCATTGTTAGAAATATGATGCATATGTCTGGATATATGAGGAACTATCTGACCCACATGTACTTTCTCTTATGCTTTAGAATGAATGATGAATTTTTCCTTTCTGTGCTTCTCTTGCTGTCTCAATCTTGGATTACATTTCGAACTGAGCTCAAGATATGAATTACATGCTTCTTTCCTTCTACATGTATACATGATATTCTGGGATTGACAACATCCCTAGTTAACCACACATACTATTGTCACTTTTTTAGGCAGTTCTATGATATAATCTAGTGATTTGGCTTCCTATTTTCTCCCTCTGCCTGCTAAAACTATTGAGACACAATTATTAGCAATGATCAATATTGGATCTGCATCCTCTTTTCCATTGACAAGTAGTTTGTATTAAGTTCTTGCAGTTAACAACTGTGTTGGTATTTGCAGTATGGGGTGGAGATCCAGTTTACCCAACTGTGAACTATATTCAAGATCCAGATGAAGTGATTGATTATAGGGGACCGGATTTTCATGAACCAACTCCAAATATGCTGGCTCATCTGAAGGAGGTCTAAGTTTAAACCTGTTCTTTTAATACTTCCCTCATTTTGAATAAACAGTGTTTTGTTTACTAAGGTAATTAAAATGTTTCATTTATTTTAATATTGGGCATTCCGTTTAAATATGAAATGATTTCTGCATTTCAGAAAATCAAGCGAAAATTGTTATGCTCATGTAGCCTCTTAAGCTGTTGTTCTAACTGGAGCAATGTGGGGTCCTAAGAGTAAAGCTGCAGATGATTGACTGCTTTTTGTCATTAATAGTACTTCACCAGTGTTATAAGTTTAGTGCTGAAGAAACCCTTCATGTCCCATCTCCCTCCCTCTTCTCCTTTTTAGGAGAAAAACATTTTGGCATCTTTTTTCTCTGGATGATGTTCCGTTTCTGTCCAGAAGAATGCACAGATTTATTATTATATTTATTTCTCATGTTTCTTTGTGGCTTATAACCTTGACTCTTGACATATGAAATATATGGCAGTATGCCAATGTTCTTTTAGCAGATGGCACCTTCACAGTATTTTAGCACCTTGACATTTATTAGATCTGGGATTAAGCACGGTTGTTGCACTAGCTTGACCAGCATATCATAGTCTTGCTTTATGAACATATATTCTACAGTAAGAGGATTCAAGTTATAGACTGATTTAGTTAGAGATTAAGGCTATTTAAATTGTATTGTCCTATTTGAAAACTTTTTTTTTTGCCTAAAGCCTGTTCCCTTGACTCTTTTAAGTGGGGTGTGTTGTTCCATCCTTACTCAAAAACTGCTTTCTAATTTTGATTTGGAATTCTTGATCATTTTTTTAAGTCCTGCACTTAATTTATGTTCCCCTATTATTATTTCCTCCTTCAAGTGCTTACTTTCCCTTACTTTTATCAGCATGGCAAGATCATATCAAGGGAGGAGCTTGAGAAAATTTTGGCAAAGGAGAAGACTGAAGAACTTGAGGTAATTAAAAAATGAGTAAAAACTTTATTGCTGAATGGATTGAACAACAATCCAGTCATGCCATTTCAATGCTTTAGCCGTGATACTTTATTGAGCTTGAGAAAGTTGCTTTCCTGTTTAAGCAGAAAACTAAAATTTTCATATAAATGTAATTAAACTAGAATAGAATCAAGGAGAATAAATTGGCATGTGGTAGAAGTATACAGGACATACAGGGCACTAACTAATCACTTTTGACACATTTCATGCAATGACATTGTGTTTTTGTTGTCTCATTTTATTGATTCATGTTTCACATTTTGGTTGGATGGTGATGTTGAATAAAACTGTTGAAAGAAGCCAATCGTCACTACAAGTGTTAATTTCAATTAGTTCTTGATAACTTTTAATTACTGCAGATAACAGATATGGACGATGCTATGGCACGAGCTGTTGATATTGGTGAAAATGAAGTGAGTCTAATTGTCGTTTCTGCTTTAGCTTTCATCCTCTGTGTTTTATATCTATTTCATTCATTCTTGGAAGTGGTTGCTTCATACTCTAGTTTTGGTTGCTGTGAGAGTGACATTATTCTCTTTTGAGAAATACCTTTAGGAGAATGAAGAAGACAATGAAGCTGACAGTGAGGAAGAAGAGGAGAAAATCAGGCGGAATTGGAGTGTTCTGAAAAGTACTCCGCAGCTTAAAAAGTCAAAGGTGCTTCTTTTTGTCTGCCTTGGTAGTTTTCTAGCATGATTCAATCTTTATTTCTTATTTTTTGGGGATTATTTCAAATGAGCGTCACATAGATTGAAGGGAGGATAATGACTTTCAAAAAAAAAAAAGATTGAAGAGAGGATAATTTCAAGAGGTTGGAAAGCTATGAAAGCAAACATCCAAATTTGAATGCTAACTTATAGTTCTACTAGCTCGCTAGTTACTGTTTGTTTCAAACAATATGTAATGTCTTCTTCCTTGACTTTGCAGGCTAAGCCAAAAAAGGGGGATCCAATGTCCTTGGAAGAGGCAGTCGAAGATTCTGAAAACTTGACTGATTTTCTCATGGACTTTGAAGAAGATGAGTGAGGGCTATCCACCGCAGTATATTTCTATGGGTTGCATATAATATGATTTTTAGGGAGTGAATTTGAATTACCAAGTGAATGCTACCAGGTGAGATAAGAGAGTTTGAGGAGGTGGAATTTGGGTGTGGAGGGATGGATATATGAGGAAAGTGAAGATGGTGAAATGTACAAGGTTTTCATTGTCAAAGGCACTCTTATTGATTGATAACTCAGCTACTCGAGGACATTTGAAATTTTCATGACAGCTGAATGAAGATCCAACGAGGTTCCTTTTCAATTGCTTTCTGGAAAACGCCTTCAAAACCTTGGGAGTGAGGAGGGTATCATGTGTCGTCTTAGGGGCCTGTATTCAGAAGTAAGAACCACTGGCAAGTAGAATGGGTCAACATAAATGCAATTACAAGTACAGGGCTTATTAAGAAATCATTGGATATTGTTGCACTTGTAGTTGAATTCTGTTGGCACATTGCACTTACAATCTTTTTCTCAAATTCATTGCGACGTCAAAACTAATTCCCTCACATTTAATTAATACACTGTTATAATACCAAATAACTCGAAACAGGTTGCTTTGAAAGTTTACATGAATCTCCTACAAAAGGAAAAGGTATAAATGAATCATGGTAAGTGGGTGTGGCACAGGTCTGGCCCAATTCCGGACAAGGCTTGGATAGAGTTTGGACCTGCTGGACGTGTTGAATACGTAGTGGGGCTGCTTTGGAGGAGTCCAATCTAATTTTATTAAATTTCTCAATTTGTAAACTCTTTATGCATAAGACTTCAAGTTGGAGAAAACCCAAAAAAGGACTCAAACCCAGAACTTTTGCTGATCAAATATTTGGTTACTTATTATGAGTCGGAGATAATTGCATGTTTGGAGTTGTAATTGGTTAAAAGTTAGATATTTTCATCATTTCTTTGTCCATGCCAACATTACAGGAATATCTACTTTCCTTCAGCTATGGTATTTGCACACATCTAGAAAATTTCTACTCACATTATTGAATTGAAAAAGAATTCACCCAAAATTTAAAAAGAAAAACAGCCAAAAAATAATGAGTTGAGACCTTCAAGCATTGGTCTGGTCAAAAGCTTGCCTTTTTTATAACTTGATTAAAATTGCAAGTTGCTGGAAAAAGTGGAGCAAGTGAGGCAGCATGGTTTCTGTCACACACATTAATGGTTTAGGTTATAAACCATTCATTCCATTTCCTAAAGTCATTGATCATTGAACTTTGCAGCCCTCGAGCGCAAGTTGGAAAATATACTATGATTCAAGCCACTTCAAATTTTCTCAAACTCAATGTTAAACCACTTTCTTTCTTTTTTTTTTAATTTTCAAACCTAATTCAGTCCTTTTCTTGACCAAGACTTGAAACCCATATTTTTTTTCCCACATTATTCTCAAAACCCTCCAAACTTTGTTAAAGATAAAAATTCCTGTCTCTCTCTCTCTCTCTCATAATTAGGAGATAAAACTTTTTTAGGGGGGGGGGGTGCAGTGTGGCTGAGAATAAAAGATGGACCAAATGAAAAGGGACATAAGCAATTAGGGAGTTTTGATACCTTGAAAGGTGGTAGCAAAGGTCCTCAAGAATCCCATGCAAAGGGAGAGATCATCAGGGCTAGAGCCTCATTTCAGACTTTTAAGATTTTTATCTTATGTAAGCAGATTTTCACACTTTTCTCCACATTTCAAAGTTGGGACTTGTTTCTTTTTGGCCCTAGTGACTTCCAGAGGATAGATATATCTACCATGTAAAGTGTATAAACATGCAATTATGCACAGAAGCTAGAGAAGCTGTCCCCAGCTACCCATCTACCTTAATTTATTCCCCTGTGTCCCACACTATCTATCTTGATGCCTTTGCAAGATCTCAAAAGTGCTTTACATTATTTCTTTTTTAATCTCTCAATGCACAAGTAATATACTTTATATTATCATCCCTACATAGAAATGTAATATAACATTAGTAAATGTTTTTTCCTTTAATGTTCCTTGTTCTCCATTTAATTAACAATTTCTGTAAGGAGAAAATCTGCAACCTGAAGATTATTTTAAACTGACCCATATTTTTTGTGTACCTGATTTGATGTGTGTGTTTCAAAAGTGGTCCCATGCATAATGCATTTGATTCTGACTTGAAAACTTCAAATACTATTATCAAGATCAGAATATCTACATATACTTCAAATATTCTATCCAATTTCACGAAGCAGAGAAATCTAGTATTCCCATAAAGAGAGGGAAGAAAAAATAAAGGGTCTAGCTGGTTTTTTTTGACTATTTTGTTTCTGAAGTACTTGATATAATTCTTTGGATACACTGAAGAAATTTATTGTTACATTGATTCCACAATGGTTGGTTCTTTTTTTCTCTGGCCATTAATAAATAGGTTCAGCTACTGCTGAATAATGGAGAGAGAGAAAGAGAAAGAAAACATTTTGGATTATTGTAGCTGTGGAGACAGCAGATCCTTTTTCATTTTTTGCCTGGATGATACAGAAATGATTAGAAGATGAGGGTGGTCAGCAAAACAGCAGAATTAACACAAATATGGCAATGAGTTACTGTTTTGTTGGAGACTCTCTGTCACCCAAAACATGATCAAGAAAAGATCCAAGGCATTGTTGGTCTGCTTTCTTGCTCTCCCTGCCCACCTGATCTGGAAATACCCCTTTGAAAACAAAAAAAAAATAAAAAAAGGTCAGGTAAAAGCACAATCCCAAACATGAAACATCTGGTCAACCCTGTTTGATCCCTATATATGTTTGTGTCTCTCTTGCATTGTGTGCCTCCTGTTTAGAAGGAGAGGGGTTCAAAAACTAAAAAAAAAAGGGGTCAGAAATGTCTAAACCCCCTTTTGATTAATTATTATTAATCATTGTTAAGGACCCTTTCAACATCAATTAGTCATGTTGTTATTAAACATTAACATGATTAAAAACACTGGGCTCCACACTAAACAATCCATTATGTTGCCTCTCCTTAGTCTCCCTTAGTGTCATTTTGTTCTTCAGCTTGTCTTATATGTGTATTCAACTTTTTAATAATACAAAGCAAATCTTAGTTGTTAGAGAATTAAGATTACAACAACCTGCACACACTTAAGCTCAGGTGTGGCTTTCAATGTTGGGATTAAGAACTTTAAGACATGTTTCAAAAAAAATTTTGGTAATCATCAGATTGCGGCGCTTATTCCGTCCAATTAGAGACGTGCACGCATTCGACAAATGTCGGTGTGCATGGTGATTAGGGCAAAACCATAATACATTGTTGGACAGTCATTTGTCCGAAATTATACACATGTCAGGGTCTAATCTCTCACTATGTTCCAAACTTTGGCCTATGACCAGCAAAAGACCAGGGCGTTTTCCTGGGGCATCACGTATCAGTTTTCTTAATTAATACTTCAAACAAGTCAAAAAAGCATGTGTTGAAAATGGCATGGGCTTCTGTTTTTTGTTTGATTTAGCCGGCCTCTATATCTCCACTACTGCACAAGAAAGCAAAGGTTACTTGGACAAAAAGGCAATATACATATATCCATCCATTTAGGGTTTCCGAAAGAAAATTAACCCCTGAAATCTCTCTCTCTCTCTCTCCTGTTATAAACCATGATTCAAGAAATTTTCACTGAAAGTAGGGCATGTACCTAAAAGGGTTGGCAGGCTCCAAGCAGACTTGAGAGAAGGAAATGATTGGTTTCTTTTCGTCATCCCCTTATCAAGGAATATGTTCTATATGCTCCCGACTACTAATGATAATAATTATTCTTTCACAGAAGAAAAGGGCTTCCCTCGGCTTGCAGGTGCTGAAGTTACATTTATCTAGCATCCTGTATTTAATTAAAAAGCATATAATATAAGAGATTGAGATGCACTGAATTGCTTAGGACTCAAGCTAAGCACACTGCCCTAAACTTGCTTGGACCGCTAAAAATTCCAAATTCCTTTTTTTGAGTTGAGATATAATTAATAACTTTATTTGCTTTTGGGTTTTTGTACAACTATATTTCTTTTTAAGTGCTTTCATTTTCTTTTCTCCACCCTTTTTGTTTTCTTCGTTATTCTTTCCCATATTAGAAAGCATGGAGTTGAGGGCTATATCAGTACATCTATGCTTTGCCTATCTTATATCAGCAAATGCAGGTATAGCACGTTAGTTGGGCTGAGATAAAAATAGCCGAACATTGAGCGTGGGCTAAAGTTTCTCTCAATGCACTCGGTTTCAGTGGTGAAAGTACGTATCACCACACTTTCATTTAATATAATATGATAACAACAAAGCAAATAGTTAACATCCGAATATTTGATTTAAAGATAAAATATATGTATGTAATAAAAATAATTAAAAATATGTATTTAATATTAAAAACTTATTTATAAAATTCGGGTCTTATTACATTTTAAATCTTTCTTACATGTACAATTTCTTCTTCTTTTTTTTAATTAAAGATTGTTAAATGTATATATATATATATATATATATATATATTAAAGTTTCATATAATAAATTCATTTTATTTTTTGGTGCTATTGCTAACACATAGAACGAGGGTTTTTTTTTTTTTGACTGCAGTAAAAATAAATGATTAAATAAGATAATTATAGAAAAATGAATCTTTTTGTGAATGGGTCCGACTTGTCCAAATTAGAGCCTGTCAAGTGGGTCCGAAGTTACGTGCGAAAAATGTTTCAATAAATAATGGTGGCCATTAAAGTTTTATCTTCCCATCACTTTGAAATTTGAAACCCAATCTTACTAAATTTGATATTTTTATTTGCCAATTATTGATATCCAAAACTAGCATTAATTCCAATAGAAAAAATACAAACTAATAAGAATATATATATCAATATTTTTGCTTGATAATTTTATATAAAAATAAAAATATAAATGTTAAATAGTAAAAAGTAATGTCCAAAAGAAGGAGGAAAGAGGCGTATGGGAAAGCGGGCGAGGGGAGAGAGAGCCGGGTAAATGGGGTCGCGTCAAAGAGGGGATGGGGGACGACCAAATCTAGAGAGCAAAAATGGATGGACCCCACAAATCTAAGCGGTGAGCTGTTGCTTTTTTTGACATCTTTCGCTTTCTCCCTTCTCTCTCTCCCACTCCCTTTTGTACCACAAAAGAAAGCAAAGAGAAAAATACTACAAACACCCTTAACAGTTCGCACACCCCCAAAAACAAATGAAGTGAGCCACAAAGCTGTTGATGGTTCATATTACCTAGTCGAATTTTTCAAATATATAAATATGTATATATATTTATATTAATTAAATTTGACATTATTTTTTTCCAAGTCAATAAATCATTTCGGATTTTACAAGATTAATGCAATGAGAAGTTTGCATGAATAATTGGTTGGAATATGATAAAGTTATATTATTTTCGCTAAAAATGAATTTTATTTCAATTATTGGTGACTGGCAATGTTTTCTCTTTTGGCCTCCATGTGCATGGAATTTACGTGGCCTGCCATGGGTCGGTGTTCATTCCATGATGGAGACCTAAAATATCTCAGCCGACTTTCTTGAAAATAAACAAAAATAAATCTAAAAATGAATGAATTGGAAAAAGTTTTCATGGCCGACTTTCTTGATATTCCGCTGCTTTTTGGTTTCCTAAATCCTAGGTTTAGGCTCACTGTAAAAGGTCGGGTTCAAATTAAAAATGTCACTAGTAAAAGGCAAAATCTAACCTTATAGTATGATCCCCCCCTCTTGAGAAAGTAAAAGGCAGAATGTGAAAGACAATTATTTACGTTTTAAACCAATTTTTTTGACTAACACCAAGTTATAATTTGTAATATTTAATTTATATATATATATATATATATATGTAAAAACCCAAGTTTAGATATTTTGTAGTATATATGCTTAGGAACGTGCGGTGGATATACTATAAATAGAATATATCAATAATCAAAGCTTTGACAAAAGTGGGTGGTTTAAACTTAAAACGTGAAGAGAACCAAACATTTAATACGACAAAATTCAATCCAGTTAACTACGTTACTCGTCCATTAATGGAAGTTTTCTCCACATGCAATGGATATATAAGTTTGAAGTACAAAATAATACCTTCAAAAGCTTTCAATTTACTTGAATATTTCAAGGCAAAAAAAGAAAAAAAGAAAAAAAGGGTGGTGTTGATGCTTGAGTTGAACCATCATTCAGTTGTTCCAAAGCTGGAACGATCTTTTCAATCCTTCAATCAGCAAACGTTGTATTCAAAAAGATTTATTTTATTTTTCGTCTTTGAACACACTTCATGAACTCGATCACTCATTGAATGTGACACTCTTTGATAAGCAGAATATGTCAAAATAAAAAAACAAAAAAAAAAACTAGGGTGTGGACAAAGCTCTTGCATGTATATCATAATAGAAAGATAATTAATTAGAGATTATTGATAGTGTAAGTTCATGCAAGTTGTGGTTCCCACAAATTTCTTTGATTCCCCCAATCTACCAACGAAGTCACCTTCCATGAATTCCATGATTGGAGTTATATTGGCCCCTACGTTGAAGTAAATCACTCTTGTGACTTCCAGTGGACCCTTGTTTTTGTTTCCTTATCCCAAAATTCCATTCTCAGTTTTCTGAATAAATTTGAAACACCCAAAAATATCAATGGTTTATGGAGGTGAACACGTTTCAAGTTTCATCATCATCAATTTTTAACCATTAAAGTATTGATTAAAAATGGGAGTGAGAAAATAGTGGAAATGGTAGTTGCAATATTGTTCTTATAAGAGTATATATGTATTGGTTAGGTCCAATATTCTCTTAGGAATATTAGCGCTTTTCTATAAAGAGGGATGAAACGCCACTGAGTTAGTGCCATCTAATCTTTATTGTTTTTGACTGTGGTACGAGATGAATTTACTTTTTGACTTTACCGTGATTCCCATTTCAACGTAAACCTAGGGACAGGGAAAAGAAAGCTGTCATTTTCTCTTGGAGTACTCTTTTCTGCACCCAAAATTTCCACCAAGAAACAACTTAGAGGAGAAAAAACTGCAACAAAAGGAAAAACTTGGAGGCTTTTTCTTAGTTTTTTTTTTATTCTAATATAGACGAGGGTTAAAAGCAAAGAGGTACTAGGGAAAATCCTCTTCCTGCCCTAGGAACCCAAGGAGCAAAATATATGCACATAAAAAGGGCTATGACTAAGAAAATGATTAGGGTTTGAAAGCGACATGGTTTCTACTCCACTTGTTTTGCGGGCTTTCCACCTGCAAATCATAATCCTTGGGCGCTTCTTGCTAAGCTAATGTTTGAGTGACTTAGTCAGAATAGTGAGAAATTCTGGTGGCCATAGTGGGATTTTTAATAATGATATTCCATGGAGGTCCTTTCATAATACACTATTGATTATCTAACATTTCTTTGAAATCCTAGAATCAAAGTCATTCTAATGCAGGAATATCACAAATCTTCTAGCCTAGGTTGAAAAGCTAAAAAGGCTTCTATTGAAACTAGAAAAAAAGATAAACCCAATGCTTGCTATATACCAAATCTTCCCCAATCCCCACTATATATATACCAAAATTGTTAATCCTTAGCTTTTGCCTTTTGACTCTTTTTTTTCTTTACTAATTCTTTTATGAAAGTTTGGAAGGGAAATCATTTGAATCAAGAATCTCTTTTCTTAAAAGAGAGGTATGGCACCTGATTTAGTTAATTATGTCGATCTTCCCCATTTTTTAAATCTTAATCTAGTTATATATGTTAGATAAAGTAATCATGACAATTGAGGGCTGATTTTACACCTCTACCTATGGCTGAACGTAAAGATATGCGCATTCTTACAATAAAAGTTGACTGAATAATTGTACTAAAAGAGAGGTTAAGGAAATAAAAAAGTAAATCATTAGTCAAGTTGATCAATGATGTCTTGATTTGAAAATTTCATGCCTTAGATTTTGGTGATTAATTAGAAAGATATGCCAGCTTCATCACTAAACAGGATCATTAGGATTAGGACATATAGCAACAACAATAGCAACCCTTTTGCTACAGGTCCATCGTTTAAAAATTATGGTAAGGTCAATTAACTCTAATCTCATCTCATCTTATTGTGAAAAGAAAAGTACAAGAGTACTAAAACCTAGGAAATTAATTAATCTTAGATGCACATGTTTCTCGCTGGCACGATGCCTGTAATGTGGACGTGCATGGTTAGCAGTGTCGCTCTCTAATTAATGTGCAATTTAAACAACAAAAGAAAGGATCACGTTTAGATCATGCCATTACCTAAATGATTCAAGTAGCTATATAGGGTTTCACAATTGAACCAGCTAAGCTTCCCGAATTGAGGATTGGAGGGCAGGAGGCAGGCCACGATTGCTGAGATGAAGAAAACTTTTCACAATGTTACCATATTTGCCTGAGGCAATGGCTTTGGCACGAAACTGGAAGTGGAATGATGTGATCTCTTTGATTTAGAATTTGATAAATAATGAATGATTTAACAGGCATCCTTATCCTTTGTAATGGAAAACTAATGCTCGCATGTGATATGGCCCAAACCTCCGAAGCAGTTGGGGAAGTTCCTGTGGATAAAAGGGCTCTTTTTATTTTTGGCAATGAACATTAATTAATTGAGATGGGGCTCCCTTATAGTCAACATGAGGGTCAGCCAAAACTGGTTTCTGTGCGGTAATTTATGATGATGTGCTTCCTTTTTATTTCAAACTTCCAGTGTAATTTCATGGATTGATGTTGGAGAATATGGCTACAAAGTGTACAAAAACAAGACACATATCAAATCTTAATCTGTACATGCTGATATGAAGTACATTTAGAACTTAATTTAATCAGGGATGCATGAACTTTTTGATTGTCAAATGATAATGTTTTTTTCCCTACTATGGCTGCTAACTTTTCCAGGCGAAGACCCAACACAGACAAACGTAATACTCGTACAGAAATTGTTAATTAGCACATGGTAATTGAATAAGATTACTTGTTATAAACCAAGACAAATAAGGGCTTTAGGCTTTTGTGCGTGCAGAGTATAACAAACTAGGGTACCATCACAAGTTAGAATTCCCAATTAAATTTACCAATGAAGAATTTAAACTTCACCATTCCAAGGTACGAAGAGCTGTCAAGGACTCGTGGCTGAAGATAAGTCTAAAATACTACTATAACGTTTTCACCTTTTTGGATGCTTTTCAATAAACAAATAATAGTGAGCAAGTAATATCCAGTGTACATAATTTATAAATAAATGATTTCTATCAAAAATATGTTTACGTTTATCCAAATCGATAGAATATAGTTCTTTTTCTTAAAAAATTAAAAAAAATTAATAATAATAATAAAAGAGACTCAACTGCATGGTTTTTATGATATAGTTCAGATTATCTCTATCTTTTGATAATCAAAATTTATCTTCATGCAAAACATAACAAAAAAAATATTGGTTCCTTTTCGGGTCCATTTGGATTTTGTTGTGTTTTATGAACAATATCATGAAAAGACATGTAATAATAATGAACCAAGTAATTAAATTATTGCTAGTATGACCACATTATTAATATCAAATCTATATAACATGAAATAACTCTATTTTTTTGTTATATAATTTGTTAGATTTATGAGAACGTTCTGGATCAACGACAATTGCCATGGTAATTAATTTTACATGTGAGGTGAGATAATGGTAACACAATGGTTTCGTTTTTTTTTTTTTTGAAGAAGTTTACTATTTTGTATTTGAGTTAAATACAAATCAAGTAACATGGGTAAAAAGAGCATATTCTACCAAATGAATGCATATACATTTTGATTATATATAATTAGGTTTAGAGAAGATTTTAACTCAATAAATACCTCATTTCTTGAAATAAAATATTGTGACCACACCATTGATCAAGGTAAATTTTGGGATTGGAAATGCTTAGGCTTGTATTAATTTTAACCCTTGATACTTATTTACAAAAAATTTGCTATTACCTAAAAATATTTAAGCATTATTAACACATATTTTCAAAACTCGAAATCAAAAGGGTTAATATTCAATTATTAACTTTAAAATATTTATCCATTAGATGTTATTAGTATTAGTATGATGATAAAAACAGATATCCTCTACTATACATAAGATAAAACATAGTGATAATCGATAATGATATAATTTCAAATTTAATTAATTTCATAGCCTTCGAGCTTATATATTTTCACTTAAGACCATGATAACTTTTAAGAACACACATTAAAAATTTAATCATTCTAAGTGTACACTGGGCAACAAAACATGTTCATATATAACCAATGAATCAGAAGGGAAGAAAACAAATCAAGTAGGAAAGAAGAAGGAGAAGAAGATAAGAAAATGACAATGATGGTTCATCCTCTTATTTTAATTTCCAATTGCCCCACCTTATTTCACTTTCAAATTTGCCAAATTTACGATTCCTGCCACTTCCCCAGCCGTTTATAATTGGTAGTCTGAATAAAAGCCGCGTGGGGGCAGTTCATTGCGTGTGCCGCTTCTCCACCGTACGGCCCTGACAGCGACCAATGCAAAAGGGTAAACAGTGAGTGAACGTCAAGTCTCCATCACAACCCAATCGGGTCCCACCTTTCCTTAAACCAATGGTCAGGATTCGTCCTTTAACCCCTGTTTTCTTCTTTATCGTACGTACGTAGATCACACATCGTCCGTATCTAAGTAAGATCACGTCATTTTCTCTTTTTCCTTTTTTAAAATTTTCTACAACTTTCTTTTTATTTTCACGCATACAAATAATTTACATGTAATGGACAATAATTGAGATGCATTAAATTATTTAAATAACAGCATTTTTCCTTCCTCTAAAAATAAAAAATAATTAAATTACACTATACATAATATTTCATCACACACCTTTATATAAAAATTTAAGACAATAATTATTAATAACTTGAACTTAAATTTTTAAAAATCAAGCAATTTAAGTTCAAAATTTTATTAAGTCATTAATACTTATAATCCGATCGTTTCCAAAGTAAAGAAATTGAAATCAAATGAATGGTTACTATATATAATAGGTTGCTTTTTATAGAACTGAATTTTAATCATAATTAAAAAGGATACATGCGAACAAATAGTGTGTACCATATCCTAAGATTTGTTGCTTAGAAGCTTTGTCAAGGAGTACCATTAATCATTATCATTATGTATTTGTGAAACCAAACATTCCCAACGTTATTATTATCATTTAAAGATTCAATTTTTATCATGTCTTAAGTTTTACAAAAAAAAAAAAGGGGGGGGGGGGTGGGGGTGGTCTTCAGCATGCATAAGAGAGCATTAAGTGCCACTACATGTACGCATTGTGCATGGGAATGATGAACAAGTTTTCATTACGCCAAACGCCTCTTTTATTTTTAAGGTAATAACACAGCAGATCGAGTTTGTGACTTTGGATCAAAGATTTTAGTTTAATGGAGCTAAAGAATTTAGTTTGAAACTCCCAAATCTGAAGTACGTGGTGCTCGAACCCTTGGGTTATAGTTTGCTGCACTGCATGCTCGGGGCATCACATGTTAAATGTGTAAGTTGCAACTTGTCGTTGCAGTTGACGCTGAAATATGAATGAATGAAAGAGAATTGAAGAATGAAGATGCGGGTGTCATGATTTGTCTAAGAGAAATTTATTTTCTCTGACCCCATGCACCGGATACTGATACACAGGTGATGGAAATTATTGAGGGTTCAGTCATGAGTTTATGCAATAAACACAACATTATAAGTGATGTATAGGATCATGTATGATCATGACTAATTATGGGTTTAAAGCCTTAAAATGCAGGTTGGCTTCATTCATACAGTTAGCAAAGTTTGTTCCCAAGCATATATTCTTGGAAACTTTCAAGTTTGCTAACTTTAAATGCACTTCAGGCCTGGTAAACTGGTAAGTTGTTGGATTTTCCTGAACATTGACCGCAAAACAAATATCATACCTACCAAAATTGTCTTCAATTAAACTAGTACTGCAAGTGTGTTTCAAGATAGATGCATCAATCCCTGCAGCTTAAATGGTAATTAACTCATATTTTAATTTGGGAGATGTGCTTTCACAAACTTACAGGGAGATACCATGGAAGTAGCAGGAAAAGAAACTAGGAAATGATTGAGAAATTTCACAAAGTTTGAATATTTTGAAGTTCAATTATGAGATGAATCAAGATTCCTAGAAAAAATGTCAGCTCAAACAGGATTATGTTTATATCTTATCGAAGAAAAAAAAGGAAGGTTCCTCAAAAATGCCGTAAAGCAGACAACAATCTTCCTGACTAAGCTTGGAAAAACTAAAGAAAAAAATTCAGAAACAAAAATGTTTTTCTGACTTAGATGGACCCTATGATAGGATGTAATCCCTCCTTGAGTTTAAATGAGATGGACCCTAAACTCATAATTTCCCTAACCATGTCACCTCAAATAGTACATATATCTTCATGAATTGGGTGGACCTAACCATGGAAAAATTTGTGAATACCCATTATCACATTCTTACATCACTTAATAAATAAAGTATCTCATCCCATGCATTTTGGATGTAATCTCTTGGCATATATGGACTACTTGTTTTGCCATTGTCTTCTCAAAGCTTCGGCATTTCTTCTTTATATCTTTATCTACCCTCCTCCCCCCCCCCCCTCTCTTTTATTTTTCCTTCTTTATGTCAATGGATCTTTAAAATTGAGAAAAACAACATGCCAAAGTCAAATGTTCATAAAAGAAGAAGTGCTTCAGATGGTACTACCTTTCTATTTCTTGCAATGGAACCAACCCTATCCTTTGCAAGAATGCAACCATTTTCATGTGAATAATAGAACCTAAACTGAAATTTCCACTTATCTTGTCCTTGGTTTAATATTCAAGTCACTACTTACCATCACCTCACTTTCCTCACATAAATATTCCCATTTCTTATCATCAATTACACGACTGCAAGTAGTACTATATGGACTTTGCAGTTGGGCTTGTGTGTTGGCCCATCTTGATTAAGAGAGAGGCAGAGTTGCAAGTTGCAAGTTGCAAGTTGCAAGTTGGCTACCATATCATTCAAGATACTTCCCCCTGAACAGTAGTTCCCCTAATCATTTCATGCAAATGTTGAATTTGGAAGTCTTTTTAATCAACTACCTTCTATTTAACAAACTAGAAAATTACTAGTTGAAAAGAAAAAAACCTGGTTACAAAAAAAAATGGTTCCTTAGTAATTGTTCAAGCCTCCAAGGGCAATACAATCACCTCCAAATTCTGGCTATAATGGTCACTCCCAAGTCATGCTACTAACAAAACCCAAAATAAAAAGGAAGAAAAGCAAAAAACCTTCCCTCTAAGAAAAATCTGACACTCTCTCTCTCTTAAGGCACTTTTTCTTTTCGCATTTTTTCTTCACTGGTATATAAAAAAAGACAGAAAAAAATAATAATAATAATGGAGGTTGTGTGTTCATTGATTGGAGGGGCATAGCAATCGACGAAAGAGAGAGAAAGAAAGAAAGCAAACAGCAAAGGCAACGAGCAGCGAGTAGTAGTGTAAGTACAAGGAGTAAGCAGCAGGGGACTCCCTCTCTCTCTCTATCTCTCTCTCCAGTAGTCATCGCTCACCACCACTATTTCCATTGCTGGAAACAAAAAGGAACCTCCCACCCTCAAAACCAGTAAAATTTTTTACATCTTTAAAACCCTCAACCATAGATATAAAACATACTATACTCTTCTGAAAAAAAAAGAAAAAAATCTATAAATACCCAATACCTCTTTCGAAAACAGTTGGCCTGTACAAAGGAGAGAGAGAGCTTTGAGAGAAGAAAGCCCAAATGCATAATAGTAATAATAATAATAGTACTACATGATTCTTTTAGCTTGTACCTTTGCATCATATTTTTTTTGGTTTGTGAGTGAGAACAAAGATCTGGGCTTTCTCTTTGTTAAAAAAGAAACTTATTGGTGAGAGAGGCTGGAAAAAATCGTTATCTTTCAAGCTGAGATCTGTTGGGTATTTTTGCTTCTGGGGTTAGTGGTTACGAGCTTCGAGGAACTCAAAGAAAAAGCTGGTATTTTGTACACCCTTTAAGGATCAAAAGTCTTTGTCTTTGGGAGGTGAAATGTGGGCCTAAAGTGTTGGAACATAAAAAAAGAAAAGACTATGTTGTTGTTTTAGCATGAAAGTTTTGATTCAAGAGAAGAGCACTTGGGATTTTTGGGTGGAGAAGAAGAAGATAGGAGGCGGATGAGGCTCAAAGCGATTGTCTTTTGTAGTAAAACCGGTTTCGGTTGAAAAAAAAACGAAAAAAGATAAGAAGTCTTGTGGCTTTGTGTTTTTGTATTGTTTTTAAAGTCTCTTCTTTGATGGGTAAATTGTCAGCTTTTTGCTTAATTGGAGCTGGTTCTTGGTAAGGCATGGTGTTTTTGCGGAAACAAAGGAGTAGAAAGAAAATTTTTTGAGTGTGGGTGTCCTTATCTGAAGGATTTTGGTACTTAATTGGTGTGGTTAGAAGGAGGGGTCTTTGGGGTAGGGGATCTCTTTTCTTGAGGGTATAAACTTGGGATTTAAGGTTGTTGTTATATTTGTTTTGAGAAAAAAAAATGAGGCTTGCTTCAGCTGGTTTCAATCCACAAACCCAGGAAGGTATGCTTCTTATTTATCAAAGTTGCTCAGTTGCTGTGTCTCTCCTTTTTTTCTTCCCCCGTATTTTTTTCTTTAAGGATTAGTTGAGTTCCTTGGGAGAGGGGAGAGGGAACTGAAATTATCATGTGGCTGTTAGAATTTGGGATGTCCATTTGCTTTGTTTTTTGCTTGAGAAAATGTAGCAGAAGCTGAAACCTTAAAATGTTAAACCCCAGATCAGTAACTCCAGTTTATTTGGATTTACCAAGTCTCGAATGTAAAGCTATAGGAAGATAGTTGGATTTCCCTTTGTTGGTTGGTGGAATTCTGTCTTTATTAATTCATTTCTTTTATATTTTTGTCTGGGGTAAACAAGTGCACAAAGGTTTCCAAAATTCTACTTTGATTTGATTCACCGTTTCCTCTTAGACAAGCTGTGGGTTAATATGGTTATGTCTTGCTGAATTTGTCCCCTTCATTTCGTATATGGTTTTGTTTTTTGTGTTCTGATCAAGCGTTATTTTGGAGTTTAATGCATACCCATATTTCTTGGAAGGTTGGGTTTCTTTTGGCGTCCCTTGACCTTTAGATGAAATGTTTTGTTTACTAATTGGGGCTTTGTACTTTGTAATCAATATCAGCTCAATTCTTTATTTTCTTTTCTCTTTTAATTTTGTTGAAGTGGTTTTACATTAATGCTAAATAGATTTTGCAGGAGAGAAGAGAGTTCTGAACTCTGAACTTTGGCATGCATGTGCGGGTCCTCTTGTTTCTCTACCTCCGGTCGGAAGTAGGGTTGTTTATTTCCCACAAGGTCATAGCGAACAGGTTAGTATGCTTGGATTTGGGTTTAGCTTGTTCTTTGTGATGGATTTTGAAACACATTTTGTGTACTGCTGATGGTACGTATGTATCAACTTGCGTTTGCTTCATGAAGAATAAATTATGAATATTGTTTCACTATTTTTGCCCAGGAAAAAGCAAAAAAGTTATTTTGCACCGTATCATCATTACTTCCCTTTCCCTATTAATTGAAAGAATGTAAATAACGTAAGGGTGATCTTCAAATGTCTCCTTTTCAGCGCCAAATACCATCTTACTGTATGGGCATTTGTGTGATGAGCCTCTCCCTAACTCCAACTCATCTGCTTTTTAGCTACCATAATTGATCCTCCAATAGATCTATAGTGGATTTGAGTCTTCCAGCATACCTTATCCTTTTTTTACCTTTTTACCCTTCTATAGAAAATATTTAAACTAAGTTTGAGTATGATATAAAATGTCAGATGGAAGGAGCTTTATATTTCTGGCCGGTGAAACCAGAGTTTTTGCTAGTCTGGAATTTTGTGGAATTTTTTCATATTACCATCCTATCTGACTTTCACACCAACATTAAAAAATTGCAATATACATGTATTTGTCGTTGCAAATCCCTGGGAAACCCAGATTGTTAACCCCCCACTTTCCCTCCCCTCCTTGTTAGGGGAGACCATAAGTGACTGCTGTAGTTTTGTCCTACGTGGTTGGAACCATCAGCTGTTCATAGAGTGCTTATGTGGCCATGGATCATAGGGAACTGTAGGTGGATCTGTATCAAATCTAATTCTGGTTGAAGTAATGTCTCTATTGAGTGAAAATCCATGCATTTCTGAAGGTGTGCTTTCACTTTTTGTAGGAGCTGGAATGGCTTTCTTCCAGTCTCTTGAGTCCCTTCTGCTGTTAGTGCTGTATAGATTCTGTTGTTTATGTTGGTTCTTTATATTTAAACTTTGAAAACTATAATTTTTTTTTTTGGCAAGGATTGGTATATAAGTACATATTTGAGTTATGATTGCTGATTATTAGTCTCTGTGCTTGTGTTATGCCTGCGCATGGGGAGTTTCAAATACGTAGATTTTTATGTAAAACGCTTATGTGACAACTCAAGGTTTTCACAGTAGTTTCCCTTTTATCTAGATTGTCTTTGTATCTTAAAGTCTTTGGCATATCAAATATATTTGTTGGATTTATCAATCTGGTTCTTTCCAAATATAACAGTTCATTTTACGTAAATAGACATCACATTCGGTAATTGGACATACTTTTTGAAGCATATATTGGGGGTTTTCATTGTAGGTTGCTGCATCAACCAACAAAGAAGTGGATGCCCACATACCAAACTACCCAAGCTTACCTCCACAACTTATTTGTCAGCTCCATAATGTTACCATGCATGTAAGGCCTGTTTGGTTTGATTTGGTTTTTGTGATTCTATGTCTTCCTATAGACTTGTCTCTGAAGCCTCAAATTGTCAACTTCAGGCTGATGTTGAGACAGATGAGGTATATGCACAGATGACCTTGCAGCCATTAAGCCCGGTATGCTATTTTGTCTGGATTCTCATTTTGATTCTGCCTGTCTTATTGATTGCCTCAAGTATTGAAGATTACATGTTCTACAGCAAGAACAAAAAGAGGCTTACCTACCAGCAGAATTGGGCACTCCCAGCAAACAGCCAACAAATTATTTTTGTAAAACATTAACAGCCAGTGACACAAGCACTCATGGAGGGTTCTCTGTTCCTCGCCGAGCAGCCGAAAAAGTGTTTCCTCCACTGGTAAACTGTTGTCACCCTAAGTTTTAATGTCCTCCTGTGCTTTTAATGGTTTATTTCTAATTTTATGCTATTGATTGCCTGCAGGACTTCTCCCAGCAGCCTCCAGCTCAGGAATTGATTGCAAGGGACTTGCATGATAATGAATGGAAATTTAGGCATATATTTCGGGGTGAGTTGACCAAGCATCTACTTTTCCTCTTCAAATATGGATAAGTTTGACCAAGAAATGCAATTATCAGCTTCATATTCCTGTTAAGTTGTAGAGAATGGCTTTTTAATTTATCATGTGTGCTCAAGAAGTCATAAGTAATTTTTCCAGTTAGACAATTGAAACTACCTTAATTATAATTGTGGCTACTGTTGATTATTGTCCCAAGACTATAAATTGTACTTAACTAACAGTCATTGACTTGTGTGATGCAGGCCAGCCTAAAAGGCACCTCTTGACAACTGGATGGAGTGTATTTGTAAGTGCTAAAAGACTAGTCGCGGGTGATTCAGTGCTTTTTATCTGGTAGGTATCTGGCTTGTCTTCCATTTCAGCTTGCCTCTACTTGCATCCGAACAGATTTCATTTAATTTTTTCTCTGTGTTTCTTTAAAGCCTTAGCAATCTCATGTCCAAATGTATAATTCTAGCTGTTCTTTGGTTGAACTTTTTGGGCTGCCAAAAAAAAGATCTTGAGAATTCTAGCCATGCTACTTGTAGTTTTTGCTTATTTTTTCAGATATTTAGCCAAAAAAACACCGATGACTTTCTATAAAAAAGATTGATATGATGTTTGTTTAGGTGCATTTCATTAGTTGAGTTTTGGGGTAGAAATATTCCTCATGGACCTTCTGAGAATCATTTCTTCTCCTTACATGTTACGTGAAGGGTGCAGCAATGGAGAATGCTCTCTCTTTCTCTCTCTTGACATTTGTCTCATCTCCAACTTTTGGGGCTCTTTGAAATATTTGCTGTAGATTGTTGGTATATTGATGCTCAAACCAACATATGGGTTCTTTTGACAGGAATGAAAAAAATCAATTACTTCTTGGTATCCGACGAGCTAATCGACCTCAAACTGTAATGCCTTCGTCAGTTTTATCTAGTGATAGCATGCACCTAGGGCTTCTTGCTGCCGCTGCTCATGCAGCTGCAACAAATAGTCGTTTCACTATTTTTTATAACCCAAGGTATGGTGCTATTGCTATGCATTGAAAGACTCATAACACTATTCTGTCTAGTGATTTCTTAACCCTTCTAAACTTATTCCCCTACAATTCAGGGCTAGTCCATCGGAATTTGTCATACCTTTGGCAAAATATATCAAAGCTGTCTATCATACGCGAGTCTCTGTTGGTATGCGCTTTAGAATGCTGTTTGAAACAGAAGAATCGAGTGTTCGTCGGTAAGTTTTAAATCTTTTTGCTTTAACAGTTGTTTCTGACTGTTTAAAATGGCTTTCCTTACGAAAGGATTAAATTATTCATTCTTTTAACAGTATATTCATGTCTGATTGGCTTTCCTTATATAAGGATTAAATTGCAGTCATGCTATAGAAGTTAGATCCGCTGTTTTATTTGTGCCCTTTTCTAATGCCTTAGACAATCATCTAACAGACCCCTGTGTTCTCTTTCTTTGTTTTTTTTTCCTATCCCATATGTTTTCTTGTGAATATTGTGGGCTTTGCATCTGATGATTGTGCATTACCCAGATACATGGGCACGATAACTGGCATAAGTGACTTAGATCCTGCTCGGTGGCCAAATTCACATTGGCGATCAGTGAAGGTATATTGAGAATAATTGCCTATATTATCTGTTTATTGAGAATTTTGCATATTTGTTGTTTCAGATTTTCTATCAATGGTGATGAGATTTTGTGGAGTTGAACTTATTTGCGTAGGTTGGCTGGGATGAATCAACAGCTGGAGAAAGACAGCCAAGAGTTTCCTTGTGGGAGATTGAACCATTGACAACATTCCCAATGTATCCAGCTCCATTTCCTTTAAGGCTTAAGCGACCATGGCCACCAGGATTACCTTCTTTCCATGGTATGCTAGTCTGCTGCTAATCCATGGCTGTGCAGTTTCAACTCTCTGTTTTGTTCTCTTCTCTCCTTTGCTATGTTGTCTTTGAACATCATTGATAAACATTCAATGCCTATTTCTTTTTATTTGTGTGTGTAACTCTGTAGCCTCCTTGTTCCTTTAAATTTGACTTTCTTTTGCCTTAGGTATCAAGGATGATGATCTAGGCATGAATTCTCCACTTATGTGGCTACGGGGAGATGCAGATCGAGGAATGCAGTCTCTGAACCTTCAGGGAATTGGAGTTACACCATGGATGCAGCCGAGGCTGGATGCTTCCATGGTGGGTCTGCCGGCTGACATGTACCAAGCTATGGCTGCTGCTGCACTGCAAGATTTGAGGGCTGTGGATCCTTCCAAACCAGCAACTGCTTCCCTTCTGCAATTTCAGCAACCCCAAAATCTCCCCTGCAGACCTGCAGCTCTAATGCAGCCCCAGATGTTGCAGCAGTCTCAACCTCAGGCCTTTCTTCAGGGTGTTGAAGACAACCAGCACCAGTCTCAGTCTCAGGCCCAAACTCCCCCACATCTGCTTCAGCAACAGTTGCAGCACCAGAACTCGTTCAATAACCAACAGCATCCACAGCATCCACTGTCACAGCAACACCAGCAACTGGTCGATCATCAGCAGATTCACAGTGCAGTGTCTGCAATGTCACAGTATGCTTCAGCCTCTCAATCCCAGTCGTCATCATTGCAAGCCATGCCTTCACTTTGCCAACAACAGAGTTTTTCTGATTCAAATGGGAACACAGTGACCAGCCCTATAGTCTCTCCTTTGCATAGTCTTTTGGGTTCTTTCCCGCAAGATGAATCATCCAATCTGCTCAACTTGCCTAGATCCAACCCTGTAATTACTTCTGCTGCATGGCCATCTAAGCGGGCAGCTGTTGAAGTTCTCTCATCTGGATCACCACAGTGCGTTTTACCCCAGGTAGAACAATTGGGGCCAACCCAGACAAACATGTCTCAAAATTCTATTTCTTTGCCACCCTTTCCTGGCAGGGAGTGCTCGATAGACCAAGAAGGGGGTACCGATCCACAGAGCCATCTCTTATTTGGTGTTAATATAGAGCCTTCATCTCTTCTAATGCCAAATGGCATGTCAAGCCTTAGGGGAGTTGGCAGCGATAGTGACTCCACTACCATACCCTTCTCTTCTAATTATATGAGTACTGCAGGCACGGATTTTTCAGTTAATCCAGCAATGACACCTTCCAGTTGCATTGATGAATCAGGTTTCTTGCAGTCTCCAGAAAATGTGGGCCAAGGAAACCCACAAACTCGAACCTTTGTTAAGGTCAGTGACCTTCTGTTTTTAATATATACTTCAAGATTAATGAATTTGGCAGGTCTTCTGAGTTCCATTGGGTTTGTGAATTTTGTTGCCCTTGTTTTACGGACACAGATATTTTGATTCTTGGAAATTGATGTGAATATTTTAACTATGAAACAGGTTTATAAATCAGGGTCCTTTGGGAGGTCACTGGATATCTCTAAATTCAGCAGCTACAATGAGCTGCGCAGTGAACTTGCACGAATGTTTGGCCTTGAAGGCCAGTTGGAGGACCCCCTGAGATCAGGCTGGCAGCTTGTATTTGTTGACCGGGAGAATGATGTTCTTCTCCTCGGTGATGACCCTTGGCCGTGAGTTTCTGTTCTCATTTCCACTTTGTATAATATAGTTTTGTCACAAACCCTAGGACGCAAGTCAAGTTCTTTGGACCATTTAGTTTAATGAAGTGTTGCATTCCATCCTACAAATAGTTTTGACATGCATGCACATGTATGAAACTTGGTGGGTTAAATATCAACCCTTTTGGGTTCATGTATTTAAAATCTCTTTTGGGGTTCCACATGCTAACTTCTTGATTTGCTAATTCTGTGACTCCTTGTTTGTCTTTCCACCAGGGAGTTTGTGAACAGTGTGTGGTGTATCAAGATACTTTCACCACAGGAAGTGCAGCAAATGGGCAAACGAGGCCTGGAGCTTCTAAACTCTGTCCCAGTTCAGAGGCTCTCTAATGGCAGTTGTGATGACTATGTGAGCCGACAGGACTCTAGAAATTTGAGCTCCGGTATTGCTTCGGTGGGGTCGTTGGACTACTGAACAATTTGACCGGTTAAGATGCTATTTCTCTCCTGTAATATTAGCGACTCTCGCAACCCTGTTAATTTTTATAGTAGGTGGAAAGAGCTGCCTAACTCTAGCTTGAAGTTTATATATATAATATATATAAGCTAATACTGTAATTATAAGAGATCTTTGTCGCATATGTTATTGAAATATGTACAATCCATATTTATTAGGATATCAAATATTTGTCAAGCAAGCTTAGCTTTGCCCCTCACATTCTTGAGTAGTCAATTTATTATGAGGTGAACTGGTGAAGGGTACAGAAGAAATGACAATGAACTTGATGCTCAACCCTTTTGAAGTTTCCCAACTTTTGAAAACTCCTTTCTGGTATGAAATTGGATGGCTAATAAAATCCAAGAGCCATGTGATGGGTCCTTATGGTAACAAAGGTGTCAAAGACCATTAGTTTGAAAATTGGCCCCCTTTTTCTTGATTTGTTCCAACTTTTGAAAAGTGAGCATAATCCCTTAGTTTCTCTATCATCATCAGCTCATCAGCCTAGCGGGGTTGTCAATATCCAACTGAGGGGAGGCATATACCATCAATTCGACCAAGTCACCTATTTGATGACAGTGAGACTAGTCCTTCAAACATATCCTGGAAAAATAAAAAAGTTCTAGTGTCGGGGTTGTTGAAGAAGGGTAAATGATGGCATCTAGACCCAGGGAAATATATGTATCTGATGTTCCATCGCTGCTCATCCAGACGGCACAATGATTGTACAATAACCATTTTTCTTTGGGATGGTATTCTAAAGCATTAAGAACAGATTTTTACATATCAGCACGACAAGGAGAATTCATCTAGCAAGGGTGTAAAACATCGTATCTAGGACATGTTTTTATGCCTCGATAGACTACCTAGGGGCAGATCAAAATATCTGCTGCATTTCTGTCTCATCAAATTGTGGGTACTTGTTTTTAGAGGTGAAAGTTTGCTGCAACTCAAATCATGATGGCACGAGAACCCTACAAATCGCTAGGAAAACGTAATGGGATCGCCCATTGTTATTTCTCACCCGGGATTTAAACAAAAAAAAGAAGTATACTCTTCTTTGTTTGATCTTTTTCCCCCGGGGCCGGGAGGGAATCACATGCAGAGCAGACAGAAGATGAAATGGAAGGTTTTCAATAATTCCGTGGTCTACTTGACGGGGCCAGCTGGATGTCGGTAGACCTGACATGTAAGGCACGTGTCCTCATTCTTCTACCCTCATCCACAAAGCCAATTTTCATTGGAATTTCTACCACTTGGGGATAAAAATTCAATGAACTCAAAAGAAGGGGAGGGGAGGGGAGGGAGATTTTAGTTGAGGTCTCCTTTTTGGGTTGTGGGACTGGGTGGCCACAGTGTAAAGGTGGGAAAAGGGAAGGGTTTTGTGTTTTTGTGATTTGCATGTTGTGGGGCATTTGATAATAGATAGGACTTAGTTTGAGGGATGGGAATGGTGACAAAGGTAGGGCACCCAGCAACAATAATAGTACCAATTAAAGGGTTGGGTTGGGTTGGCAATCCAACAACCTCCGCTCTAAGCCCCTCATGTTTTGGGTGGGAAAAGTTGTCCTTTCTCCTTTTAACTGGCACTGCACCAATGCTTTTGCTTGACCCCATCTCCTGCCAAGCATGTAACATGGCCAAAAAGAAAACGTTCAAACTCGTTTAATACGTGCGAAAAGCATGTCGACAGGTCTTCATTTTTGGGTTGGCAAGTAGTAGAAGATTTTATGTTAGCTGTAAGAGATTTGCCACTGCCCACTGGTGACGGAGGATTGGTTTTTCAAGTTTTTGTTAGAGAAGGACGATTGCTTTTTCATCTTCTCGATTACACTCCCCTTGCTTGGTGCATAACCATTTTCGATCCCCCTCTTCATGACTGTGCCGTAGATTAACAGAAATCTTCCGTTACGAGTGCAAATCCTGGGAGAGTAATGGAAGATGGTTGGTGCATTACGGTTCAAAGGTTTATGTAAAACAAGGACATGAACAATAGTACAGCAAGTTTTAGTTTTTACTGAAAATCAGATTGGAGATCAATCAGCTTAAGCCATGCTCTTTATCACCCTCGCTTTTTCTACTTTTGACATTTTCAGTTGTCTGAACCCATCAAACTCATGGATAAAAGTCCTTTCTTTTCTTTTCCACCCTTTGATTACTCTCACCAACATTCATAAAAGGAAAATGCATGGTACAAATTAAACAAAAGTCATCCGAATGAGAAGAAGAGGTTCAGAATTACTAGTGTTGGGAAAAAGCCACTGCTCCTCAGAGAATATGCTTGGCACAAATCAACCAAGTCCATGAATCAGAAATTGCTTGGTAATTGGTGTCGCTCGCCAAAGGCGTCAAACAGAAATCTAGTGCAGTGCTGGGGTAGCACTGGAGGGAAAGTTAGTTAACTTAAAATCCCAGAGGAACCAAAGAGATCAGAGAGGAGCCACCGATGCATAAATTGTCAAAACCAGCGTGCATGCTTTGCCATGGACCGTGGCCCTTGGATCACCGAGGCAATTCCAATTTTCAAGCCCAAATTATGCTTTTAAGCCCAACAAGCCACACCAAACCACGGGGGGTTTGGAGTTTTGGTTGACATGGGTCTAGTCTCTTTCAGAGGTTGAAGCTTGCCGGAGCCCAAGTCTTCAAGGCTACTGGCTGATCTATGCCGAACCAGATCGCAGTAAGGGACATAAAAGAGTAGAGAGATTACACAGCTGATTCCCCTTCAAAAAAAGCCAACAGCACAGTTCCACATGAACTTTAAGCCATTAGAAACTAGCCCTTGTATTTAGTTACTTTTGAGCCTCAACTTAGAGGCTCCATTAAGTCAGGTAATTTGATAAATGATCCTTCCCTTGTGTAATTTTTCTTTTACATGCAAAGAGAAAAAGATTGGGATACTGGAACAAACATTATTCCATGTTTTCACGATGCATGCTTCCTTTGGAACGAGAGATCATTGGGTGTGAAAATACTATTGGCATTAACATTAATTGCATCGATTGCAGTATTCATTTTATCTTTCATTTAACAACAATAAAAACTGAGGCCACGCTATTAAATACAACACTCTTGGACCATCACTAAAGCTCAAGACAGAGGACATGAGATTTGCTACTTGGGGGCTCAAGGAGTGTATGAGCAATTTTACTTTTATTCATTGTTTACTATATTATGACAACCAGCCACAACAGATGTAATGGGATGATGGCATTCTTCCTGTCTGCCGAATGTATTCTGCTTGAGCAGCAGTCCTTTCAGCTTCTCGATTTTTTCTGGCTTCAGCTGCAGCTCGTTTTTCTTCTGATCTTTGCCTAGCCATAGCAAT
Source organism: Theobroma cacao (assembly GCF_000208745.1). NCBI lineage: Eukaryota > Viridiplantae > Streptophyta > Magnoliopsida > Malvales > Malvaceae > Theobroma > Theobroma cacao. The sequence goes on from NC_030855.1 coordinate 21,603,835, forward strand.
CTTCTTCACCATCTTTGCTTGAGCTTGGGCTCTCATTTGCTCTACTTTCGCCTGAAAAGCGACAGACTTACAATTATTACCAGCACTTATAGCTCAGCACATGGCCACATAAATGATCTTTTCGGATTGCAATCTTTCTGGTTAAACAAAGGCTCAAGTCAAATGTTTACAGATTTTGTAATGGCACTTAATTCAGTTAACTGCATTATCTCCACCTAAAACCAAACCATTTCGCAAGGTTCATTTCCACTGAATTGTGTTAGAGATTTGAGTATAAGATTAACATAAGTCTCTTTCCTACTAATTTTTTATCCAGGTTCACTCTCTTTCTCACTGAGCTTTTACGTAACCAATTACCATCAAAGAAGAGCTCAGTACTCTTTAAATTTTCATAATAAGAATTACTTTTGAGTATGCGTCAAAAAGGGATTTACATACCTCTATTCTCCGCATCTCTGCTTCTAGTTTTGCTCTCTGCTGACTCTCCCATGCTTGAATTTTGATCTCTTCACGTTTATACCTAATAAATTGAGATATGCATTCAGCAAAAGTAAAAAGATAGGACATAATTTTATGAGCATACAATACTGAACAAATTGGCGAAGTATTGGGTCATATGAGAACCTTGCTGTATGCCTAGACTTTTCAGCTTCCTCCCATGCTGCTGCTCGCTTTTCATATTCAATCTGTTCAGGCTCCTCTGTATTACTGGTTTCAACTGAAGATGTATTGTTTTCCTTCTCATCTTTGCTTGCCCAAGCAGCGATATTCATCTTGCCAAGCTGGACACCAAGGGCTACAATCTCTCTTCTTGTCTTGAGCTTCAATTCTTGCTCAGACAACTCTTTCTTGCGATTATTAGTGGGACGCTGTGACTCATCATCTGTAGTGTGGTCCAAAGGCGTTGATGTTGGTTCCCCTCTACGGGGAGTTGATGGAATTGAAGATGTTGGGCTTCGGAGTGGGGTTGTTGCCCCTGCAGGTGTAGCTGTCCTAGAAGGCTCTTGACTTGTAACAGGGGTCATTTCTGTTCCCATATCTCTCATAGAAACTGATCTTATTGCAGGTACAACTGCAAGGTCAAATCTTCAGGTATGAGATATAGACTAAAGAATAAATAACTGCAAGAAATGAATTGTGAACTAAAGAAGATAAAAAAAGCTTCAGGCCATATGGAGGGGTATAATGAAAAGAAAATAATATTGCAACTTTTGTCCAAAATTTAAAAAGAAAAAGAAAAAACTGGGCAATGTTGTGACAGCAGAAAAACCAAACTCTACAAATTCCCAAAAAAAAATTTCATCTTATAAAGGAGCTGGAAATTCCTATTTGTGCTCCCTACAGGGTTAGCTGACCATCAAGATGGTTTCAGGGCCCATATAGAAATCATCAAATGCACATGTAATTATATTATGGCTTAACCCACAAACCCTTCAGTCAAAGATTGCAAATGCATAAAATTCTGCTCCATCAAATGAATTCCAGCATGAAACATAGCATCCATTTGGAGACAAGCAGACTGGAAGAAGCAGTTGCTCAGCCCCATGACTCAAATCTGTTGCATGCGGATCAACATTCAATGTTCTTAATCACATTATAGTGCAAGTGCTCATTACATTGGTCCAATGGTACAGTATACTAAATATCAACCTGGATGTGCAGTGCATCAGTAAAAATGCAGCAGCAAAGTGATAAAAGCTCAATGAGCAAATTTACCTGTAGTATCTTCTGCTGAACTTTCCCTCTGAGCCACTTCTCTCAAGTCCTTACTGTGAGGATACTGATCACTTGACAGATTTCCTCCACACGCTTGAGCTGAAATTGGATGAGCTCCAGCAGGAATAAAAGAGAACTTCTCGAAAGGCATCTGCACAGCAGATTGACAGAAATCTACCCTCTTAGTGTCAGCTATGCGATTAACAGCTGACCTCTGATCATAATTTGCAGATTCTGGAGCAACTCTCACCATATTTGTCATGTGAAAGCGATTAGCTTGGTTGTTAAATGCATTCTTCTTAGCATAGGTAGCTTGCAAATTTTGCCTGTTCATTATCCATTTCTCTGCATCATTCCACTTAGATGACATAGGTCTTGAGTATGACCTTGTCATGGAATTAGGAAGTGCTCTCTCCCCTTTGTGAAACTCAAAGCTTGATGAACTAGCATTACTATCATAATCAAGATTTTCATCTTCTATGGTCCTTATTGGATGAATTGCACTAGAATTACCATTATCACTCTTTGAGAATTGCTGCAACTTAGAACGACCCACATCGATGCTCTCCCTAGGCAGTGACTCCTTTGGTTGGCTAGAAATTTGATCGTTTAGGCTGGAATCCAACACTGTCTCATTGGATATTTTGACAGGTGCAACATCTAAGCTGGGAACTGTGATTCAATCAAATATGTATAAATCATGATGCAGATTTAGATAAAACACTTTGCATCTGCTCCCTGTCTAAATCCAGGCCAAGAAGCAAATGGAATCATATTTAGCCGTGTTAGAGCTACTATTCAAATTTATGTTTCAACAAAAAAAAAATGAAAAAAACTTAAAACAACATGTTAAAAGCGCATCTAATTTCAGGCGATAAGAGCTTCAAGAGTAGCAGAGTTCTACCCAGATAAAAAATTTTCTGAAGCTTAGCTACTAGCATCATTAAGGGCAAAGAAAAAAAAAGAAATTACTAGCTTTACAGCACAGAAGAAGACCAATATAAAGGTAATAATAATAAAAAAAAGGAGAGAGACTAACAAACCTTCCTCATAAAACTCTCCACTCTTAGAGGCTAATAGACTGTTGACAAACTCAGCATCCTCAATCCTAGAAGGAGATGTCCTTGAAGAGTTGCTGTTTGATCCATCCTTCTTTCTATGAAGAGGACCCATCAGCTTCATCCTCAATTTACTTGGTGAAATAGAGATACCGCTCTGCAATATAGATCACAAAAGAGATTTCAAAGGAAAGAAAAGAAAGAAACTGTAATCCACAGCTTCAAATGATAAAAAGAAAGCTTCCCTTTACGTACAGTCAGTTTACCAAAGTCATTTTCCTACGCCCATATTAAACTTTCGATTAAATACGAGAAAAAAGATCATGATCCCTTTCTATTGCCTAGCATCCATCAATAAAGAGAAAATGTAATACAAACAAATTAAACCTTCCCATCACAGCCCACTTTAAAAAATAAAATCAAAATCAAAATCATTCAACTTCCTGCATAAAACAAGTGAGGACAACCAATTCCCAATTTCCCATCATCTTCAAAGCCTCCATCTTTAGCAAAAAAGGAAGAAAGAAAAAATCAACCCAATACCAATAAATTGTTTGGCCTCACTTTTAATTCAACAAAAACTTTGAACTTCAAAATTTGTCTAAAACCAGATCAAAACAAAAACCAATCACCGCCGAAAGCCAAGTTTCTTTTTTTCATTTCACATTTTAACTCCCTTTCTAAAACAAAGTTGCCATTAACAATTCATAAACCAAAATTTCTAAACCCCGTTAGATTACAAAAGCTCAAACAACAAAAAAATAATGGCTTACCTGAACTTTGTCTATTCTCTCGTACTCCATTAGATTTCTCTCCTCTCTTTCCTTCTTTAACTCTAATAAGGCTCCAAACGAGCTCTGTTTCCTTTCGTTCTCTCACTGTAGAGTTTCTAACTTTCTAAGTTAAACAAGCAGAGAGAGAGAAAAAAAACCATGACAGTCTCTGTGCTTTGAGTGTTTTGTAGCCGACAAGTGTATACGAATGTGACCACTGTTCAAATAATGGATCCTCGCTTCTTCTCACCTCTCTCCATTACAACCTTCTACTCCTTCCCCCTTTCTGATCTCGCCACGTCATCACTTCATGGGGGTCCTCTGACGTGGCCGTATCAGGGTGGGCCGACCTATGGGAACTCTTGCTCGGCGCTAAGAAGAAGTTCAACCTTTGAACACAAAGCTAGCCCGAGGAATCGCCGATTAATACAAAAACGATTTCTTTTATAGTAATTCTTTCAATTAGTGGGTACTAAGAACTGGGTTCTTCTTTTCTTCGACAAAAGACAACGGAAAGTATAGAAATGATGAAGACCCCAAGGCCTCGAACCTTTTCAAGAACTGCAATGATGAAAAAGTGGAATTTTATTTTGCATTGAATAGTAACTGCCCATTGCCTTCTAAAGCAGCAATTGGGTCATTATCAATCATTCACAAAATTTGCAAGTATAGGATGGAAACTCCATTATTATTACACTTTCTTCCCTTTTTTTTTTATTCACTGTTTTGAGGATTAACTATGTTTAAATGTTTACAGAACAGCACATTTGAATTAAGTAGTAAAATCTGAAATGATAATAATGCCAGATCAATCAAGTCTAATCATTTAATTTATGTTCTTTCTTTAGTAATTAATGACCTGGAAAATTTGACTGGTTGGGTGGTCCTCACTATTCCAATGTTTGACCAACGTGGATAACAACATTTATTGTTAGAGTCCAATTAAGATTTTCTACCCCTTATTTATTACCCACGTTTTGCACACAAAAATGTAAGTATTATCCATAAGTGAATAATACGGTCAAATTAAGTAATTAGTTCTTTTATATTTTATTAAGATAATAAATTTATTTTTTATATAATAATTTCTATAAATTGAGTAATTATATTTTTTAAATTTAATAATATCAAATTAATTATTATGAATTTTAAAATTTATATATTAATTATGTTGTTATAATATTTGATTGTGTTGATAAGATTTTTTTACTGATATAATATTAAATTATGTAGCATTTCACGAATGATATAATGATAGTATTGACAATTATATGACGTAATCAAATATTGATATTGATTTTACAAGTATTAACGTGAAATTGTCTTGTATGAGATTACCGTATGATAAAAATGTTTAAACTACTTAAATACTAACAGGGTTGTGATTAATAAAAAATCCTAATAAATATTATGTTTTTAGGCGTATTTGGATAAAGGTGAACCGCATAGGTTAATTCTCTTTGAAATATTCAATATTTTTACTTTTTACATTTATTTTTATTACTATAAAATAAATAAGAGACTTCTTCATAGGTTAGACAATGGATTTGAAAGTACATTTCACTATTTCTTCTGGTTTTGTTTCTCTTTTCCTTTTAATTTGCTGCATTTGTTTGGGAAATATTCAATACTAAATGATTAGACTTGAAGAATCAACATAGATGGGCATTTGGTAAAAAGATCAATTAATGACACATCATTGGAGTCATAATTATTTCTTCTAAAACTTACTTTCATTTATCTTATGTATCTGAACCATGCAAAGTGCATAAACAAACTAACAAGAGTGAACCTAAGGCTATAGGCCTGGCACCCTACCTCCTGCAAGAAAAAACAATGAAAAATCATTTCTTTTCATTTATGGAAAAGAAAAATAATTGAACCCAAAAGAGCAGTTGGAAAAAGACATGGTTCAAAACCCTTTTATAGTCTTGAGGTTGTTTGCTTCTACCTTTGACCAATGTCGAGGAAGGGTAAAGTGGAAGCAAAAGATGACGCCAGGACCGTACCAGACTGAGATAAAAACTGAAGCGAGAGTGGTTGGTTGGTGGTTTCAAATTGGCCAATACGGTTTGTTCTTCTTGCCACTGTGTCAAAGGTTTGGTGAAAGTCGAAAGATTTTGGCAACGTAAATCTAAACCAAAAATCTAACGTGATTGACATGACATTCTACCATTCTATGTCGTAGATATCTCCAAACAAACGGAAGCCTCCCAAGATTTACATATAAAAAAGTTTTTTTCCCCACTAATCACCGCATTAATTATTCCTAGATTTTTTTCCCTCACTTTTAACTTATAAAAAGTAACCGTCTCGTGGGTCGATTATTTTGTGATTGGTCACCCCACGGTCAGATAAGAGAGTGTTAAATAGGTGCTCTGTAAGGGAATTCAAAAAAATAAGTAATCGGTGGATATAAGAGAATTCATTGATTAATTTTAAAAAATAGAATAATATAAAAATATTTTAGATATTATATGTTTAATATTAACACCGTTTACTTATTGGTAACTTAGTATTATTTTGAAAATTAGTAGATTTGTGGTAAATATTGTTAAAACTTAAGGGTGTTAATGTGTTTTACCTTAATATGTAAATTGAAAATGTAAAGAACACAACAAGGCTCTTGATAAAAAATTAAAAAAAATTAAGACATTTTATACAATATTTTCCCCAAACATACCACAAAAGGGTTTGTGGCATGAGAAAGAAAGCACTTGGATTAAAATTGTTTAAACATTTGGTAAAAAATTTTTTCATAGTAACTTCTTAGAATTTCCAAGATTCAAAAATAAAAAAATAATAATAATATCATTGAAGTTGAGATAGAGAATAATAATATCAAAAAAATAATAAAAATAATAACTTATGGTAATTAGTGTTGTGAGATAGAGAATAATTAAATTTACGTGTTCCATAACTTAGAGCAGTGAACAAGAGTGCTATGAAATAGATAATAAATATCACATCATCATTAATAAATCATCATATTTAATGCCACATCAATGAAAAAGTGTCACGTTAACATAAATAACAGAAAAAATTTAATATGATTAACAATTGAATTGAAATTGTTAATTTTATAAAATATAGGACTCAATTTTTACAAATTATTGTACAGACTAGATCCACCACTTTACTAAGTACAAGACTAATTGGATAGTTTAATCTATAATTAATTATCATAATAATAATCAATAATAAAATCAAAAAAATGTTATAGTTGCAATAAATACAACTATGTCCTTTTTTCTTTTTTGAGATGTCACTTAATTTTTTTTTCTTTTTAAGACATCTAATACTCTTACTTTTTTATATCACAAATTTTTTTTATATTAAAAAATATTGAACATCTATTTTCTAAAAAAAAAATCAAATTTTAATATAAAATAAATGAAAATCAAAGCTTTTATCTTAATTTTAGTGAAAGTAAAAAAAAAAAAGAGATAAAAAAAAGTTTAAGTTGCTCCTATCATTATTCAAATGGTTAAATCATTCAATGAATTAGTTAGACAATTAAACACAACTTGTAAACTTATAATTTTTAATAAAGACAATATTAAATTCCGACACTTCAATATAATTACTAAAAAAAGTACTAATTAAATTAATTAGTACCTTGTAATTGATCTTATTATTATTGATCTTAATTTGACGGTCAGCATATTGCAAGATTTCCAAAAGTATGATACACGATTTTTTCATTTTTGGGTACAAAGATCTGATCCACGATAAATTGAATAAAAGAAAATGCACCAAAAAAATGAAGGGTGGAAATCGACGCCGCAAATCTCGCCATACCGACTCTTAATAAATAAAACAAGAATCATATTTTTCAACGATTAAATATTTTATAAATATGAAAAGAAATAAAATTATTATACCAGTGGGAGTTTTGAATTCCTCGCAGAGTTTTTCACGATTATTTGAAAGGCATATGATTGGAAGGGAGTGAAGGGTCGTAGTAATATTGAACAAAATCGAGGGAAAAAAATAGAACGAGGGAAGGTAGGAGCTAAATATTCCTCCTTTTTAAGTCAAAGGGTCAAAGATACTTGGGAGAACACATCCACCGATGTCCTTTTCTTTATTTATTTTATTGTTGCAATTATTATTATTATGTGAAGGGGTGAATGAATGAATGAAGAGTTGTCAGAAAAGAGAAGGGAAGGTTTCAGAATTCCATAATGTGACCTCCATTTTTTACCCTTAAAATAAAGGGACCCCCTGCCCTAAACCTTGTTGGGGCATTAACTAATTAAATCCCATTTTTAAATAGTGAGAGAGAGAGAGAAAGGGACATCTGGATACCTCCCTTGTTAATTTTGCTTAGGCATATAAGATTTGATAGAGCAAAGTACCTAACCCATCCTCTCTAAACTGATTTTTTCATCCTCAAATGTTGCTAGGCCTCAGATGGGGGGGAAAGGCTTTATATCTATTTACTATAAATAAGAACCTAATATCATCATCTTTTTCATTCTTTTTTGTTTTTAATGATCTTGAGACATGTGCTGAGATCAAATTCAGAGGCTTCATCATTGAACTCTCCCAAACTTAGTTGATAAAGGGGTGAATTAAGAATTACTCATGTGAAAAATTGTAAGATAGAAGAACATAAAAACCCCATTATTTTCAGTCCTTTTTTTTTTTACATTTAATGATATGCTTCCATGGGGTGAAAAAGGACAAGGTTGAACTTGAATAAGATGATATCTGCAAAAGAGAAAGGAAAAGGTTGAACTTGTATGGATATAAATTATTAAGGCTGTTTTGGTAAAGAAAAAGTTTATAACACTACTTCTTTTGGTTAAAGATTAAGACACCATTATCTACATTTCTGAATCCTTCATTTACTAAATGATGCTAAGAATGGATAAGCATTCCAATTTTCTCTCTAAAGAATAAGGTACAAAATTTGGGAAAATGTTAATTAGGGTTGATTTGATAGCACCGCTCACCAAATGGATAGGATATAATTTGGGTTATTTGGGATATTGATTGGACACTTGACATTTGATTAATGAAATTAGTACAGGTTAGATGAGAGGTTTTCTATCACTTTCCAAGGATAACAATGCCATAAGACCAGATGTAACATTCCCAAACAATTTTCCAAGTTGCTGGAGTCACGGAACCAAATTAAGATTTGTCTCTTACCAAATGATTTTGGCATACTAGACCTTAGCCCCTGGGTGTATTAAGATTAGAGCTTCTTTTATCTTCACCAAATGTTTCTAGGCTACAAAATCCAATGCTCAACCTTGGAAAGCAAATAATGCCAAGTCCTAACGCCATGTTGGGGGAAAATACCTTCTTGGATTCCAAGGTCTTTATCCAGATGTATTAAGAATTAAGGGCACTAAACTCAACCATTAAATGTACAAAAAACAAAAAGTAATTACGTTATCCACTCACTATAATTTTATTCTAGGCACAATGCCCTAGGGAAAGGTTAAAGGGTCCTCTCCCTCTTATGATAATTTTGATGTGAAGGGAAGGGGTGGGCGGCTAGCAAGCAGTCCTTTCTATAAGCGTTTCCTTGGGAGAATTTTGCCTTAAAGGAAGGTGTACATTCTTTATATAAATGTGTCGTAATTAAAACAATGGTGTGGGGCTGAGTAGGTTGTGGATTTGGAGATGTATTCACATGTAATGTTCCCATTGTCACCTGGTTCATGTCCTTTTTGTAATTAAGGGCAATGGCATGGATGTCGTTGGTCAGGGCTTGGGTGGCCGGCCCTTGGATGGCTATAGATGTGAACTTGGTGACTTGGCCAACATTTTTTGACCATGTTATCTTCATGGCAAGAAGAGCCCAAGAGGGGCTCTTGACACGCTTACCTCTTTCTTTTTGTTTTTATTTGGGTTCTTATCTGTTTTTTCTTAAATGTATATAATTTTAAAGTATTCAATTTCAATCATGAATTATTTAGATGAACCCAACACTCATAATTCCATAAACTAATATTGTATACAATTAATTATGAGAGATATCCAATGGCTTGTGGGGTTGATTTGGAAATTTGGGAATGTGCCCAACTTTAGAAGAAGCCATGGAATACGGCTTGAGATTGGCCTGAAATTGTGCTCGAAGAAGATAATGTCATTTGAGACTTGACTATACAAATAGTTCAAATAGTAATTGCATTCCATGATGCAATTACCATATGAAAATTCTTTTTTTTTTTTAAAGCCTGCCTCTTGAGTTGTCTTAATAAGTCAGGTGATTCCTCCTACCACATTGGATTTGATAAGGTACGACGGTCTTCAAAGTTGATCCTTAAAAGTACAAATTTAACTGGCAATGTATGATGATGTACCTCTTCAGTCTTCATAAATGAATGAAAATTATAAAATTGTAACCTATCTTAAATACTTTGTCTCTTGTCTTCCTCATAAAAATTGACAGGGTTCTATGTCTATCACAGGGCAGAGCAGAGCAGAGGTCAAAGTTTTAACCCCTTGGGTACCTGCAAGATTGCCTGATCTTCTCTTTTTCTGCCATTCTTTGTTTTCTTGCTTTCTAGCTGCAAACCTGGAATTCCTTTATGTTATCTCTCTTCTTGGAATCCCCTGTACCACTACGTTTTGCAAGTTCCAAAAGACCATTATTTATGCACCCTAACAATAAAAATGAAGGAATGTGGAAGGAAATTCCAAAAAAAAAAAAAAATCTTTAGAATGGAGGGAAATCTGGTTCAGAAATTTGAAAAAGGCTGAAAAATGTTGGTCAAACCTGTAATTTAATGTCTGGTAGAATTTATATTGTCAGGACAGTCCAAATTTTCATTCATGGCATAAAAAGACCTTTGTCCATATTCCCTCCTAGCTATTTCCATTCAATTCATCATAAAAAGTATCCAAACTTTTTTCAAACTTTCTCAACTAATCAGAGAATTTTTAGACCAAACCAGACACGGCCTAGACTTAGCCATACATGTGCCTGTATAGAAAACAACAGCTCTTATTTAAAACTTGATTTTGCTGTGGAAATTCCATGGTGGGACATGACAATGGAGGGAATACTAAGTTGGACTTGTTCAAAAAAAATGGTGTTGACTGAAATGGAGCAGGGATGATCTTTCCATCTATCTCATATGGGTCCCTTAGTCTGTCAACTTTTCCTCCAATCTTTGAAAGTTCTAGTTTGTAAGTCTCTCTTCTCTGTTCAAAAGTTTCAGACATTAATATATGTTTGTTTAGCTTCAAGGTCAATCACGGAATAGGACCTTTTGGAAGGAGAACTTGTTGAAGGTAGGGTAGGCACAATTCAAAATTCTCAAGTACCCTTTAATGTGGGTCATGTAATTCATTGGAGGGCATGTACTGTGTTTGAGGATGGAATTATGGAAATCTCACCTACCAAGGTATTTGATTGCTTTCAAAAGCTTTGGCAATTGATGTTTGATTCACCAGGAAACCTGGCAGGGGTTAGTTAAAGTGATTTATAAAGTTAATTGATACCAGCTTTTCTGATATTGAAGATCCCAAAACCAGGTTGAAAGCTAAATAAAAATGGATATAGGATTAGGATATGATGACCCAGATTACGTAACTTCATATCATACCATCAAGTTGGTTGAGAGATTGAAGTGCTAATTAATTTGCCTGCCTACCATCTAACTTAACGTGTACATTACAACTTGGTGAATAAAGGAGTGAAGAATACAGATTTTGTTCATTCTTAGCTTCTTCAATTACCTTATTGAGCTAAAAGCAACTGTTTCTACCTATCTTTTATCTCCCACTCAAGAATTCATGACCACACCCATTGGAATCTTGGTACTTTGAGCTTCCAATTTCTATCATTTGCAACGATTACTACACCTTGTATTACTGTGGGTTTTGAGCTTTGAAGATTATAATAACATTTATGATTAGTCATAAAAGCTTGATAACTTAGTTAAGGTGAGAGTTTAGGTTCATAGTGTTCTCCTATTGTATCCGTAAAACCTGAAATAATTGATCCGTAGCAGAGGGTGACAAGCTCGATCAAGTGGTTCCCTAAAAGTTGCAGAGTGGGACTAACCTGCTATGTTCACTTTTTTACATTGTCGCCTCAGAAAATTAACACCTTTAATGACCCAAGAATTAAGTTCTGATCGACTACTCCTATTTTCCATTGTTTGGTTAAAATTTCAGAGCGGGGCTAATGAATAGAAATATTACAGCAAAATAAGCACTGAAACGTGCTTGAAGGCCCCCAAGTCTTGGGCAAATCTAGCCCAAGTTTATGCTTTGGCAGGCCTAAAGTTGGCCTCAGTAGTTTAGTTAAGCCCATGTTTTACTCTAATCCATCAGCCATCAGGTGCAGCTAATAGATTCCATCTTTCAGATTTTGCTAAAAGTTGTTTGTTAATCATTCCGCTATACTAGTTCCGAGTCCTTGGTACCACTGACTGGCGCAATTGTGAAGGCAAGAAACTTGTGATTTTATGCATTCACTGTATTGACCCTTACCCTTTGCACTCCTCTTTCCTCAAGAAAAGTGGAGATGTTTAGTACAAAACACATAAAAGCCCATTGAATCTCACGTTCCAGGCTGCAGGTTTTCTTTTCTGTTTCTGGGTAGCTTTGGTAATAGTAAAACTTGCAATAGTATGTCATGTGTAAGTTCAAGTATTCAATTGGTATGTACTTGGGGTATAAACTATATATAATCTAACTATAACTAGCAGTACTCAATCCCTTCGAGTATACTACTAATGGTGGTATATGCAACGAATTTTTTACATCAGCGAAAAGTTTATGCAAAATTGCCAAAGGACATTCTTGTTTAATCTCATATGATTCGTCCTTCATTCGTGGTTTCTCCTCTATTTTCTAGTACATGATGATGAGGGGGAATCTGATAGTTGTGTACATTTTCACTGCTAACATAGACAACCCAGAAAATGTCGTACTTGACACTGAGGGAAAAACGCTCAAGGTAGGGCAGCATTGTTTTCCTATAATCCGAGGCAAGGATCCATGAGTAACATAGTAGAAGAGATTTCCACACGTAAAGGCATGCTACCATTGGCATGCTTTGGCATTTCAAGCAAACTCCTGCTGTTGCCCCTTCCATCTTCAAGAAACGCGACTTGAATAAGGCTAAGTTGGCGTAGGAGACATCATTTATGTCACTGCTAGAAGATGCGATCACATTCATGGAGACTATGTCACCTGTGGAGTACTTGGCAGCATTGGACCCATCTTTTGATTCTCCGGCGTATGCATCAAAGAAGCTATGTTCAATTAGAACAGCCATGCTTGACATGCTTGCTAACATTGATAGCTGGAGAAAACAGATCAGAGTGGAGGATTAAAAGTTAGAGGATCTCAATCCTGATCAATAGTGCAATCCGAAACAAATGCTATGAAACATACTGAGCAGTAAAGAAAAGCTTTGAGTAATAATTCTGTTATAAAACTGATTCCGTTTCAATGTTGTTGGTCAAGCCAGATACTTATTACACAGCTAAAAAGAAAGATCCCTTCTAATGACTGGCACTGCTAATAATTACTGTGAAAAGCCCAAAAGATGTTTGATTCTGCACCAAAGCTTCTGCTTTTTCCTTTGGGACTAGAGCAAACGGCATAGTTCAGATCATCATTCATGCTAAAACTAATTTTTCCATCATCACCAAGAGACAAGGTCTAGGACATTTGATAACAAATTTGTTGCTCATGTTACTTCCCTAAGGATGGCCACATTAAAAGAAAGAACAGAAACAATCTTTGGATTATTTCTACTTGTGCCCTGTTATCAATTTGGTTTTGGATGCTTGCAGAGTTCATCTTTGTAGTGGTTTTATACAATTTCTTTCTTGAAAGTGTTTAGACATTTAGACGATCCAGCTGGGAGAAATATTGCAATAGAAATTACAGGAGGAATCTAACTTACAAGGGTTGCAGTCAAAACTTCTTTGTTTTCAGTAGCTTTCTTCATCCATCCTCCATACCATATGATCTGAAGAGAAAACAAGCCAGTTGGAAATAACTTCAAAATCGAACAAACTTTGGTATAGAAGATGACGGAGAAACAAAAAAAAAAAGAAGAAGAACAGGACAGCTAGAAATGAGTTGTTGGCTTTAGCTTACCAGATTACCATGGATGCTCTTGAATATAGAACTTTGAACACAACCAAGAGTTTCAGTGCATACACAGAACTGTTTCAGTGAGTCAACAAGTTCATCGACGAGTACAACAGTCGGTCTAAACACGAAAAGGGTTACATCCAAATTTCTGTTGTTGAAAGGAACAAAGCAAGCCATAGCTTTCTTCTCTTACCTTTCTTTCTTTCTTTCTTCTTCTTTTTTTTTTTATTGGTTGCTTAAATATTGAAATGAAGTGATTAAAGAAGGGAAGGAAATGGGACCCGGAAACTTCAGTTTGGTGCCGTAGTTGAGGGTTTGGAAACTTGGAATAAGGAAAGATGAAATTCAATTAGTCATGGGAGCTTGCCTGGTCTACCTTGCCTACCTCCTAGGAAAACGGTAAAACATGATTTTGAAAGCCCTGAGAAAAGACAAGGTATTTTCTCGTGTTTTGACTCTTTCTGCACGCACTTTTTGTTAACAAAATCTCGTTCTACATCATTACCAAAGAGTTAGTTTTAAATTGGGATGTTCAACGTGTCTTTTATTATTGTTATTTATACTCTTTATCAATGATGCTTCTATTATTTAATTGTAATTGTCTGCTAATGGTATATTTGAACACAGCCGTATAACGTGTTGAAAGAAACTAGTCAGCTGATGGCTACTTGGTACTACTGCTGCAAGTATTTTTAGTTTTATTTTTCATCCTCTACATTGGGCAATTCCTTCAATTTCAGTTAATTGCAATGCAAATGTCGCATTATGCGGGGGATGAATTTATGTTTCCACCATCCACAAGCTATAGTAATTGAATCATTTTGACTAAAAAGCATTTCTAAAAATGAATGATACATGGAAGAAAGAGGCAGTATCGATACAAGTTTAAAGATCAACAACATCAGAAGGATCCCCCTTCTGCTTTCTACTTTTCTCTTTCTGAAATTGTTAATATCTTTTATATCATAAACTGTAAACCCAAGCTACTGAAGCTATAAATAATTTTACTTCAACATAATATCGTTGATCTTCTCCCATCAAATGGGATGGAAAAGTATGAATGTTTTCGTGGACCATGCATAAAACCTACATGAAAAAAAAAAAAAAAAAAGGTGTTTGTTAATAGATAGATATAATTTTTTTCTTCGGTCGGACTTGAACATGTATTATATCGCGGTTTACACAGCAAAACGCTGGTTCTAGCTGTGATGATTAAGCTTTCTGCTTAATTTAATTCCTCTCGAGAGAGAGGAAATAATAAATTAGACAGTGAGCAGGATATTCTCATGCGGCATTAAAACAACTTTCCAAGACATGCCTCACCTCATTATAGGTCTATGGGGACCCTCAGACCGTCACGTGCAAGTTGCACATGGATTCCTTCCCTACATACAGACAATAATAATAATAATATCGAATATCAGTCTACCTTTTTAATAAAATCTTTCTGAGAAACTCAGGTATACTACACCATACAATTCGTAAAGTAATTGAGAATCAATGTACCTCTCCGACCATTCCATAAGAAACTCATTGTCCTTCTCGTGATCAAACTCATGAGTCATTCCAATTAATAGAGCTTGTTTTGGACATATCCTCTTTAGAGCCTCAAGAGTCTGCAAAAATAAGCGGATGGAACATGAGCGGTCTCTGACCATATATATAAATGAAGAAGAATTATTGGAAACAGTGGAACAAACCTGAGGTAAGCATAAGTGAACGTTATGAGATCCTCTCTGCAATGCAGAAGACAGAAAACAGAAAACATTAGTTCAGATAAGAAGATACATAGCAAGCAAAATGTCAATGAAAGGAAAATTGTTAATAAGAGAATATACAATAAATAATTGAGTGGAAGCATAATTTACAATTGTGGTGGACAACTTCATCAAATCAATTTTAGTAAGAAATCTGTGCCCCAACCATGATCAGACTAAGCCAAGAAGTTTACACTTCAAATGCACTACGGTAAACTGTATCTAAAAATCTCAACCCTTCACTTTTGGACGAAAAATAGCCCGACCATAATATCTTTAAATGTTGGGTTAAGAAAACATAGAGAATAATTCACATCTAAAATTCTTGTTATTCCAAGCCATATAATTTTTTTCTATTTTCATTATAGCTATACAATAGTTTTTACTATTCCCAAGTGGCTGAAAATTGAGTTAATACCAATATTAGACTAAACTAGCCTTTCCCCATGTTTTCTTTCCAACTCTTGCATATCAACAGGCCACGATTGGTAATCCAGAAGAGAATCCCACCTCACTTGCAAGTTCATGTCAACAATATTAAATAATTATCTATGGTGCCAAACTGGGTTGTAAGAACATAAGATGCACAGTGGCACACACACGTATACAAATATATCTTATGTAAGAATCAGCATGAATGGAATTCGCAAAAAATGAAAGCTGGTAGTCAACAGTATAAAAATTAAAAAAACAAGGCAGTAACAGACCTTATATAAACAATCCAATATCAGAAGATCCAATTGTCCAGCACCATTTTTGGAAATAACTGCAAACCCAATATTCTGATCAAATGTTGATCAAACACGATATCTTGCCATAATTTATTTTACTGTGTAAACTCAATTCACAAACAAATAATTCAGAAAAACAATACTTAGTACACCAAAAACTTATAAGTGAGAGGACATGTGCTTTCTGTTCACCGAGTACCAGTCAACATTAAGATCAGACTAAATGCGGTAAAGGGATGATCCCTAAGCATCTTATCTTTAGCAATTTTTAGGCAAATCATAAAAAGGTTTCCTGTTTGTGAACCATGCAGGACAACTCTCTCACTAAGATTAAAACCTATCATCGGTTTAAACAACACAAAAAAGATTTGAGTGAAAATCTTAAAACAACTGCTTGAAGGATCCATTTATTTTTGAAACTACGTTACAGCAATCTACATATTTCCTTAGACTGTTAACACATGAGCTAAATCTGATAAAATATATTCTGACAATGCTAACATTGACAAGCAGCTCTAGACGATATGTAGTGAATAGACGTCTCATATCCACATTTAACATCACCAATAAGATATAAAATACATGTAGGTGTAATGCATGTATGCCCACAAAAACAGGATAAAAAGCAGCACCTACCATACTCTGTGTTTGAAGGAAAACGTGAGACATCAGATATATAAGCCACTTTACACTTTTCACCAAAAAGAAAACCTAAACAGATATAATCTTCTCCATGCATCACCTACATCAAAAGTATAATCAAGCACTTAGCATGAATTTTCAGTGATGGAAGAGATGATGTATTATCTTAAGAGACAGAAGACTAACTGGCAACGGGACAAATTTTAGTCCTGATGCAAATAATGGTTTGTCATATTGCTCCTCAATTATTCTCCAGTCAAGCTGAGCCACCCGCCTTAGTTCTTGGCCTTCTCTAAGTTTCTTCTGAACCAAGTATGGAAATTTTGTGGCAATGCTGTTTAGGGACAAAGTAAACTTCAGCCAAGGTTACTAGAGGCAGGATAAAACTACAACACATTCTTTCTTCTATTGACTGCTTGTTTGCAAAATAAGCTTCAGTTCTAATTTGAAACCAAACTTTTGACTATTCTACTTAAAGCATATGAAAGCAATAACCTCTCACATTATAAAAATATGTGAACAACATATGTCTTGATAATGTATCAGCATAAATAAAATAGTTAAGCTAGAAAAATAGTACATGCACAGTGACCCTACGAATAGAAAATTAATATTATACCTATCCATCGCATATTGAGTTAGGTAAATGGCAGTGGGATCAATATCATTTGTAGGACTATGTGGTTGCACAGCACGTATATCATCCAGACCAAGAACAGCATCAGCATGTTCATGAGTCAAAATAATCTGCACTTAACACAAAAATTAGTACTAGTTTTGAATTCCACTAGTCAACTGAAAGAACAAAATATAATTTGTAAAGTGTATAAGCCATTATATGGATCAACAAACTCACTTAATTGCTATAAATCCTATAAAACAATTGAACAGAGAAACCAATTATAAATGCTAACTGCTATACCAAGATACGACAAAATGTCATGTTCAGAAACACCTTTTTACTATGTATTTTTTCCAAATAATGCCTAATATTTCAATGCTATATGAATCTAATTTAACATTAACAATAATGTATTCATGGAATAACCAAAAAAAAAAAAATCATTTGAATTTTGAGGCAAAAGTGTACTAAAAATTAAAACTCACAGAATCGATTCGAGGAATCTTGTGGAAAGTGAACCATCGAAGAACTTGCTCCCTGAATGTCTTCCCAACATCAATTATAACATAATTGTGTTTACCATTGCTCGAACAGTAATCGATAAGCAAAGATGTATTACACCTGAAAAAACAAATAGCTTCAAAAGCAAAGCTAAAAAACCTAAAATTTCTGAAGAAACTAAATTGAAAATGATCACATTATTCACAAAAAATGCACTAAAAATTTCAGATCTACGTCATTAAAAATTGCACGGACAATTAACTTTCTTTCAAATAAAAAAGAAGCGAAAAGGAAGTAACCTGTAATTAGGATTACGGTCCGGGGGAATGGAGAGGGATTGGAAGCAGACGTGGCAGGGAGGATCGGAGGGCTGGATCAAGCACATTGCGTTGGGGACGGCACTGGAGCAACCGGTTCCCAGGAAGATCAGAGCCGATCCATCACCATCACGGTCACGATTATCAACGGCTAAAAGATTATCATCAACCTTGTTTCCATTTTGGAGCGGCTTTTGGTTCTCCATTTTTCTTTTTCTTTGTTTTTTTTTTTTATTTTGGAAATTTGAGTTTGAGGTGCACAGAGAGAGAAAGCGAGAGAGGGCAGCGAGAGAGAGAGAGAGAGAGAGAGAGAGAGGAGGGAGAGAAGNAGAGAGAGAGAGAGAGAGAGAAGGGGTAAAGGGGACGGAGAGGGAATTTCATAAAAGGTGGAGGGTATTTATAGGGAAGATTTCGCCCGCGCGCTGCAACGGTTCTGGCTGTTTCATTATTCGCCACGTGGCATTAGTTTAAGAGAGCCTATAAATACGATATCACTTGGGACATAAAAATTCAAGTTGGCATGACACAAGCCTACAGGCGCATCAGTTATCAAAGAAATTTCTCGCTTTAACATCTTTAGCTGTAAAGCAAAGTCCAATTTTGAGACTTATCAATGCAGCTTATCTATGAATAAAGTAAAAAAAAAAAACAGATTATTCAACAATTTACATTCATAGCTTACTTTTCAAATCGATAAATTATTTGCGATTAAGAAGAACATGAATGATTTACGCATATGTTTTTCTTTCGTAACACATAAGCATACAAAAGCAAAATTAAGTTCACCTAGCTTACGGTATTTTCTTTAGGTAGAAAATTTTAATGGGCTTTACTGCCCAAATATGAGGGCCCATGAAAGCAGACCCAGTTTGAGAGGCCAGGGCCATGATACCCCAATGGACAGCCTCCGCCTCAGCCTCAATCATCTAAGCGCAAGCTGCAAATGGAGGAAGGTTCAAAAAAAGAAGGAAAAACAGAAAATAGACCTACTGTTAGTTTGTTGTTTAAAATGTTTAATGATCGGCCTAATGCACCCCTATCAACGGTGTGAAGCGCGAGAGACTAACCCAGATTGAGAAATTTGAAGAAGCTCGGCAAGCTCCTCTGAGTCAATCTACACAAAGCATACAAAGTTTCCCAGGTTATATCTGTTCCTCTTTTGTCCGTTAACTTAGTACAAATGCACTCTGGTTCCATTTCTTATCCTAGAATTCGAGAAATCCTAGCTCGGCCTTGTAAATGTTTTGGTTTCTTTCAGTTTCATACATGTTTTTATTGTAGTAAGGTTGCGTTTGTTGCAAAAAAGGCTTCTTGTGAGCCCACAAGCAGGTTTTATGATTACCCATTTGCTTATACTAGATTTAATGCATATTTCTCATCGTTTTCTGTAAGGAATTTCAATTCTGGTTCTCATTTTTTGAGTAATTCTAGTGTCCAATTTATGGGAAGAGATAATTTTGATGATGGAAATGGTGATTATGCTAAATTTAGAGACATGGGTGTCCGGGATTCTGGGGAGTTATGTTTATTTGATGATCATAATGGTGGGCGTCAAAAGAACCGAAACCTGAAATTTGGTGACTTTGATGAGGTTGAAGAGGAGGAAGAAGAAGGAGAGGAAGGACGGGATTGTAGAGATATTGATGATAATTTTATGATATTGAATTCGTGTAATGGACATCGCGTGCAAAGAGAGGATGTTTGGAGAGTTGAGTTGGAGGAAGATGAATTTAGGCACCCTTTGGTGAGAGAGATTTGTAGATTGATTCAGCTTAGGTCAGCTTGGAATGCAAAGCTTGAAAGTGATTTGAGATACCTGCTAAGAAGTCTCAAACCTCGTCAAGTTTGCGCTGTTTTGCTTTCTCAGGTTGATGAACGTGTTGCTTTGGAGTTCTTTTATTGGGCTGATCGACAATGGCGGTACCGTCACAACCTGATTGTCTATTATATAATGCTTGAGATCCTTAGTAAAACTAAATTGTGTCAAGGTGCTAAACGGGTTCTTCGGCTCATGGCACGTAGGGGAATTGAGTGTCAGCCTGAAGCATTTAGTTATTTGATGGTATCATATAGTAGGGCTGGCAAGTTGAGGGATGCAATGAAAGTATTGACCTTAATGCAAAAGGCTGGAGTGGAGCTGAATTTGTCAGTATGTAATACTGCAATTCATGTTTTGGTGATGGCAAATAGGATGGAAAAGGCCCTGAGATTCTTCCAACGAATGCAACTTGTTGGCATTACACCTAATGTTGTTACTTATAACTGTTTGATCAAGGGATATTGTAACATGTATCAGGTTGAAGATGCACTGCTGTTGATTGCTGAAATGCCATCTAAGAACTGTTCCCCAGATAAAGTTAGTTATTATACCATAATGAGTTTCCTTTGCAAAGAAAAACAGGTAAAAGAAGTGAGGGACTTAATGGAGAAGATGTCAAAAGACAGTAATCTTTTTCCAGACCAGGTTACTTATAACACTCTTATCCATATGCTGTCCAAGCATGGTCATGCAGATGAGGCTCTTGAATTTTTAAGGGAAGCTGAAGGGAGAGGATTTCGAATTGATAAGGTTGGGCATAGTGCAATTGTTCACTCGTATTGTAAACAGGGAAGGATAGATGAAGCAAAAAGTATTGTGAATGAAATGTTGTCCAAAGGTTGCAGTCCTGATGTGGTGACTTATACTGCTGTTGTTGATGGTTTCTGTCGGATTGGGAAGCTGGACCAAGCTGAAAAGATGCTTCAGCAAATGTACAAACATGGCTGCAAGCCCAACACTGTATCATATACAGCTTTGTTAACTGGGCTTTGTCGGAAGGGGAACTCATTAAGGGCAAGAGAGATGATGAATGTTAGTGAGGAAGAGTGGTGGACCCCAAATGCCATCAGTTATAGTGTTGTGATGCATGGGCTGCGTAAGGAAGGAAAATTGTCTGAGGCATGTCACGTGGTTAGGGAGATGGTTAGCAAGGGCTTTTTCCCAGGCCCAGTTGAAATTAACTTGTTAATTCAGTCACTTTGTCAAGAGGGGAAAATGGATGAGGCTAAAAAGTTTTTGGAGGAATGTCTGAATAAAGGGTGTGCTGTTAATGTTGTAAACTTTACTACTCTTATTCATGGATATTGTCGAAAGGATGACTTGGAGGCTGCTTTGTCTTTGCTTGATGATATGTATCTAAGCAACAAACATCCTGATGCAGTCACTTATACAACAGTAATTGATGCACTTGGAAAGAATGGTAGAATAGAAGAGGCAACTGATCTTACCATGAAGATGCTAAAGAAAGGGTTGGTTCCAACACCTGTTACATACAGAACAGTTATTCACAGATATTGCCAAATGGGTAGGGTGGAAGATCTGTTGAAATTATTGGACAAAATGCTTTCAAGGCAGAAGTGCAAAACAGCATATAATCAAGTTATCGAAAAGCTTTGTAGTTTTGGAAACCTTGAGGAGGCTGATAAACTGTTGGGTAGGATTTTGAAAACAGCTTCCAGAACTGATGCTAAAACCTGTACCATGCTTATGGAAAGTTATTTGAGCAAAGAGATGCCTCTATCAGCATATAAAGTTGCTTGTCGTATGTTTAACAGAAATCTGATTCCTGATCTGAAATTATCTGAGAAGGTGATTGAGCAACTCATGTTAGAAGGAAAATCTGCAGAGGCAGATAATCTCATGCTACGGTTTGTTGAGCATGGATGCCATTCACCTCGGTTTGAATAACATTTGCATAATTATGTTGTTCAGTATCAGACTACTGCAGATATGGTTCTGATGACATATTTTAAATTCTCTGATGCTGGGAACTTTCTCTTTGAAGTTCAATGGCTTAGAAACGGTAATCCTGGAACTCTTCTTCTTCTTTTTCTTTGGGCGCGGGTGCATTGGGGTGGGCTTGCAAGTGCATGCTAGCACCTTCCTTTATTTCCATCCTTAGTTGACCAAATTCTTACATTAACTCATTAGAATTTTTATGGGGCAAGATTAATATTTCATTGTATGTTTTAGAGCTGCTAATGAAGTGTGGTACATCCTATGATGTCTAAATTAAAGCTGTTAAATTTAAACTCCATGGTATCATGTCATAGAAATGATGAGAAGTGTCAAACATTGCTATATAAACCATTTTCTAGCAAAGTTACTTTGAAACATATGCAGGAGCTGAAAATGGATTCTTGAAAAGTGGTAGAGATTCAATGCAATTGTGTGATTAAGTCAAAGGGTAAGGTGATTGGATACATGAGAAATTCCTATCTCAGGGGTGCTAGGATATTATGATGGACCCAGCTTCTTTTTCCATCTTGAATATTGTCATTTTTGTTCAGCTTTAACATTATTGACAAATGAATTGATAAGCAAAACTGTTAGATTTTCATTTTTGAGTGGGTGCAATGATAACCTAGTCTGGATGGATGGTAAATGGTGAATAAAAATAACAAATGTTGCTTAAAAATTTCCTTTTCCTAGTCAAAATGTTTTAGATCTAACATGCAGATTGCCTAGGTGCTTATATTGTTCATTTATTTGGTTGTCTGCTGCAGTTAATTCTTGGTCAAACATGATTAATTTGGAGATAGATCCTCAGTTACTGATTGACACCATAATGGGACAGGACTATGGATCTGCAATCAACAGTTGGTATATGGAGAATAATTCCTGATAGAAACTGAGGTAAAGTTTGCTAGTTGAGGTGCTGTCTCCCACTATTATTGTTTTGCATTGCTGTTTGTATGGGCGTGTATGACATCTTTACTGTAACAGCATAACTCCCTCCATTATTGCCCATCTGAAAGCTGATGTGCAAGTATAATGTTTCAAATTGGGATATTGCTTTATTGTCTGCTTTCCTGATGTCGTACTTAGATTAAAAGAGCTGGTTGTTCTCTCACATGGCTAATCATCATGTCCTTGTTGCTGTCCTAGGATATCGTGAATTGAAATAGAGCTAGATAGGTTAAAACAAGTTGCATGAAGATAGAGGCAACTGGTCATATCTGAAATGACAGCAGAACGCTCTGGAAAATTCAGAGCAAATCCTGATATTCAGATGTTCATGCAAATCCTGCTGGATCAGCTCTGGGACGAATGTGAACCAGTGAAATTCGTGGCCATAAGATCTGGTCTAAGAATTTGTTGATTGTAAAGCACTTGGAGCTTCTCATGAGGGATTCAGGATTACAACTGGCCAACAACATTTAAGAGATTGAGGAGGATTTGATTTTGAAGAGACTGATATTGTTTCATCCTTTACCTGTCAGTGTTACATGGTTAGTTAAAGCAAATAAAGTTATCATACCGCTTCGTTGTTTGCTACTACTCATTGAAGGCATCTCCC
This sequence comes from Theobroma cacao, assembly GCF_000208745.1. Lineage (NCBI taxonomy): Eukaryota > Viridiplantae > Streptophyta > Magnoliopsida > Malvales > Malvaceae > Theobroma > Theobroma cacao. Next base: position 21,627,374 of record NC_030855.1, read on the forward strand.
TGGTGAAAGGAGCCAAAGAATCTGGACAGATGACAAGGAGAACTAAAAAGAATGGTGGAGGAGCCCTGGCTTAAAAAAAAAAAATGGTGGGGCTTTGACTCGCTTTTGCTTTAGCATTTGTATTGGATATATCAATACGAGTATCTCATGTCGAAAGGCACCATATGGAACCTTCTAACATGTCTGCTACGTGGCCGACCCACCCATCTGCCCAAGATTCTACTGTTCATGCCCTTTTGCTGTATTAATGAAATTTATTTCTCTTGTGAAATTCACTCTTGAAGCATGTTGGGCAGCTCCGATTCTTTTGACTCACAAAAAACCGAATCGCCTTTTTAAATGATACACTGTAAGGTTGGAACTTGCAGGCCTAAAACTTGGGATAAAAATCTAGCTTTCTCCCTGGATTAACTTAAATAGCTTGCGGTATGAGCTATTTTAGGTGAATCCCAAGTTGTCCTAGAATTGACAAATAACCAAGGGGCCCTGCCTGCCATTCCGGAAACATAAATTAGATAACATTTGGGATCCAGAAAGATCTAAACCACCCTCGTCCCTCTGGTCTTTTTCAAGGACAAATTAAAACAACCCATTTCTATAACATTTCATTCATTAATCCTTCGATGCATGATAGGGGGCCAAGATCAAATATGGGAAGCTTACAGTGAATCGAACCAGGCCCTAGATAGATTCCTAGCAGTAAAAAGTCCCATGCATATATGGTGCGGTACCTTATACACCTTTCCCTTGTAATATTTAGATTCCTTGTCATGTTAGCTGGATGTCCTGTTAACATTTCCTTGATCTCATTTCTCTCTTATTACCAATTTGCCATTATATGTCTGTACATTTCGTCCTTGTAGCATCTTCACATGCCAATTCACAACATCTTTTTGGTACAAAGATCAATCTCACCACCGTGTTTCATGCATGTAAAGTCGCCTTAAGCAGCGTCCATATCCATGTCCCCCATTTGCTTTGGAAGTTTTTGGGAAACAAATATGCAGGTTTTTCATTTGCAAATATCTGCCTTATTCTTAACTAATTAAGATATCAAGATACTCTACCGGAACTTCTTATTTAGTTTGAATGGAAACATATTAACCAAAACTTCTCCAGGTTGGACGCAGAAAGATATGTTGATCAACAGTGTGCGAGCTTTCTGAATTGTCCATGACATGGTCTCCTACGAGCTTAGACTGAGACGTTTGCTTTTGGTTTCTCTGACTCTGCCTCTCTCTCTCTCTCTCCCTAGCTGTTATTTCATATAGCAATTAACTACTGTAAATGGAACTAATTGATATTTCTGGCAGCCACATACTTGGGTTAGAAGATTTGCCTCTTGTTTCCCTTAGCAAAGTGGTTGCCACTCAAATGACAACAAATTAGAAAGAAATGAAAACTCTGGGTTTTTCAGTTAAGGTGAATTCTAGCAGAAGCGAATGGACGTTTATGTTTTTTGCTTCATCCATGGGGGAAGGTGGTTCTGATCAGTGCCTTCCTATGATGGTTTCTTGGGGATCAAGACGGTTTAGGCAATGATGAGCTCAGGCAGATGGATGAGGGTTTTAGATTATTGGGGCGTGTCCCTGTGCAGGTTCTTTTGTGTGTATAGAAGTTGCTTTGAATTCTAAGATCAAGCATTTGATGTGTTGGTCATAGGTCTTGTGTATTTTTGCCTAGTGATGTAAATCTGCTGATGATGTGCATTGGAGCTTTTTGTGGTTGATTGCTGCGGGCAGAGAATAGAATGCCCAGGGGTGTTTTTCTCCTTTTGCTCAAAGCTTTTGGGAACGTTTCAGACCGGTCCCTCTTCTTTTTTTGGGAGTGACCAGTCTGAATTGTTTTTTACTTCTTTTAGAGGCGAACCTTTGGTTTCCTCTGAGTGAATATAATTTAATTTTCAAAAAACAAAAAAGCCGGAAAAAATTGAAGAGATTTTATTCATCATCTTTCCATATCTGTGTTTGATTAGTTAAATTGCGTGCGCTATTTGACAGGAACAAATTTATTTGTTTTTTTTCGGTTATGATTTTTTTTATAATTGAGGGAGGAGAGTTATGATTACTATAATGTAATCTCATATATATATATATCTCACTTTATTGGTGGTAGAGTCAAGATTTCGTATTTGGAAAGATGAAGAGTCGAAGAGTAGAAGACGATGCGTATTAGACAGTTATACTAGAAAGTTCAATGTTTGATAAAAATGTAAAACAACTTAAATGAAAAACGTTTACATAAAAATTATATAAATAAATCTTGAAATTATGCAAAAAAATCTATCTTAAGAATTTACTTACAAAAATTAATTAGAATAATTATAAATAATTTAATAATGATAATAATTTTAATTTCTAGATAAACTTATTAATAAATAAAAATTAATAAACATCTAAATATTTAGTTCATTAGTTGATGTATAATTTTTTGTTAATTATCATGACATGAAGATTGAGTTATAGTTTTTCTATACAGAGAATGCTTGTAAGTAAAAAAGTGTAAAAAAATTAATTAAGTGATTGTGAAGTTTTGAAAAAGTAAGGATTTGGGGATAATTCTATTACAATAGATTTCATTTTAGTTTTATTAAAATTAATTATTGATTAATTATTGTTTGATATCTTATCAAATAAAAAAATACTATATGGAGAAAATTATAAATTTTTTAAAAATAAAAATATGTTAAAAAATTTTAACATTTTTGTAAAAATGAAATTATAAATTTAAAATAAAATAAAAATAAATAGTAAAAATTTTAAAATTATTGAGAGCGGGGCCCACTAGCCCGCCATCCCCTCCGCCTCTAGACTTCTCCTTCCCTTTTTCTTTGTTTTACCCCTTTCCTTGGAATACGGACATTTGTGCGGCAGAGCTGCTTCCATTGTCTTCGGCCATGTTTTGGACCGCAGAGCTCAATTTTTGAAAGCAATCCGGTGGTGCTGTTGGCAAGTTGATTGGATTATTTTATAGATTAAGACATTCACGTTGGATTATCTCATCTTTGGTGCTATGCTATCATCAATGAATGTGATTATTTTACCTGTGAACTCTTTTCCCCTTTTTATCTTCATCACCTTGGCAGTACCTCCCTCTTCTGTATTTTTCATCTTCAACGGTGTATTTTTGTGGTGATTAATAATTATCTTTGCTTCAACATTGATGATGACTTGTGTTGGAAAGTAGAGGGCTTTGAGGCAAAAAGCTTTTGATGGCAATCAACTTAGAGCATGCATTGTCTGCTATTGAGCTATCAACCATCCTTCCCCTCACCTGACCATCATTTTTTATCTTAATCCAGACTATCCACCAATAGTTTAACTATTCAAACCATCTCCACAAATTGCTGCAATAATTAGAGAAATGATTTCTCCATAAAATTACCCCAAAACCCTTAACCAACCCATTTGATCACAAAGTAAAATAGTCAAAGAAAATAAAATTTATTGAAACTCTTTACTTTAACCATTGTTAATTGCTTAAAATTATCAAGGATGGATGGAATCAAAAGGGTATGATAATAGCTAAGATACTATATGGGTCATCATCTAGCATGAATTGGTAGTATGCCATCAACATTGAAAGTTGATCTAACAATTTGTGTATTATAGTCTTAACTGTGTCGTGTAAACATAAAGTATTAATAGGTATACGGGTAAACATGAACATGACACCATTAGCACAATTAATTAATTATGTCAAGATCTTAAATATATATACAGATACGTTTAATAAATATATAACAAGACACAATACGATTAACACATTTATTAAATGTGTAGGGTTAGATTTTATACAACATGACATGATCAACACGATTAAAATTTATACGATTGATACGATTAATATAATTAAAACGATTAAATTGAAATATGGACAAGTAAAATATGATTGTATTATTCAAATTTATAACAAAAAAACTATAAATATCATAATATTTATCAAATATAATAAAATTCAATACCAATAAATCTTAATCATCATAAAAATATTAATATTTATATAGATAAATAAATAATTTTTAATCGTGTACTAATCATGTCTACACGATACGTAAAAACGACTAAATAATAAGTGGATTACAAGTTATACCAAAATATAATAATACGATTAGCTAGTTGTGTCTTAAATGAATTAAACGGGTTTGACACGGTTAAAACACAATTTACTTGTATCTTAAATATGTTGACACGATTAATATTAAAAACATGATTAGATTATCATACCCTTGATTGAAACTTATATGGTGTCCGTGTCATATTACTGTGTCCTATATAAAATTACCAAACTTGATTGAAAGTAGTCCATCGTCTCTGTCATGCACTTTCGACCCTTAGTAGCACAGGCAAATAAGACTTTGGGGTGTCAATGTCGGCTAAGGGCTGATGACTCCATGTCTCATTGTATTTGGCGGTTTGGCAGAGTTGGGTAAGAATTATGTATTGTACATTTCAATCATCTCACACTTTGTGTTTGATTGACTGAGCTAAGAGTGGCCGAGTCCGTGCAGTTATAGCTTTCCTGCTTTTGTTTGCTTCTCGTTGATCTCATCATCTCTACTTTTATGTGCTTTGGTTTCGAGTCTTTTTCACACCTTTTTTTTTTTTCTTTCTTTTTAAGTTTGGGTTTTTTCTGATTTGTACAAGGAGACGTTTACTATATAATTTGCATATTGTTATCATTTGCTTAAAGTTTTGATATATTATTAATCGTAAGTTAATCATCTCTTAATTAAGAGTAATTTAATCGTAATTATTAGAGAAATGGTACATACTACATACTCTTAATCACAATTTCTCATTCTATTATTTTGGGATTTTTTTTATGAAGTGTATAGATCATTCTATTAAAATTGTTTGAAAAATTATCACCTCTCTCTCGTTTTTTTAGAAAATAGTTTTAAAACTATTAAATAAATAAAAAAATATTTTTACAAAAATGTTTATCCAAAAAGCCGATTTTCCGTCCGAAATTAAGAATATTCTCAATCATTTTAAAAATTATTGTAGGACATATGTACGTATGCATATAATATGACTCTTGCTAACCAAATAAACTGTAGAGATATGACAGAGAAAAAGAAGAAAAGCATTGGAATTTTTGTCCAAAGGTGAACAATTTAAAGTTAATGGACATGATTTCTTGATTCCTTTTACATCATTCATTTTGACATTGAATAAAAATAAGTAAATGGTTTCTTTTTTTTTTTTTCCATATATATTTTTTTACAATTATGCTCTTCAACTCCAATCAATCCTTCCTCAGGATTGGTTTTATTAGGGAAAATAATAGTGCAATTCTAGACTATACGGTGATGCTCTAATCTATTTGTTGCATAATAATATTTTGTTTATTGTTTTCAATTATTTTTTGCTCTTCACATTCCCATAATCCTATATACTTACCCCACATTTTGCTTTATATATAAAAGTTTATAGCAAAGAACAACATCACAAATATAAACCTTTGCTTTTCCTTTATTTCTGGATCAAAATGAAACAACTTTACAACAAAAAGGAAAAAGAAAAGGGCTCACATTATACGTATATAAAACTATAGTTATAATTATTTCAATGTGGGGACTGAAAAACCACAAAGAAAGGAACAAGCTTTTCATGGCAAACAGGCGTGTATGTCAACTTTGATGATTTCCGAGACCACCATATGTACCCTTTCCTTCCCATCATCATCTCCTAGTCAAATTCATCATTCTTAATTAAATTCAGTTTTAACATAATTCATAATTCAATTAAAAGAAAAAGAAAAAGAGAGAGAAAAAAAAGAAAGAAAAGATAACCCTTAAACTTTATCTGAAAGTCACTTTTCTTTTCCTTCTAGCGCTTTCCTTTCTTTTTATATAAGTAATCTTTGTTATTTGCATACTCAAAACTAAAATCCCTTGCCATAGAAGCTATTCCCCGAGTTAAATGGATGAGTCTTGGCGAAGGTGCATGGGAATGCCAACTACCCATCATCTGCCGCGTCGAAAATCCGTGGAAAATACCATTTTTTCAATGAGTCACCACGTAACCATGGTGGCTGATCACACTATTGACGCAGATGACTTCTTCGACGTTTTCGGCGGTCCGCCCCGGAGCGTGCTCTGCCGGACGTTCTCCGGCGACTTCACCCGATCAACGTCTTTTTACGAGGAGGTTTTCCGGCCCCCGGAGTTTGTTTCGTCTCGGAAGACGAAGTGTGGCAGGAGCTTGCCGGCATTTAGGATTCCGGCGCGGGGGGAAGGGTTTTACAGTGACATTTTCGGGTCGGATGATGATCTCAGGCGGTCGAGGGAACGGTCGGGGTCTAACTCGAAAGCGAAGTCGAACTCGTCGTCGGTGCTGAGTTCGGAGGAGCTGAGCCCTCTCCGGCCGGCGGTCGGGGATGATGTCGGGTTGTCGTCATTTGCTTCAAAGCTCAGGTAGTATGCTCTTAAGTGTAAACAACAGTCAACTCTTTTTAAAACTGTTTCTATTGGGTTGTGTTGATTTTACGTTTCTGACCCTGTCTTCTCCCTCTATTCAAGTGTCTTTTCCGGTTGCTTTTAGGGCTAGGAAAGGGATAATCTTTAAATGCTGTCTTTGGTTTTTCCAACAATTGCATAGGATATTAGTATCACCCCAAAATATTCATTAATTAGTCAATAATTTTGGAGATTAACGTATTTTTAGAAGAAGCCATTTCTGATTTATCACATATTGTTAGTCTTCGGCCTTCAACATATATAAGAAGCTATTGAACTTAACATGCAGATTAACATCTTAACGGATGTTAATAGACACAGATTAACATTTTTCTTGTATTAAATGATTTAATTTTTGATTTGTGGTGAAATTGAAGAGGTAAATGGTTGTTAACAATTGACTTTGGTGGTGCAGGCCAATCAATGTGCCATGCAGATGGAACTCAACAACAATGATGCCAGATCAGGAACTAGGAATGCAACGAGGGATGGCACTGCCAGCATTTCCAAGCAGCCGTTCTTTCTACAATGAAAATCTTTACATGGAAAATGAACACAATGTCGACAACTTGAGAAGCTCATGTTATGGATTCTGTCGACGTGCTTCTTCCCCAGAAATCATTAGCTTGGAACCCCATTCTTTCCGAAGTGTCAAAATATCAGCTGATGATTTCGAGTTTAACTCCCCTTCATCCCCTGCCTCTTCACTTTGTCATGAAGCAGAGGCAAGAGCTGGTGTCCAGACTGATTCAGTGCAAGAAGAAGAAGAAGAAGAAGAAGAAGAAGAAGAAGAAGAGGAAGATGAGGATGAAGTTATGAGTTCTTATGTTATAGACATCAATTCTGATCTTAGAGAGTGTACTGGTGAAGCAGTTTCGATTGATGAAGCAATTGCTTGGGCAAAGGAGAGATATAATACACAAAGTTCTGAAAGGGAACATGAAAAAGAGCAGCCAATTGAAACAGAAGGTGAGATTATTGTAAATTACAGTTTGATCTCAAATTCTAAATTTATATGACGAAGCTTCTATTGGCTTGGATAAATGACAGCATTTTATCATATGCTTTTGAATGGCTTGCAGCAAGCTCTAATAATGCACATGAATATTTTGACCGGCAAACGGATGGCCATGGAACAAAGCAATCTCCAATGGTAAAGTAGTCTATTGCCTTTTTCCTTTAGAGAAGCAAAATATTATCACATCGGATTTGGTATACAAAAATCAATAGCTCTTAAAACAAACTACAATATAAAATATGAACAAATGTTGAATAATTTGTTTCCCTGTTAACTTCTAATTTGCAGCAAGAAGAACAAAAGAAGTCCAAAGCAGAAGAAGAAAAAGAGAGATCAGAAGAACATGTAAGCTATAGCCTTGTTGTGATGTAAAGTTTCAGGACTGGTCATCACTATAACTTTAGAACTGATTTTCTTAAAAGAATCAGGAATAGTATCTACTAGATATATATATATATATATATATATATATATATATATATATATTCAAACAGCTTAAATTAAGGCATGGTCAGTCATTGCAGCTTCTCTCTATTCATTTGTTTAGGAACAAGATTTGATCAATATGTAACGTTTTCCTTTAACGAAAACTACAGATAAAGATGGGGCTTTTGGATGAAGATGTGAAGCTGTGGTCATCTGGCAAGGAAAATAACATCCGATTGCTCCTTTCAACCCTTCATCATGTAAGATATAACCTTTTCCGTGCTTGAGGATTTCATTGATTTGTAGGCGACATTCGAACGGATGTTTAATTGATTGAAAACTGAATTCAGATTCTGTGGCCCAATAGCGGTTGGCACATGATTCCTCTCATGAGCCTTACAGAGAGCTCACAAGTGAAAAAAGCTTATCAGAAAGCAAGGCTGTGTCTTCACCCAGACAAACTGCAACAAAGAGGTGCAACACTATCACAAAAATATGTCGCAGACAAGGCCTTTTCCATCCTCCAGGTAAACTTTCTAGTTTCAAATGATTAAAAGTGAAGAGCCCTTTTTACATTTCTTCTGCAACATGAGCAAGTGACTCACTGTAACTATAGTTTTAATTCAAGCTATATCTAACATGATGCTATATGACTGTAGGATGCATGGGCTGCATTCATCTCCCAAGATGTCTTCTTCAACTAGCCGATAGCAACCCTTTTCGGAAGCTTAAAGCAAACAAGGAGTCCCTGGACTCGAAGAATTGAGGGCACTTTTAAAAGGGTTAAAGCGTGTGAATGTGCAAGAAGTATCTAGTAATTTGGTAGATATAGTAAGAGTTGCAATAGATTATATATGCAAGAATTTTGTATGGTTGTTTGATGTTTTGCAAGATGCCTACATTTTCCTCCTTCCGGACGACCCAATAACAAGAAAATCAATCAAGATGTGAATGATAAGTGCTACCAGCTAGTGCTGTTTGAAAATAACTTGAGAATTATAAGATAACCTACCCCCCTTCCTTTCTCTATTGCTTCTAATCAGGAACGACTTCAAAGAGCAACCCTGAGATTTGTTTTTGGTTTCATATTTCACCAGCTAATCGACCCTTCATTCCAACATGCCAAGGGTTTACGCTTTATGACAAAGGTCGCCTGAGTGAAAAAATTTTCAGATAAATAAATAAATAAATAAATATATATATATATATATATATATATATATGAATATGGTCTTTGATATCTCCCAGGCTACAGGTTTTCAGACTGAAGCTCCATGCCGATATCTTTTACTGCATTTTCATCTGCCAGAACAGAGTTGATCTTAAGTCTTTGAAGTTTGACTGTCTCAACCTAACCTGACGGATTGAAGCAAACGAATTCAACAAGCTAGGCCACAGCTACGATAGATCTACCATTAGTTACATGCAGATTGCAGAGTATGCTGGAAAAGAACTTAACGAAATTAAAGCAACAATTCTGACAGAACAACACCTAATTACATCCCTATAGATTGAATTGCATAAGCCATTTTCTTGGGAGATAAGAAAGACAAAAAAAAAAAACGAAAATTTATGTTAAAGACTCCAACTCAGTGCAATGTTAATTTGATAATGAATCACCACAGGTGCAACATCAGCATTCAGCCAGGATGAAAGGATTCAAGCCTAAAATAATGAAATTCAGAAAAAAAAAAAAAAAAAGCTCTCAGAAAAGCCTATGAATCCTCAGTTCTGACCCAAATGAATTAAACTTCATAAATGATTCCCTCCTCTAAAGGAACTTGTCCTTCAGACTAAGCATTCATTGTTGGAAGCTCAGTTTCCTTTTTCACAGTTTCATACATAGGTTAACTCTCGCTAAAAGAAGCAATTTGCAGGACATAAAAAGTAACTAAATAAACACAGATAGAGCAATTCAATGTACTCTGCTGATACTAGTGCACTGTCTTTATCCCAGAAGCTATAATTTACAAAAAAAATTGTGGCCTAAAAATAATTATTATGAAAAACTGTAACAATTGTACAGATATAGATGAAAACACGGGGGGAGATTCCCCTCACCGTGAAGAAACAATCATTGAAACAATAGGTGTAAGTTGATAGTCTTATTTATTTCTCATTATTACTCTTTGAGTAAGGTCTACTAGTGCCCGCCTCGACTTTCTTACTTGCTCATCATTGCTTTCTGGTAGAGACTCAATTGCTGCTGCAGCAAGGTTAGCATGCTTCATGGCTAGCTCTCGTGTCCTCTGTATTCCATCACTCTTCCCAAGGTACTCAAGGGCCTATCATTAACTCAAGTGAGTTTGACAAAATAAAGGTTCATACAATTGCCAAACATAGGTAGTTCAAATGTCAAAAGCACAAATATAATGAATGACCTGCAAGCCAAATTTGAAAACAACTAAAAAGTTCAAAGGAGGTTAGTCACTTTAAACAACATAAGTCATATACTCTCTTGACCATTATCTTGTGAAGACAATTCCACCCAGAAAAACAATACCTTAAGAAGAAAAAATTGATAATTTACAAACTCTATGCGCTAGCTAAGCATTATAGAAGATTTTCGCTCAGCAAACACCTATAATGCTTGATAAGTGAATTATATTACTTACAATGTCGACATTTTCAGGGTTGTCAAAGCCTTGATAAACAATAGCATGTAACTGGGGAAACTCTTCCATGGCAAACAATATTGGAGCCGTTACAATTCCCTGCAACCCCAGATGATTGTCATGAACAGATATATTCATCATTATGTAGGCCATTTAAAAGCATCTTGCGAATCTAGCATGCACTAAAAAGACAGCCCTTGTCTAAAGTCAGTAAGAAAAACTTGGCCAAAACAAAGAGTAAGAAAAAGGTTCTTCCTTTGTACTCTTTAGTATGAAGACAATTGAGAAAATGAACAGGGAAAAGGTATTTGACAAGGGGTGTTGAATACATTTATACAGAAGGAACTATTACACAAAGTCTGCCTGCCGGTTGGGGTTTACAGAATACGCTTCCATAAGCTATTACTAGCTTGCAGCCATTTAACATTTACACTATTGATAAGACATAAAGGATAGAGAATTACATGCTGGATGTCAGATAGAGAACCCTTTCCAAGGGATGCTGATGTGCCTGTGAAATCAAGAACATCATCTATCAATTGAAACGCCAGTCCCTAAAAAACCAATGGAAAAGGGGGAAGTTAGCCCAAAGTGTAACATGTAGAAATAGAAAAATGTAAACAATAAACATGGTCCACATGGATAAAGGGCATCAATAGTGCGTTGATGGTTCTACAGCTTACACCTAAGAGTAAATAAAATCTCAGTTGCTCAACAATCATTCCATGTTTTGTTGAAGATAGTATTCTATGGCTTTAAAATTATCTAGTTTTACACTTTTGCACAAAGTGGCCACCACTTCATATTTGGTTCACCATGTTCTAATCAGAAACAAGTTGGCAATTGCATCAAAAACCATTGATCCACACGCATCCATTATAACTTAGAAAATCAATCAAACTGTATCAAGTAAATGGGGGTTTTACACTGTAAAGAGGACAATGACAAATGTGAAAGAGTTGTTACCGGATTAGTTCAATCTCTAGTCTCCTTAAATGACCAGTCTGAAACTAGCATAACAGCTTATACCAAATTTTGTTGCAATGCTCTTCATCCAACATAAAAGACAACTTTTAAACAGCTTTACCTATTAATTAGTTTAGTAGATAGGGTTTTATATTTATCAAAATTAAAGGAGTTAGGATTTTATAGCAATTAACATGTTTAACACCAAATATTCTATCAACTAAACAGGGTTCTAATCACTTGGAGGATTTGCAGGGCCAACTCATCATCCAAGTCTAATTTCCAGAAAGACATGTGCTCTAATCTTAAAAATATGCCTCAGCAAGTCTTGCAATTTACAATGGGTTGAAGTTAAGTGAAACACAAAGGAAATTACAAACCAGATGTTTGCCATATTCAAAGGCCAACATTGCAACTTCAGCTGTTTGCCCAGCAAGAAGGGCAATTGCCTTGCAACTGTTTGATATCAAGGAAGCAGTCTTGTAGTATGTCTTTTGCATGTAATATTCCATGCTGCGTAATGAAAAATTTTTCTAATTTTAGCAAACTACAAGCAAAAGATCCTTAAAATTCAAATCATGACAAGACAGAGTTACCCATTTGCAATCATTCGCATGGAAATACACAATCACACACTGAAAATAAAGGAACAATAGCAGAAAGACTGCTTACACTTTCCATAACAATCTATAGCTAAGAAAGCATGTGTTATCCACAAATATAAAGGTGGCCACTGTGTCAACACATAAAGTTAGTATTATTTAGAAATTACTATGCAAACATGTGGCTAATGGGAGACAGAAAAATTTACTAAATTTTTAAGTTGTTGTGCAGTTACATTAGACTATACTAAGCTGTAACTATCATACATATAATAACTCAAGAAAAGATCAGCCCAAATATATGAAATAATATATTCATGCTAATCAGGTGATCTAGCCTGCTGTTACCATGATGGCTATCACAAGGCCTATCATAGTAATTAAATCAAAAGCAATTGGAAAGTAACAAAACATGGCAACCATTTGAAGACATAGTCATCAAGAGTTGCAGACCAGCATACCTACAACGCTGTTCAGATGAAGTGGTCATTTGCATGGTTTCACCAGTAACAAGATGTTCAACAACTGTTGCTATTAATGATACAACCTACAGCCGATGAATGGAGCTAATTTTCAATTTAGAGTTACATTTATCAAATTCATACACAACCATGTAAACAATAATAATAATGATGATAAAATCAAAAGCACCTCTGTATTTTTTAGAGCAGCAAGGCTCACACAAGCTCGAGAAAGCAGAAAATCTCCAGCTAAAACAGCCAACTGCATTATAAACAAACAAGAAAAGTTTTGAAATTACTTAGGCTACAAAACTCTTTTGTCTGTTGCAAAAGAACAAGAAAAGAAGAGTACCTTATTGCCCATGACAGCATTCAATGAACCAATACCACGTCTTTTATCCGCATCATCCAAGACATCATCATGGAGGAGGCTTGCAACCTAGATGAGGAGAGATGTCCATGTTAGACTTAAGTAGCCTGTGTAGAAGCTTCAGTGCATACACGCATATGACAAAGAAAGTTCAAATAATAAGGAACTGACATGGATCATCTCTGTGATCTCAGCTATAGACTGCTGTCTTGTACGTAAATCAGTTGTCAAGGTATCTCCAACACCACCAGCAGTTGGTTCAGGTATATGAACATTCAAAGCTGTAGCCATCAAAAGCAAAACCTGCATAGAACATATACAATAACCATTTCAGAAAGTAATCAAAATTATAATTTGAAAACTAGGTCAATCTGTCAATGGTTTCTAGTTTCCATAAAGCAAATTTCTCAGATAAAAAGTAAGAGAGGTCAAGTTTATGTCTCAGTCAAATGAATTTTTTTTTGGAATGAATCAAGAACTAAACTGTGCCTATGGCATGCTACAAGTAGTACAACTATATATTTTTGGATGGTCCCTTTGCCTAGTGCAATCTAGAAGCAATGATGGAGCCCAGACTCAAAGCAAAAATTTCCATAACTCATCAAACTTATGACAAACTGCAATAAAGAAAGGCTAGTAACCTCAAAGTTACCACAGAGGTAACAAATACATTACCGTAGGACGAAATCTCTTTCCTTCCACCCCCAATTTGAAGAAGTACTCAGCAGCTGAAGCAAGCTTAGGAACCTGTATGAGATGGATATGCAATGTTCATCAGATGATACAAGAAAAAAAAAATTGCTTTCTCACATAAGAATATGTAATAAGCTACAGTCAAAAGACAGGAAAACGAACAATGGGATACCTCAGCAACAACCATAGACCGCAACCTCTTAGCAAGAAGTGACAGCTCATCGGCAACGAGTGAAAATGGGTCAAGTTGTTCCTGAAGGAGATGTATAGCCATCTTAATAGTGCAGTAAACAAAGACAAGATAAAAGAAGGGTAAAAAGGAAGAGGGAGGGAATGGAGGGAGACAAACAACTAGCAGATCTTAGAGACCACTGGCACCAACAATTAGCAATAACAAGCATAACAGAAGGGAAAGTAATCGACTTAAGCCGAAGGAGAACTTGTTTTCATCTTTGAACATTAGAAATGTTAACACACTTGTGGATTATTTTGCAGAGGCTAACTATAAGCAAGAAATTCTGGACCCACGGGCAACCATGTATCTTGTCCTAAAGCTATAAGGGAGAAATTAGGCAAAGGGAAAAAATTAGAAGAATGAGCATTAAAATGATAACCTCTATGATGGAGCTGCTCTGATGATGAATTTGCCGTCCAATGCCAAGAAATGCAGGTAAACTCCAAGAAAAAGTTTCTCTACCAGCGCAAACCTACTAATCCCCAGAAACAGTAACAACAAAAAAGATATATGATTAGTAAATAATTGACCATCTCTATCCTGTAACATACATTATTAGGCAAAACAAAGAAAGAAAGAAAGAAAGAAAAAGAAATGCTGCAAAAATATCTATTATCACATAAAACTCTATCCAGAACATAGCTATAGTCCTTTCCGAGGCATCTTCTTGGTGGCTCATTTGATTCAGTCATCATATAACTCATTGGACACCGTGATCCTATCCTTACCAATCTATAAGTTCACTGTGCCAACTTCACTTTGACTAAAAATAGTAGCTTTGACCACCGAATCAATTCATGCTGGGCATAGTCACAACATCATTGCATTTCAAAACATGCTTTTAAGGACTAACCATGAAACCCCAAGCCAAGGATAAAGCAACAAACAAACACAACTCAACAGATTGAAAAAAGTATGGCCTTTTATCAAACAGAGTACCTGAGCCATTTCCCACTTAGCTTAAGTCATGTAGCAAAGCAGAAACAGATGAACTCTTTTTAATTAATAAATTGAATAATTAACTACAACCCAACATGACAAAAACAAAAAATGAAAACAAAACTTAGCAACAACTGAACTTAAGGACCAATTTCCAATTACATTTTCCGGCTCATGTCAAGGCATTACCTTTAGAGTAGAGTTAAGATACTGATTAGAAAGAAGGGATTGAGAAGGGCCAGTTGGACGAGATAGAATGAAACCGAGCAAGATCGTTCTAGGATTTCTAGAAATCCGAGAAAATCCCCGACAAAACAACATCCTCGTCTGCCTCTCTCTTCTCTAACTACTACTTTACCAGTAACCCAAACAGAAGAAATACCCAGCAACTTAAAATTCTTTTATTCAGAGAAAATCTTTGGTATAATTTATTTGCTTATAATTGAACCCTACTTTTTCTAACTAATTTATCAAATCCCAACAAATTACTCTTTTCTTTTTGTTTTTTTGTTTTTTTAGGTTAATCCCAACTGATCGCTTAACTGCAGAAAAAGTCTATTATTTATTATAGTAATAAAGAGTTATTGAGGCCCAAAAGAGGACAACGAATAAAAGCTATTTTATATATTTTCTTGGAGAGTGGCAATAGGGTTTGGTAGCAGTCAGTTGTAAATATTAAAATGAATAAATTTTGAGTATATAAACATAATTTTTTTATTTTATATTAATTTTTAAATTAAAAATATAAGTACAGGTTTTTTTTATAAAGAATCAATGTAATCAAAATGTCACGAATCTCAAATAAATTTAAATTAAATAAAAAAAATATAAATTTCACATTAATTTGAAATTGAATAAATTAAAATATTATAGATTTTAAATATATCTTTCACCATTATCGGAAAATATTTGACATTGCCTAGTCTGCTAAATCCAGCCAAAAGCCAAAGCCGAGAATAGTCAAAGTCTGATAAATACCTTGAAAAATATCATTCATTTTGTTTTCTGCTTTGTAATTAATTTGAAAAGGTAATTATTGGAGTAGAAATTTGTATTCTCTCCCCTCTCAAATCCCAAGCATTGAGAACAAAACAATACTTATGATAGTAACCTTTTTTTCTGATTTAGCATTAAGGATATGAAATAATTATGCAAAAAGGAAACAACGAAAACTGAGCCCTTGAATATAATACGATGGTGAAAGCTGGTAATCTGCTGTCATTTATTCCTTGCGGTGAGTATTTGAGTGAGATTAATGAGAGCCTGCCTTGACTTCCTTACATCCATGCTGCAGCTTTCAGGCAGAGAATCAATAGCTGCAGCTGCAAGACTAGCATGCTTTGTTGCTAGCTCTCTCGTCCTTTGTATTCCACGGCTCTTCCGTAGGTACTCGAGAGCCTGCGTTCTCAAATGCATATAAAATTTGACAAATGTAAATGCATATTCAACAGTTTTGATTGGGTTCCAAAGCAATTCAAACTTACGGTGTCGACATTGGCAGGGTCGTCGAAGCCCTGCTCAATGACAGCATGCAACTGAGGAAACTCTTCTGTTGCAAATAATATAGGAGCAGTTATGATCCCCTGCAAAAAGAATATGCGATAAATTATGCAAGCATGGTTCTGGCAAAACCAAATGCACCCCCATCAGTGTATGCACCATGAAAAGGGGTTTCGACAAAATGGAATGATTTGTAGATGTGGTCATTTATGTCCCTTCCAAACCAAACTCAGAAGACTTCACTGAACAAGTAGAGATGATTATTAACTGCTGTGTGCCATTGTCAAAATGCAGATGCAGGGCCTAGCCAGCCCAACACATGCATATGTTTAATGCTTTTTAAGTCTTATGACTGTGTAATATATCCAGAAACTGAGATAAAGCAGTAAGGTTAGATGAATTACCAGTCGTATGTCAGATAAAGAACCCTTTCCAAGGGAAGCTGATGAGCCTGTGAAATCAAGAATATCATCTATGAATTGATATGCCAATCCCTGGGAAAGGAGTTGAAAGAATCAGACGATGGTGACCCAAACGAACTACATATAAAACATGAATCATGGTAAACATAGCAAGATGCCAGAGTTTTTTGTTAAAGGGAAATTGGCCATATACACAAGATTATCCCACTATAAGTTGTGCCACTTAAAACATATTTCTTATCACGTAAGATGACTTTAGGAAATTTACAGACCAAATTTTTGCCATATTCAAAAGCCAACTTTGCAACTCCAGGTGTTTGGCCAGACAGAAGGGCAATAGCCTTGCAGCTGTTTGAAATCAACGATGCAGTCTTGTAGTATGTCTTTTGCATATAATACTCCATGCTGCAATTAGTAATGATTATTTTCACAAAATTAACCAGAAAAAAAAGGTAGAATCAATTGTAGATATCAACAAAATTATATTAACATGCCAGAGATATGGACATGGCAATCAAATACACATAAGAAGATGTAAGCAGTGCTCTGTATGTATCACCACTTTGCTAACCATTTATTCTTGACTGCATACAAAGAAATTGAATATGGAAACTTGTGTAAGTTTATTAAGTTTACTAACTAGAAAAAGGCAGTTTATTGGCTATAAATGTTTAAGTTTAAGCCTTTTGCGACTACAAGATTATCAAATTCTCCACACCTGATGGATAACTCACTGTAACTTTCGTGCAATTAAACCAGTATAACCCACACCAGACAACTAGCCAAACTGGTTTTCTTGGGGCTGTCTGAACCAAGTCCGGGGCAAGCCTATCCCCAATATTTTTCTCTTTAATCACAGGTGTGGTTTAAAACATATGGATAAGCACAGAGAAGGGAGCATAAAGCTGTAGAGCATACCTACAGCGCTGCTCAATTGTGGCTGCCATTTGCATAGTTTCACCAGTAACAAGATTCTCTATTGCTGTTACTAGTAATGACACAACCTGCAGGCACATGATAATGGTGCAAAATGTAGTTTGAACAACTAGAGGAATGCATATGATTTCTAAAAATTAATACAATATCACAATCAATAGACAACACATGGTAAAAATGATTTAAAAGAATCAGATACTCTTACAAGGTCATATTGAAGAATTTGGCTATCTAATAAAGTATTGGTGTGTACTGTCAGTTGTACACCACATAACTAGTCTTTGGCAGCAGCCAGACACTTATATTCTATAATTCTTTATCAGACTTCCACAAACAACAAGGAGCAATTGCAGCCTGCAATGTGGCCACCATGCAGAACAAAATAGAAAGCCAGAAGGGCGAATCATGAATAAGAAGATAGAAAGCTGGAAAAATTTATTAAAAGAAGAAAGACATTGGATGTCACCAGCATTTTCTCGACATCAAATGTCATTGGTCAGGCCATTGAAGAAGGTTTCTACTTCTATCCTTCCTCTTAAAAGAAGATCAAGGAATAGATTAAAAGCACCATTCCACATGGTACAAAGTGAGACGGTGCTAATGTCCACATTTTCCTCATTTAAAATCATACAGTTTCATATATAAACGTATTTAAATACATCTATTATATTACATATGTATGTATATATGTATCTGTATATAAATACATACCTCTGTGTTTTTCAAGGAAGCAAGGGTCCTAAGAGCTCGAAAAAGCAGAAAATCTCCGGCCAACACTGCTAACTGCATCATATAGATAAATAGACATGAATGAATGGTAAAAAGGATAAAAACAGGAGATATTATTTTTTGTTTACTGCACAGCTCCATTTTGATTACTGTAAGATGTCCATATGCTATCAGTTGGCAAAGGTTTTAGAATTGGGATCAATATCTGATGCCTCCATTAATATTTCCTTTTCATAACAAATTCAATAAGATGACTGGGTGCACATTTTCTCCCAAGGATCTGATCAACCAGTTTAGCTTCTAAAAATGGTGAAAATTACATGCCAAACCATTTAAAAGAAAGGAATGTCAAGGGTACAGTGCAATGGTGTCAAACTGTTACTGTTGAACCAAGCAAGGGCTCCAGTGGGACAGTCAACGACGTGCAGTAGAACTCACCTCTTCTTAGAACTAACTGCATCATCTACCTATGCATTTACAAAATGCATTATTCTTATCCAAACAACTAATATCATTCACCTTCAAATAGTGTATCGACACAAGCATATTTGTGAACAGTACCATAAGAAATTTTATCCCAATGCGTCCATAAATCACGTAGAATTTTCAATCCAGGAATTTATCAATGACTTGTACCAGGAAAATTGAAACAAGTGGATAGTTACCTTATTTCCAACCACAAAACTTAATGAACCAATTCCACGTCTTGTATCTGCATCATCCAAGACATCATCATGAATAAGGCTAGCCACCTGAGATCACAAGATTATTAGATCTGTCAACCGATGGCTACGGAGATGTTTCTTGACATGAGCAAGTACCATAATGAGGGTATACACAGCACATAACAGCATTTATTTTTTTTGAAAGGCATAACAGCGTTTATTAACAGAATTTTGTTAAAACAAACATGGATCATCTCGGTTATTTCAGCAATAAGTTGCTGTCTTCTACGCAGTTCAATTGTCCATGTATCTCCAATGCAGCAAAAAGGTGATTCAGGTCTATGTATATCCACAGCTGTAGCCATCAATAGCAAGACCTGCATAAAAGCATAAAACTTTCCTTTTTAGCTCATTGAAAGATGATAGAACATATATAGAATGATTGCAAGAAAATAACAAAGGGAGTTGCACTTCCAGTCGAGAACCTCAAATACCCAATATCTCTCAATTTCTTTAGGTTGGAGATTGAGGAGCAAAACTCATGAGGCTGTTTATAATTATGGAGTACTTTTTACTGGTTAAGTATGAAGAATCTAACCAGGTAAATGAGACAAATGAAAAGGCTATTAGCAGCATCATAAGGTCAAGGACGGAAGGTTTCTCTAGCAACTGAAGAAGCATCAAAGGAACTGACAATCAAAGAAACATCACTACAGTTTTCATAAACCATATCAAACCACAGCCATGTAAAAAAGTAGCCTTATTCTTATTACCGCAGAGCATGTCCTCTTTCCTTCCACCCCCTCTTTGAAGAAGTATCCAGCAGCTGAGGCAAGCTCCGGGACCTAAATGACAAAGAAATCTGAGTTTTGATTGTAATAAGTCATTCAATCGTTTGCTATCATTCCAAGCCATTGCTTCTTTTGCCTGGATGAGATAGTAAAAAAATATGAGCCTAATTAGAATAAAACTACCATCCCTTCCACGCATACCCACAAATTAGACCACTAAAGGATGAGAAATAACGATCAAACACCTGAGCAACTACAGATGAACGCAACCTCTTTGAAACCAGTGACATTTCATGAGCAACGAGTGAAAACGGGTCCACCTTGTCCTGTGAAACAGCATCTCCCTATATCAGTAGGGAAAGGAAAAGTAAAATAGTTAAACAAAAACTACTCATAAAAGAGGGGTAAGAAAAGATCTTCTCTGGACTCAATTTTTAAAGGAGATGATGAACAATCAACTTTCAGCCTCAGATTATGGTCTTTAACTAAAATTTTTTCACTAATTGGCACCCCAAAAAAAAATGATTAAACACCCTCGACATAGATCAATTAACTCTTTAAATTATAAATCAAAATGGCACCCTTCACTTCAAACATGATACTCAATTTACACATAATAATTAACAAAAGAAAATTGAAATGACATGCTCAATCTTATTAACCAGTTGCTGATCTGTATTAGAAATCAAACCTATAAAACGATGAAGAGGAAAGCTTTTTGGAGTGTACCTTGGGAGTAGAATCAGTGGGAGAGCGACAACTAGTGCCAAAGACAAGAGCTTGGCAGAGTTGAGGGCAGTTAAAAAAGGTTTTCTTGGGGGTCCCCGAAATCCTAGAAACTACCCGAGAAAATAGAATAGTCATCTTCCTGCTATTGGTATGTTAAACTCCACCCAGAAACCGGGTAATGTTTTTCCATTGAATCACGTGTCAAAGTACTTGATTTGGTCAAAGCGGACAAAACTAATTCAGTTTTTGCTTCAAGTGAGGACAAACTTGTGAAGAATCCATTTTTGCTTCGAGTTCACGATTGAAATAAAAAATATATATATTTCAACAGTCTGTCCTAGTTTTATGATTTTCTTATTAGATAAAATTGAAAAGAGAGAGAGAGAGAGAGAGAGAGATTGCAATCCCCATTACACTCAATGGTCAAGAAAAAAAGCATAATAACTTAGTAAAGTCAGTTGATTAAAATATCTTACTGCTTTGGTCTTTCATTTACGATGCACCATATGAAATGGCCAAATTTAAAAATGAAACAAGTCCCAAGAAAGAAGAAAATGAGTACATGCATCAGCGATTGCCTCCTTCCCTCAGCAACTCTTTAAACTCTTCATCTGTGCTTCTTAGCATGTTAGCCAAACCCAATTTAACCCCACTTTGCATGACTTCAATGTGCCTTGGTTTTATCCTCTTCTCTAAACTAAAAGCGAAGAACTGAGGGAACTCCTTCAACTCCTCCAACTCCCCTTTCATCTCCTCGTTGAAGTACTCAAATTTTGGCTTGTAGTTGTTTTCTATGCTGAAAGTGAACAGCCCTGGACACCTCAACACCATACTTTTAGCCTCATTGGTTGAAAACCCTATACTTTCCAAGAACTTCAGTTTAGGTATCAAGGTATGTTCCACACTAGAAACCAACAACACAGGATCTTGATAGGCCAAAGCCCCTAAATCTTTAAAACCAAGCCTTTGAAGATAGAACAAAGCTGGTTTTAGCCGGTCTCTGACACTTGAAGTAAGCAATCTTGGACACTTATTAATGACCTTCCTATAGTTGTTTTCTGGGACATGAAGGTCTTGGGAGAGGAAACTGAAAACTGGGTTAAGGTCAGCTTTGACGTTAGAGGTTAAGATTTTGGGGCACATGCCAAAGATTCTAGGGAAGTCCTTTTGGTGAATGCCTTTGGATTGGAGGAAGGACATTATGGAATGGATAGAATGGAGGGAAGTGGTGTGAAGAGAAGGGTTAAGAGAGAGTGCTTTACCTGAGTCAATGCCCATGATTTCAAGGCATAAGATTTTCTCTTTGATTTGGAGGGACAGATTTTGATGAGTTGATGAGTAGAGTGGGTGTTTATGGAGGAGACTTTTGGGTTTTGCTGCTGAAAGGCTGTTTGGTTGTTGGGAATTTCCAGGGGAAGATGATGGCTTCTGAGAAGAGATGCATAGGGAAGATTGTAATGCAGTTGCAGCTGCTGCAGACATGGTCGAGAGACACAGAGATGGCTTCCGGAGTGGTTGTCCAAAAACTGATCTTATTGGTCTTATTTGTATGTTATGTGACAAAGACACGTGGCGATTGGGTTGAAGCTGATTGGCCAAAGCGAGATCTCTTTTAGATGACTTGGGTGGACAATTTCTTGGCTCGAGCCATCCTTCCCTTCCTGCGTGTCATTGCTAATTACACAGACGCCTCTTTAAACAGCAAAACTTTTTCTGCATTCATTTCCCCCTCATTGAGATTTAAGGATGTAGCAGTATCAATTCACAAACTTGTTTGTTTAAAATTTGTCCACTTACTAGATTGTATTGCAATATTCATCATCTCATTTTTCTTTTTAATTTTTACTCGAAACAAACAGGCTTTGAAAAGGTAGTTAAGCTTAACACAACATATAGAATGCTTGTGAATTTTATCTGATTTCCTCAGTATGATTTGTCACCGCAAACAAACTCGATGTTCGAGATCAAGAATAGACCCTAAACAAGTTGGCCAATTGTAATTTGTAATGACGGAATTAAAAAGGGTAAGAACGCATTGCTGGGTTCTAAGCAGAGATACACCACTACAGCACCTACTCAAACTCAAATCCCATAAAGATGGTTGAGAGCCAACGTACAATTTACTCACAATCTATTAAACAAACCAAAACCCAAAAAGAAACAAAGAAAACTGCTTTTTGTCCTCAAATTGACTTAAATTTGCATTGCATTTCAATCCAGAATCAACATTAATGATTTTATAAACCAAAATCAAACTTTCAGCAGAATTCTTGTAGTCCATTGGCTACCCTTCCTTCCGCAGCTGCTGAACTTACAAATGCATTACGAAAAAAAATACAACTGCTAAAAGAATGACCGAAGAAAATGTGGAACAAAATAAACTTCTTTACTAGAATCAAAAAAATTTTAAAAAAAAATAAAAAACTAA
Source organism: Theobroma cacao (assembly GCF_000208745.1). NCBI lineage: Eukaryota > Viridiplantae > Streptophyta > Magnoliopsida > Malvales > Malvaceae > Theobroma > Theobroma cacao. Next base: position 21,650,362 of record NC_030855.1, read on the forward strand.
GACAACCATCCATTCTGCCACATAACAGCATACACCAATCCCAATGCCTAATAACTATGTTATATATCTATCATTTATCAACAATACCAACAACCGGCATCTTATTTGCAGTGTCATCACAATTCCCAATCCATGAAATGAAAATCTCACATAAAATTTGTAGCACTAGAGACATTTGTTCTTGATAGCAATGTTCACTGTCAAACCACTGATCAAGTGAATAATCATATTAATAATAGTCAGAAGAACCTGCTTAAAGAAGCAAAGAGATAATTTACGCAGAATAGACAGGTAGCTCACTTGAATAACACAAATTACTTTACCATGAAATACGGTTTTAATAAAAATGGAAGTAAGAATGACACAACTTCTGCTGGCAGCAGTTCCAGTGGCAACAACTGAAAAAGCTTCCAAAACGCTCCGACTGTTGAATGCTATTCCATCCTACATGACATTGACATATATGAAGGCTAGAGGGTAGTCATGATTAAACGGCTGCATGCTTAAAGTAAGCCTAAGCTACAGTACAACATTTTCTGTCAAGGAGACAATGATATTTGCAGTATACGATTTGAATGTCTAGATTACTTGTTTTACTGCTTGTTTTATAGACCGAAGCCCAAATGTCTGTTGTAACTTATATCAGCATACTTTCTTCAAATTATAAAACCATGACTATGTTGGCACATATCACTTAAAATATTATAACAGTATCAATTATTTTTGGGATTTAGAGTAAGTTACATGTGCTGTTAACAATAGCAAGTATTTAACTTTGCGATGCCAATTAAACTCGTAATGCCAATGCACATCTCTTTCCCTTTTTTTGGTTGGAGTTCAAAAGAAGGTTGCATTTGTCGCTACATTTAACTTCAGGAGATTAAATGCCTAATGCTAGCATATATCTCTATCTTTTCACTTTTTCTAGTACTTTTTTGGGTTTGGCCATGATTAATGAACTTGTTCTGTAATCATAGGCATTAATAACCTAAATTCCGCATTTGTTTCAAAACTTGAGCTCCAAATTTTCTATTTCCTTTTGTTGTTATTTAGACAATCAAAAGTTTTTCACTACATCCAGCCTTTCAAATTACATCCCAATTCTAATACGTGCATTGCGGTATAATCAGACTGATAGTAAGATCCTCCTTTAAAACAATCAATAATATGTAAAGAAATTTATTTCCAGCCAAAAGGAAATGCTCATAACAGCTCTGTTAACCAACAATTAATTGCATAAAAAGCTAGCAAACACATAATCAATGCCCCTTTGCAGTAAAAATTTATTCTAGTTTTCCCAAAACTACACCCTAACTAAAATTTGTTCCATACCTAAAAGGATCTCTCGAAAACTTGTTCCAATAAGATGATCCGAATACAGTTAAAACAAGGATTACAAGAAGAAAGATGCCTAATTAGAGGGAGCTACAATCAATCATTTTACACAAGTGACATACTTACTAGCATTGCAGGTGTCTTTATGCTTCATGTTTGACTGTCAATGTTGCCCATGACTTTTGTTCATAGAGTGCCGTCGAAGGAGCTTTTTACCAGGAGTTTGGTGATCATCCTGCATAAGGAAATAGCCTATTAGTTGTGGAAATGAGGTTAGTCTAGCAGTGTCAAGCAGGTCAGAGGTTCCAGTAGCCGATAGCAGCTGCTCCCATTATTGTCAAATGATAAGGCATGAATTATAACTACCTAGACATTAAAGGATTTAGCCCTTTCCCGAAGAGAACAAGTTCAATTACAGAAATTATTAACCTACATCTGACAATTCTCATCGAGAAGCATAAGCACCAATAATTAATTAAAAATAATCCATCATCCAAAATTTTCCACCCTCCTTTGCTTAAGATATAATAACTGCTAGCATTTGGCTCAATGATAGAAGCGTGTATTCCCCTACTCAAGAAGAGGGTTTGATGGCCCCTTTCCCCAAAATAAGAAAAGATATAATAACTGCTACAACAGTATTAGTTTAAATGAATATGAGCTACCAAATTTTTTCACTCTCCTTTGCTAATGGTATGCTAATTGTACAAAATATTGGTTTAAATGAATAAGAACTAACCAAATAAGGGAGGAGTGAAAGTACCACAGCCCACAAAGGTTAAATCCTTAATTGGCTCATTAAAGCATAATTGTCATATATAAGCAGTAGGTCATAGCTCGTAAGTAAATTTAGTGGAAGATGGAAACCTTCACAGCCTTAGACTCTTTTCGCAAAGGGCTAGAGCAAGGACACACTGATACAAACAGCAAATAATTCAAAAATACATGTATGTAAGAACAGGAACCAGATTCATGACTTGACAGCAGGGACTAGCTAGACCATCCTCTTCTGATTCTTCAAAAAATAACAGTATTCTAGTCATCAATGAGAGCATTCAACAAGCTGCTCAATCAAGAAAACGAAAGCTAAAGTCCCAGATCCACCATTGTTCAGTATTAAGACAACTAACCTTATGCAATGATGCAGCTGACTCAGACTGTACTGTCTGCACAGGAATATGACCCAGTGATCGCAGGGCATCCAAGGCATCCAAGGTCAGCTGCCATCCACAAAGTGCAACAACATCAGCACTGGTGCTGGAGCCCGAGTTACTACAGCCAGCAGCAGCAACATTTCCATTCACCCAGGGGCAAAACTGGTTGTGATGAATAATTGGATCAAACTCTATAGCTTCTTCATAATTGCTTTCTCCTTTTGGCAGCCCTAAACATCAACTAGTCTTGATAAGGCATCCAGAACAGAGACAGGAAGGAAATAGAAACAGAGAACAACGAACAAATAAACACAACCTTCGAAATTTCAAACAGTTAAATGAAACACATAGATTACAACCTGGGCTTGTGCATAATCAAATCCACATAAAAATAAGTCAAATAAATGAAGGTAATGTCAGTTAGAATTGAACTGGTACACATTTCCATGCAGATATGGCATATTGCTAAATGCTAATTATGTATAGATCTAGCAGTCTATAGAAACAAAAATATAACCCAGATAGATTAAATTAGCTACAGCCTAGAAGACACAAATCTTTATGATCCCAATAATAGATCATTTCTACTGCTTCAGCAGACTGAATGAAAGCAATTTCAAACTAACTTTGAGGGTTACCATTGAAAGCTATAGACAATTTGAAGAAAAATTATACCATATTAAATTCAGTGCAAAATAGACTTCTATCTTTGAAAGTTCCCCAAAAGTTATTTCAAATTATAGCATGCGGAAGATCAAATTCCACACATGCATCATCATAATATTCTAAATGCAATGTAAGCTATTAGTCCTCAACGTGTACGTCAACTAGTAACAGCAAACATAATAACAGATATTTAAATTACCCAAAAAATATTGTATGCAAACTGAGTAGTCATTTTATGCATAGAGGCTAAAGTTTGAAAATCCACTAAGAACTAGGTGATGCAACTATTGTTCAAAATTGGAACCAAGAGTTCCTAGTTCTCAAAAGAACCTAAAACCAACCACATTTTACATTCAATGCAATTTTACATTCAATAGAAGAAGTTATTCACTACAATATACAGTATATCATTAGATTCAGGTTTCAAGAATCAAGACAATCTGAAATATCCAGGAAAGAATCAAACTCACAAAAACCATGGATAATAGAATAAATTTATGCACAAGTGGCACAAAAACCATAGATAATAGAATAAATTTATGCACAACTGGCACCAAAGAGGGGAATCTCGCTTTTGTTTACATCCAGTTTTCCGATGAACTAGTTTATCATCTTATTTATGTGTTATTTTAGTATGATAAACGCATAAAAAAAAGGCCCAAAACTACCGAAGAACAGCCCTAAAGAGCCTTCAAAAGTAAAATCAATGCTAATCTTACGGCTTGGATCTACCAAGTAAGGACATAGAATTTACCTATCCCATGCGCAACAGCATAATCTGACTCTGGGTCTGGGTATGGACAATTGTTTATGGAAGATGATTTTCCGGCATTTGTGACCTCTTTCTTCGGTGTTTCATTACCAGAGTACAGATTAGCATTGCAGGAAAGAGAAGGATGAGCACTGTTATCTGGGACTAACTTGCAGCTTTGGCTTATCTTTTCACCACTTTCAACAGACTCTGCCTTGGCAGAACCATCAACTTTTGAACCACTGTCCGCCCTTCCTAGAGAGCGAGACAGCATTTCTTGGCTGTCACCGTGAGGATCCTCCCTATTTATCTCATCAGGAACAACCTCATCCATCAACCCAGGATCTGGAGCAGATTCACCTGTTTGACCCTGATTTTCAGCATCTTCTATTCTGGGTTCTACATCACCAACTACACTATCTGTTCTATGCACAGAGACATCTGCTCCATGGATTTCAGCTTCATGGCTGGCGCACATACCGACACTCCCCCCACTAATTCCAAAACTGAGCCCATCCCTGGCCTGAGCTGTCACAGTTTCAGCATTGAAAATTTCCTCACCATCATTTGTACTGCTGATGCCCATTTCTCCTGGAACTGCTTCAGCAGCTGGTTGGAAACAAATACTCTGCTGAGCTTGATTACTATAATTCAACTCTGATGTGTCATTCATGTCAAGGTGGCCATATGTACTTGATGAGGGAAAATGGATATCATCAACATCTCCACGATAATTCTCAACACTTTCCATTGAGTCACCATCTGCACTGTGGCACACAGTATCCATAGCAATGACAGAGGATGCACGTGTTGAGTCTCTAGTTGAAGGTATTCCAATAACATGGTCGCTTCCTTGCCTAAACAGAGCAACTCTACTGCCATCTGCATAAGTTTCAAAACCAATCGAATGGCTTGGACCTGCATCAGATGAGTCTCTTGGATAAGGGGAGCAGTAAGTATCAAAAATATCTGAATCACGAGCACGTTTTGAAGGCCCAGCAGAATATTGTCTGCCATCAGTGACTTCGTCACCATCACGATCAATGACAGTTCCTTCAACACTATCAGCCTGCTGCACCCGTAACTGTGGCCTGTCATCTGAACTGGCACCTATTTCCAAGCTTCGCTTGCGAGAACTAGGACCCCGTGATTCATAAGAAGCTGCTCGATCACCAACCTCACTACCTGATGGTTGCCCAATCATTAGATCCCTACCCATGTCTGCATCATTCATATTTCTGGATGTCATAGTTTTACCCAACTGATTAAAAGAAAGACCCCCAGCCATCGTAAGATTCAAATCAACATCGGTTTTTTGCATCAATTTTCTCTCATCAGTTGTTCCTACTTCATCACGGTCTTCAGTCTGTTCTTTCTCCGGATCATCAGCAGCAAGCCAACCACCAATTCCACTGGCAGCACTTACTCCACGTGTCAATCCCATTTTTTTGCTTGTATCAGGGATGTCAATGTTGTTGGGAGCAACACGAGCAGGTCGAGGAACAGTTAAAAAATCCAATATCCTGACAGCAGCACCACATAAGCTACAATCTAACAAAGGTGACCTAAATTCAGATCTAGACTCCATGACTAACAATTTGTTTTTTCCAGAGTCCTTGGCTGAAGCATGTTTGCTAGGTCCAGGATCGTGTGAAAGATGGACCTGGGCTGCGCTAGGGCCAAAAGAACATCCATTTCTAGCTGATTGAGCAGAATGTTCTTCACAGTCTTGAACATTTAGAAGCCATCTTGGTTCCCATCCACACAAGCTTATCAGCTTTTGTGACTGCAAAAGGTAAAGCACATAAGAACATTGAAACATTGCCGTTTACCAGCAGATAAAAATATCATTAATATATCTTACGCGATAATATAGACAAAAAGCAGCATCTCTAGAGTTATCAAGTTCTTGTATACTCTCTGATCTGGATTCAAACTCTGTCATAAAATTCTGCAACTGAGACAGAAGGCGATCAACCTGTGGACCCCAAGACACTCGCATATGTTCCACTGCAGATGCAGCTATGACAGGAAGGGACTGAAACTGCAAAAGTCCATCACATCTATCCTTGTATCCTGCAATTAGAGCAGACTGAGGTGCTGGAGGGAATTGGACCAAGCTTTCTTGACAGCTGTTTCCTCTCCAAGGACAAGCAACTTTGTGCCCAACATCCAGCTGCTTAGAAAAGGCTACACCAGCATCCTCAGCTTGAGAAAGAAAAAATTCCCAAAAAGAAGATAAATATCATTAGCAGATGAAAAATGGCAAAGAACAGAGACCATAGCATAGTATATGACAAGCATGTGAAAAATGGCAAAGAAAAGAGACCAAAACAAAGTGTATGATAAGCAACTTACTGCTAGCATAATCACGAGAACTGCAAACACACCCACCCCCCCCCCCCCTCCCAAAAAAAAAAAAAAAAAGAAACACTATCCATAACATTAATTTCATGACAACCAAGCCCCCACTTCTACGTTAGAATAAACCAAAACAATTGTTATTGCTATTGACCACCATAACAAGTAAGAGCTAATGCAACATCAAGTATGAATAAAACAAACACAAATGGTTTAATTCACCATTTCCAATTAGCTGATCTAAAGAAAACAAATAAGAGCAGAAGAAGTATTAAGCATCAATCACTTGGAAACATATACAAAGACACATTCATAAAGCTTTCCTGTAATTATGATTCTTAGCTACAACTATGTCAAATTAAATGCCATAAACCATTCCTAGACAGGCAAAGAACTACAGTTTCCTATTAGCACAACTAATTTAAAAGAAAAAGAAAAACATAACTGCTCCAAAACTGAGTTCTTTTTTCTATTTGTCCATCTACCAAATCATTGTTCATCTATTTTCTTATATATCGGTAAGCATGTCTCAAAGCATCTAATATGTAGAAGGACCTAGGTATTTGTGGTGTCCATTAAAGCTGTAAATGAGAAAAAAGAAATAGTCAAATTACAGCAGCTAACCTTCAGAAGCAGCCCAGGATGGGGAGGAAGCAAAATGCAGGCATGCCCCACATGTTTCGCATGCAATTTTATCAACATCTATATTCATCCAACCTCTCTGAGCACAAGCCAATGAGCTCACAACCTGCAATTAATTTGAAAAGGATCAGATTGATGCCTTAAGATCTTATTAAGCATATTCTATAACGTAAAGAAAAATGAATGTTTTAGACTTGATGCAACCACTTTTAACTCCAAGAGAAATTTAGAAGTTTATATTTAACAGTGGGTCCATGATGTTCATTGTAATAGGGAATTGTCCATTTGTGATATATACCAGAGATCAATACATACAAGCAAAAGAAAACACCACGTCAGTTCAATGCAAACTCCAATAATAAGGAGATACCTCAGCAAGGGTGTACCTTAGGTTTCCCAAACCAATTTATAGGCTTAAATGTAGCCAAACGCCTAAGAAGATCCCCTCTTTCCCATGGTCGGCATGACGGTCTTGATGATCCAAGAGCAGATCCACCAGCACTAGTACTGAGTGAAGTCCATGGTGCTTGGGATCCAACAAAAGACTGAGAAGCTGCTTTGGAATTGTGTCCATGACCAGACCAATCTATACTGCCAACATTTGTTGGAACAGCAGGTGAAGATGCCCCAGCAGAACTGAAAAGAACAAGAAGCATAACTCTTTTTTTTCTTTTCCGAATTCATAATGAAGCATCATGAATATGATTATTTCATATAAAATGAATAAATTAACAAATAGGCATGTTCATGCCTCCTCGTACTGTAAGTTAACAAGTCCCTTACATTTCAGTTTCTTTAACTTGAAATAACTTTCCTGCTAATGAAATGACATTCCTAGTAGACTTGAACCCAGTTTCCATCCTTTAAGCCCCCCACCCCTCAAAAATAACCACAAAAAAGGGTAATCTAGGGCTTAGCACGTTGACAAAACAACCATAGAAGTGATGAACAAATATCCTGTCTAGATCATCAAAGCATTATCACTGTGTTCTTCCTTTACATCACTCAAAACTCGAGCACAATTTTTCTAGCAGAATGAACACTATCATTCATTTCAGATCCTTCTATATTATTGCTTATTTCCAAGGGGCAAGAAATATCGAGCTACGGGTCCAATCTCAAATTCATAATCTTAGAGATAAAAGCAAGCAACCCAGTTTACTTGACCAACAAAAAAAAGCAAGGATAAAATTGAGTACAACCGATTAAGTTTCCATATAAAGCCATGTTAAGTGTCTAGACAAATATATATACATAACCCTGTCCTTGAAATGCAAAAACTAAATTAGATTCATGGTTTTTAATTTTTTTTCTGTTTTTCTTTTTTAGATTCAAGAGAGAGTGCGCCCTGGGACAAACTTAGGATCTCTAGCCAAACCCCACCCCTCATTACTTGTCCTTCACTTTCCCAGCAAACAAACCACTTCGCTTTAACTAAATCTCAATCGTTTCTCCCTTTCCAAAACAATTAAACTCAACTGTAACTCCCAATCTTTCTCTCCTCGCTTTTCCCAGCTGCCAAACACAGCCAAGAAATCTAACCCTAACCCTAACCGCACAGAAACACAGCAAATTGATTGTAATAAAAACCCCAGCTTCACCAAGAAAAACAGAGATTGCGGAAACAAAACCCTAACATGAGAATTGAGTTGAAAAGATAGTGAAAGAAGAGAGTGAGAGTTGGTAGGTACCTCGCAGCAGGAGTGGGATCTATGGTCCCACCAGAGCTAATAACCTCTTCTCTCATAGCAGCGCCTTCCCTCCTACCTCCTTTGGCCTAAAGAAAATACCAATAGCAATAATGTCGAAACAGAGACCAACGATTGAGTCGAAACCGAGTAACTAGTTTGACGTTGTCCGCTCCATTTTATAGCGAGTATACTTGCCAGACGCGCGCAACACGAGTAATTAGTTTTCGGTCATGGATATGGGCCGGGCTCTTTTCTCAGTATTTGGGCCTCCCAGCTCTCGCTTCTTTAAGCCCATCAAGTTATAAAGCAAATTAGGAAAAAGATTACGAGTGGAAAATCCACTTAAATAGTCTCTAATTTTTGTTACTAATTAACTTTCCTTTCAAAGCTTTACATATATTTACTTCAGATTTTTGGAGTCAAAACTTGGTCACTTGCCTGTTAAAAGGACTTGTCTCCAATTTTGCCTTATTATATAGGAAGAACGAAATAAAAGCAACACGTTTCAATCCCAAACACTATTTTTCTTTTCTCTTTTTCCCATTTTATTTATTCATAAATTCAAGTGATTGGTACAATAAGTTCTCAAAACAGCAGAGCAATAAGGTAAATAAGTTCTTTCTGGATCATAGCATCCAGCAGAGACAGACATAAAGCTGGCACATGAATAGAGTATTTTACACAGTAAAGTTACAACCATTGGAAACAAGATGAACATTCCTTTGAGTAACCAGTATCTGAGGTTCGCCCAAGAGAACTGACCAATGCGCATTGTGGAAAAAGCCAGTCATCGCGATGGAGCAGAACCAGCAGCAGCTCCTGCAATCATTGTAGGAATACCATGAAAGAAACCCAAAGATGGAAGAGTCAAATTATTGTCCCTAGTAGATGCTAGGAATGAAAATTTTTTGACAACTAAGAAACTGGCTTTCTAATTTCTCACATTTCTTTAATGTAAATAAATAAATTATAATAGAACCCAGAGCATGAGAGCAACCTACGCTACATATCGGAAAGTTGATGTAATTTAGTTTAATTTCACTTGTTCATCATTCCAACAGAATATAACATTTCCAAACTGCTAAATACTGACACACTATTAAGTCATGCACGATAAGTTCATATATACACACACTTCAAATATTTTCCAAAAGGGTGAAGGCTGAAGGGATCAGATGAAAACACAACATATTTTCCCCAAATAAGGAGAAGGAGATTCCAGTTAGCTCACACAGACAACAACTTTAACTTTCAGTCCTGCTGCTGCCCTAGTATGAATATATGTTCGATTTAGATTCTCCATTGAACTAAAAGCATAGGAGGTTAGGTAATTGACATTTCAAATAAACACTTAACTAACTGGTATGATATACTAACCATCCTTTTCTTCCACTTTTCCTTCCTCTGCTGTTTTCCAAACAATATCTTTTAGCCCAGTAGAGAGATTATTGTAGAACTGTAAATTGAAGAAAGCAGAGTGTAAATTCAAGGTCCTATAAAGCCAGAGGTAAAAAGAAAGGGAAAAAAACTCAGGTCAACTTCAAACCATGGAACACCAAATTGAGATGCTTTTTGCATGACTTTACATGATAAAATGACCGTGGTTATCAGCAAATGACTAAATGAGACTATCTACTATATTAACAGTAAAGAGGCCTAGAATATCTATTAAATGAGGAAGCATTTTAATAAGTAAACAACACAGCCACACTAACATCAGGTCTGATACCTTGTGAAATTCCAGGGTATCTCCGCCAGACTTTCGAAGTTCAACCATGCAAAGTGAAGGAGCCACCTGAAAAATCTGAAATGGGAAAGAGGCAGGGCTGGGGGGGTTATGGACCAGATCATCAATAACCACGTCCAAACAACTTTTAGTGAAGCAAACGGAAATTATGCTCAAAAGATAAAGGCTGAAAGAGAGGTACCTCCGTTGTAACAGCCAAATGACCCTTACGTCCAGTTTTTTCTCCTAGAAGCTTCATCTGAGATGGGCAAAAAAGAAAAAATGATTCATCAGAAATGAGAAAATAATTTAACATTTGATTACTGATTTGTAGTCAAAGAGATTATATATCATCTCAATCGAAGTACATATTAATCTTCCTATTTCAGCCAACAAGCCTCAGAGACATGGAACTAGTCAAGTGCTTAATGCAGATATCCAATACTCCAGTTCTATTAGCAAGAACTTGATACCAAAACAACCTTTACCAAATGAAGTTGGTAAACAAGCATTAATCAAAATTGAATCTAGCACTTTAAAATATAGACCACTGCTTCATGGAACAGGTGATACAGTAATTAACAAATAATAAAATATCATGATAAGTAAGCATGAAAAATGGAAAGTTTTTTCACATAAACAATAAAAGCAAATTCATCCATCTAAATTTCTTAAGAAGATCAAAAGCAGTCACAACACAAGAAAGAGATTAAACCTTGTAGTTATTTTTCTTCACATCAAAACCCAAGGGCATTGCAGCTTCCTCTATTTTTGAGATTATCTCATTAGCAGGACATTTGGAAGTGAATCTTGTTTCCCGTTTAACAAGTCCCTGTAATCAGAGGAAATTGCAGCCACCTTATCTTTCAAGGTTATGTATTTTGAGTAAGATAACAAATAATATCCAAGAGGTACCCATTCTTGGTCAAACTATGCAATAATAACATAACATGTCCCATCAGATTTGACAGATAGTCTAAACATTTTTTTTTTTAGTTAATATTCAACCAGGCTGCATTCTCAAGAACTAAATTTTTAATTGCAGCAAAAAAGGACCAGTAGATAATGGAACACACGAATTATCTATTGCATGCTTTAAAATGGCTAAAATAATTTATGGGCTAACTCCTTAGTTCAAGAAAATTATCTGAGTGATATCTTTCTGTGACTTGGCAACCAAAGGGCTTCCACTTCATTGGATGAATCAAATTGTTGGATTCTCAAGGGTTTTTTATTTATTTTGCATATAATATATTACAACTAAGTAAGATATGATTGGTTAACATACCATTTGCTTCTCAAACAGACTACTGAGGTTGAGACCCTGAGATGTAGAGATAAGTTCAAATGCATTCATAGTAGCAGGTACTCTAGGCCCTTCTTCTCGCCGTTCAACAACAAGGTTTTGAGTATCCTGTTACCAAAATCATGTAAAAAGACTCATCTCATTGCATCGACACCACAAAACTGTGTTCCATATGTGAAAAACACAACTCTTACCCCTGATTCATTGAAAATGACATCCACATCATCAAGACTAACATCAGCTTGCTCAAACCTAGGTGGAATATATCCTTTCTTAAACCACTCATTCTCAATAATCTCAGGAATTGTTATCCTCTGGTATAATCATAAGTAATAAAGAGTGAAAATGATATCCAAAAACAACTTAAAGAGAACATCAAGGACAGCAATCTTTGGGACAAAATCAATTCAAAAAATACCACCACAAAACCAAAAAATCTTTGAAACAGGTAGAAAGAAAGAAACCATGGATGAAGGGGAAGAGACAAGAACTTACTGTCAATGGATTAGGGTCTAGGATTCTCTTGATTAATTTCTTTGCACTTGAGGAGAACCATGGAGGACAATTGAAGTCGGCTTTAAATATCTGCAATCAGGAAAATACTTCAGAGAAAGCATTTTAAACATAGAAGAAACAACTAAAGCTTAATTGCAAGTTAATTTATCAGCAGCATGACAGCATTGCTGTATGCAGATACAAATATGACAGGCTTCTGTTTTTCTGTCTTATTTGTGTGCACATGAACTTTTCTTATTGATATCTCCAATGTATTGTCCTACCTGGCTATGAGTTATAGCTAACTTAATGCCAAAAGCAATAATTTTCCAAGCCAGCAACCACTAATAACAAAGACATTTAGTGTTTTAATTTATTCTTTAAAACAACAAATACTGATTGAGGAAATGGTGACTGGCTAACAATAAAATCCAAATCAATATTTATCAGGAATAAATTATGTCCAGAATATGATACCATTTCATTCTTTGATTGATTTATGTCAATGATGACTTAATAACACATATTTATTAAGCAAAATTGTTTGCTTTTGAAGTAAAAGGAAAAAGAACTTTGAGAGACAAAAAAAAGAGAAGAAGCACCTTTTTATATAAAGCCGTCAAATTGGAGTCCTCAAAAGGCAAGTAACCAGCCATTAAGACAAAGAGTATCACACCACATGACCAAAGATCTGCCCTAGCTCCATCATAGCCTTTATTGTTGATCACCTGAAAAGTAAGAGCACATAGACAATAAAGAAAAGCTAATGGATCATAAAGAAAAGGAATCGTGTTTGCAATAAAAGCAGATGTACCTCTGGTGCAACATAATTTGGTGTTCCACAAGTTGTGTGAAGTAACCCATCCTCCTATATCAAAAGGACAACATATTCAGTTTTGAATTGTTTTATCAGTATATTACAAAAAGCTGCATGACAAAAAGCCATCCAGTAAGGAAAACCAAATAAAATATGCTTCTAGGTTCTGCCATCTTCTTTTGCTACCCACAAAATTCAAGTGTCCAAGCAAGACTAAAACTGTGCACATGCAAAGTGGGCACCATGTCATCCTTCACTCAAGTGAAAAAGTAAAGTGATAGTACAAGACAACACAGAGCAAGCAGCCACAGAAGTAATCCATAATGAATATAAGATCTTGGGGGAAATATTATAGTAAGATATTAAGACAGCACACTCACTCGAACTTGCTGAGGTAAAGCACTCAAACCAAAATCTGAAATTTTAAGAACTCCATTAGCATCCAGCAGCAAATTCTCTGGCTGTAAATTACAAAACACAGCCATGATATATCAAAGAAATTTACATATTTAACTGTTATAGGAAAAGGATTAATGAACACAAAATATATCCCACACCTTCAGGTCTCGATGGTAAACACCTCTGCTATGGCAGTAATCTACAGCATTAATAAGCTGCTGAAAATACTTTCTAGCTTCATCTTCCTTTAACCGCCCTCTGCTAGCCTGGCTCACGAACAAAACCAGGACAAATGCCAGATTAATAACAGTTATCAAACACTGATGAACAACTGAGATTTGATTCCTCATAGCACTTATACTTTGCCAACAGTAAAACACAAAGTTTTTACTACTGCTATCTTACAATTTTGTCAAAAAGTTCACCACCAGTCACAAATTCCAAAACAATGTATATTTTCGTCTTGCTAGCCATCACCTACACCAAGAATACTGCTAGAAGTTACCAAGAAGCATAGACATACCATACTAATAATGGTTATAAAGCCAAATGGAATCCTTTTCTGACAAAATGCCAGCTAGATTCCAAAGGGAACAACTAAAAGATACAAGGAAGAAATGCATGGAGATTAACAAAATAACTAGACTAAGATATACAAGAGAAACTTCGTGCCAAACCTCATACATATGGATGACATTTGGGTGTCTAATTAGTTTCATTGTTGAAATTTCACGTTTAATCTGCAAAGGAGAAAGAGAATAAATACAATGTAGCATGCACAAGGTAAAACAGAAATGAGATTCAGGAAAAACAAAAAAAAAAATTCTGAAAGTAAGGATATAATTTGCATGGCATCTAAGTGTCAGCAGTGAATAAGGAGAAAAATCAAGCGGTGTAGTAACAGTTCAAAAAAGAAAGTTTGTTAGAAGTCCAGACATAAAATTTTTTAAGGAAAAAATTATCATTATTTTCTGTTTATTACTATTTCGGAGAATAATTTCTTTCTAGGTCAGATATGGTGTAACCAAATGAGAGGCGGTCGGATAAGTTAAATTCGATTTAGAACATTTGATTTCAGAATTAAGTCAAACACAAATAAACGTGTATAATTTCTGCCAAACTGGAGGGGGATGGAACCCCGTAGAAAAACCAATTGTCTACCATTGACTTATTAGGTTGACTTCTACCTTCTTCTACAAGCTAATTCCTATTCCCCATGAAACCTAGACAAATTGCAAATTTTGAACACTGAATCATCTTTTTATTCTAAAAAACACTGTGCAGGACCAAAATTAGTCAAATGAGAAACTATTACGATTATTTCTTATTGACAAATTAAGTTGACTCTACTTTTTTGGACATAAAAACTCTGTTGCTCTCTAGTCCTTAACACTCTGTTTTTCACCCCAAACAATCACTAAATCATCATATTCTCACAATTCTTTATTGAGTCACAAGAAAACAAAACCAAACAAAATAGTAAAGATAAGAAACTGTGAAGCAAATTGAATTTCAAAGTCAATTCATGGTTCGCACCCTGATTAATCAACAACAAAAAGACCAGAAAAATTATTGGAGTAACTAACAATCAGGAATTAGTTAAATTAAATGGAAATCAACCAGTTAATCGTTATGAGAAGAATTCCAATTAACATAGAATTAGGATTCAGTATCAAGAAAACTTTACAAATCAAATCAACAGTTAATTAGTAGTAGTAATATTCACTTTTTCAAAAGAGATTTACTGGAAAACAATACGAGTACCTGACCAATCATCTTATGCTTCAAAACTTTCTCTTTGTCAAGAATCTTGATTGCTACATTCTGCTCGGTCTCTATATTCCTCGCAAACTTCACCTTTGCGAATGTTCCTTCCCCCAACGTCCTCCCTAGCTCGTACTTCCCCACACGTGTCCTGCTCCCTGCACTCGTGCGAGCTGCCATCACTTTCTCTGCGAATCCTTTTTATTTCTCTTAAATTTATTTTCCCTTTTTTTCCCAAAAATGTCCTCTATTTCTTTCTGTTTCTTCTAAAGCTTGCTGTTAATCAAAGACCTCTTCTTCTTGCATGGTTGCCATACCTGAGACTTAGCCACCCTCATTTTTTCTTCGTTTTTTCCTCAAAAAATAAATGGAATTCAAGAAAATCAATTCCCGTTTACCAAGCTTAAAACGGGAAAATAATTTAAAGCTCGACGATGACGGGGAAAATGTTGGAGAGAGAGAAAGCAGAAGCGGTGGCCATGGGATCAGACATGGAACCCATGAAGTCGAAGAAATCAACGGAGGAGAAATCGGTTTGAGAAAGGCACGTAGTGATGCTGAGGGATTTCTGAGCAAATTTCACGTGGACAAGATTGATGAAAAGGGCAATTTAATCATAGTACTTTAAACTCTTTTTTCCTTTTCCGAGGATTTTGATTTGCACGAAATTCAAGGGCGACTAGATTGGAGAAATCGAATCTGGAACGCAGATCTATGGAGGTTTTCTTGAGAAAATAATAAACTCAGTACTATAACAATGCAGGTTACTGGGAGATTAACTTGACGACTTTTTTTTTTTTTGGACTTTATCACTGGTGAGAGAAGAGTTTTTAATGTTTTGGCGGTTTTAATATTTGGGTAATTATTGGACCAGGAGGAGAGGTGATCCTCTGCTTACAGGAACACCATTGCAACTTATAGTTTTTCCAATTTTTTGGCCAAATACATTAGGTTTCCCTTTTTCTTTAAATAGCAACCAAATATATATTAAGAATTTAAAGTTGACAGTTACAATTCTACCATATACTATTCAATTTTGTTGTAAGTTATTCTTCAGAATATTCTTTATGTTTGGTATTGACTGTTGACCCACCGTAAAGAGGTAGAAAGAAGAAAAAAATGTGACCAATTACCATATTCTTCCTTTATTTTGAAAATTTTAGTTTTTTTTAAAGATGATTTGAATCTTCTTTGTGTCAATAAATAGATATATTTATCATTAAATCGAAGATTCAAACATCTAATTGTCATTATAATTATATTGTGATGTTTTTTATAAATAAAATATACGTAGCACTTTTTTTTTCTTATTTAATATTAAATATCTTTAAAATGTATTAATAGAAACCATAAATCACAATAATTTGATTTACTAATTCATTTGTTAATGATATTAAGATTTTTAACACCATATTAAAACATATAATAAAATGTCAATTCGTTACGATATATTTTAAGAAAACAATATATATATACACGTATGTGTGTATATATATAATATTTTACTTAAGTATTATTGTTTTAAAATAAAAAAATTCTTCAAAAATAAAATAAAATGGATATACTATCCAAAAATAAGATATTATTTTCAAGTATAATAAAGTATGAATTACGAAGCATAAGTGTTGGTAGGAATTTCCTTCTCCGGAGGAACATCATGATTGCTCTAATGCTATTAGGTACCCGGAATCAGAGGATCTAAAGTGGGCATTAGGCAAAGATTCATAGTACCAATAAACAGGTTTATGCTTTGTGCATTGTGGGGGTTGTTGTAAGCTTGAAATAATGCGGGGTTATTGGTTTGGCACAATAGTCAACGGCTTTCGACTTTCAGTGGCGGTCGCACGATTACCGTCGGTGTTGAATAAGTGCGCCTTTGGATCTTCCACCCAAATTACCGGCATTTAACCCATAAAGATGTTAGATCCGTTTTGTCTTTGCTGCTTTTTAAGGTTTTTTTTTTTAATATATTAATAGAATGAACAGTCAGCGTTCCATATAGACTTGGGTTTGAAAACTTTGTACAAAAAAAATTAAAAGTTAATGGTCCCAAAAGAATAATATATGGTTGGTGGTGGATGATTTGAGCTATTCATTCATATAAAACTAAAAGTAACCTCGCAGAATAATCTCGAAACAAAATTTAATCAACAAAAGGCCTCTTTGAACTTCCATGATAAAGACTCTTGAGCGGAAATTTTCTAAACATAATACTAATAAAAAACAAATTACCATGGGAGTTTCACCTTTTAATACATTGGTCATACACATTTTTTTAGGCATAATTCATTTTTCATTATACATTTGAAGTTGTTTTGGTTCTTTCGGACCATTTGGAAGGGTTGTTAATTGTTATAAGTTGTGTGTCACGGATCTCACAAAATTGTATAAAATTATATTTAAATTCCGACCATTGACATATGAATTAAGTCATATACTTTTGACATTTTACAAGAAAAAAATATATCTCTCTCTTTCTTTCTTTTTTTTTATTAATCTCCCTCTTGCTTCAAACAAGTAATATAATGTAATTTGCATGAAATAAAACAAACAATTTGATTTGCAAAGGATGATATAACTACAACTTAATAAACAAAGCAGTAGACACCTGCCCCATATATCACAACTACGAGTGCCTTAACATGACTTGATAGATAGGACAAGGTTAGGATATAACACAACAAAATGAAGTGTTAATAATGCATCAACAACTAATATCATATTACCTTTTGGGCCAGATCCCAGATCCTATGTTAAAAAATTACTACTTACACTTTGATTTATATTTTTAATATTAAGACTTTTATTTTCTTATTTATTTTTTTAATATCAAATATAAATTATAACGTTTGAAGTTAATTTTTTTATTCATTAAAAGACGTATTAAATTTCACATATTTATATGTTATTTTCACTTCTACTTTGTTTTTTTTTTAATAAATAATTTTTTAGTATATGTACAAATTTTTATTTTGACCCCTTATATAGATTTTTTTTTATATAGCGATGGGAGAGCACTATATGTTAGGTATAAAACATGTTCAAATGTTATGCAAAACTCATAATTCATTAAATTGTGAAATTTTAAGCAGTTATTACAAAGAAAAATGGTTTAATTTGTTGGAGAAACTCTTGCGCACAACATTCGACCGTTCCTATTCTTATTATTTTCTTAAATTGCATTTGGTTCAAGAAATAATCCTATTTTAGTATATCCATTTTCAAAGAGGTTGGAATAGTCAATACCAACTCTATGACTATTTTGAGTTTATAATTATAGGCTAAAAAATATAAAGTTGACGAATTAATTAAAAGTTAAAAACCATTGGCTTATCCATTACTGAAAAAAAAACTTGGTATAATATTTAAAAAAATTTAAAATAATTTTTTTATTGAGTTCAATCAACATCATATATTTTTATTTTTATTTAATTAAAATATTACTTATCATTTTATATTAAGTGACATTAACATGTCATAATGAATACTAATACGATATATTGATGTGACGTAATAACATGATTATGATATTTTTCAACTTTCACGTTAGTGTGATATGAGCATTAATGACAATTGATATTTTAATTAATAATAATTAATTAGTCATTAATTATAAAAATTTATTTTATTCAAAATAAAATATATGAAAATTTGATTTAATAAAAACACTTATTAAAAGAATTTTTTTGAACATTATGCTTAAAAAACTAAGCATTGGGATTAAGCTATATCAAAGGGTAAATTAAGGGAAAAAATGGAAAGAAAATCAGATGCCATTTACGTGTTAAAGCTACTTGTTGGGTTCCATGATGCGTTCACATGAACCTGAAAGCATAATAGCACGGCCAAACAGGGCACTATGACCATGACAAATGTCATGATTGTCATTCGAATGATTAATTATATAATCATAACATTATAGACAGCCGTGTAATCAGACGAAAACAAACAAATAAACCTGCCCGTGACGTTAGTTTCAAGCCTAGCTGCCGTTGCATTGTGCGTCATCACACAAGCAATAAATTAGAATTAAAATTAAGCCTAAATACGCAAAGCACATTTCCGGCAACTATCGAAAGAGAGTTTTTGACTTATCCAAAAGGAAAAAAAAGAGAGAAGAATTTTGATATAACACGTAATTATATAAGATTAGTGGTTATAAAGACTAAGAAAATAAATAAAATTATAAATTATTAGTGACTATGATGAGGCATTTTGAAATGGATAGTACATTTTGGTCCCACATTATCTATACTAACCGTTGAGTTCTTGCTCTACCGTGAACATTCATGAACTTGACATTAAGCGAAACTTATTGCTACGTGTTGTGCTATTATAGATCTTGTTCATGCAATGGAATAATTCTATTTAGTTGGTTGGCCTACTCAACAAAACTTCTAATCCCTGATTTCCTGTTTCAAGATTAATCAACATTTTTAAAAAATTTTTCGGAAAAAGAGATTTAATTTTTTTAAAAAAAATATACATTTTCCATTTAACCGATCATTATTATCTAAAAAAAATTTAATTACTTTTCACGGTTTTAAACTAAATAAATTTGAATGGGTCAGACCCAGATGGTGGCCCAATAGTATTGAGTTGAGCCAGGCCCAGTACTATATCTTCTTCTTTCTTCTCTGTCTTAAACCCTGGTTCTGAATTAGGGTTTAGGCTTTTTTTTCTTTTTTTTTTTTGGTTTTGATGATTCAAGCTTGAGTTGAAAAAATTAAAAAAATAAAAAAATAAAAAAAGAGAAAGAAATGGAGGAAGTGAAGGAAAAGAGTGTGCCAATTCTTCCATGGATGAGAAGCCCCATTGATGTGAGTCTCTTTGAAGATTGCCCTCTCAGTCTTGTCCCTTGTCTTGACCACAGGTACTTTCATAGGAAGTTCTTTTTTTTTTTTCATCCTTTTAACTGTATTTTTTAAATTTCATTTTATTCTCACAGCCTCAGCTTGCATTGCAGAATTTTTCGTAGGATCGTTGACAATTTCACTTAATATTGAAATATATTTTGAAGACTGACGAGTTTGATTATCCGATTTCTTTTGAGTAAGGTTGGAGGTCGCTTTGGAGAATATGGGTATCTCTTCACTATTCCCAGTGCAAGTTGCAGTGTGGCAAGAGACAATAGGGCCTGGTGCTTTCGAGCGAGATCTCTGCATAAATTCACCAACAGGAAGTGGGAAGACCTTAGCCTATGCTTTGCCCATAGTGCAAACGCTGTCGACTCGTGCTGTTAAATGTTTAAGGGCTTTGGTAGTGTTACCAACACGTGATTTGGCGCTGCAGGTAATTGCCTTTTCTCCTGTATAACAATTCGCACTTTGTTTGTGCTATTTTTCTCTGTCAAGCGAATGAGAGGAATAACTGACTTTATTAAGCAACCTGGTGAATTCTGATTTATTCAAGAAACAATTTGTTGAGCTATTCAAAGAGAAAGCAACCTGGTGTTAAAATTAATAAAAAAAAAAAATTCCTCTTATAAATCTCAGTATAATGACCTGAAACTGTCCATTATGCTATTTTTTTGGTCATTTGTCTCCTCCTATTTTTTAGGTACTTTGCTATTGTGCCTAACTGTTATGACAGGTTACAATGCTTGTTTTTGATTCCTTTTGTTCAGGTTAAGGATGTTTTTGCATCCATTGCTCCTGCAGTAGGCTTGTCTGTTGGTTTAGCAGTGGGTCAATCTTCAATTGCTGATGAAATATCGGAGCTTATTAAGAGGCCTAAGCTTGAGGCAGGCATCTGTTATGACCCAGAAGATCTTGCATACGAATTGCAAAGTTCAGTGGATATATTGGTGGCAACTCCAGGAAGGCTTATGGACCATATCAACTCCACTAAGGGATTTACGCTTGAGCATCTCCATTATCTTGTAAGTAAGTGGACTGCGTGTATGCATTCTAACCACTGTTGGGGCCTGACTACTATTAATTTCCAATGATATTTTTAGAATGTTTGAAATTTGAAATTTAATGTTTGCGCTAAAGATTGTTCATGGGATTGAAACATTTTACTGGAAACCTGACTGTCTGAGAGTTTCACTGTGCTTGTCAAGCTTTGGCTAGGAATGTTACAAATCCTATCTTAATTTCGTACTGACATCAATTTGGGTGATTAGTTCTGGATAAGTTTTTCTGTTATGCTACAAACACCTGGAACTGTTTGTTCACTGATCTGGATTCTGGTTTCTGGACCATGCCTTTGACAGTTTCACAATTTTTTAAAGATATTAAAAAACACACTTGTAACATTGCTATCCTAGCTATGCATAGTACTTTATGGTTTAATTAACCTTCTCTTTAACTTTTTCATTAATTATAAGTGTGACTCCTAATTTGGGGTGTCAGATATAGCTGTTAAAATAATGACTTCTGTTTATGAAGGAAAAAGAAGGCTATTTTATGATTCTTTGGTTTTGAGTCAATTGTTTTTGTGGTTAAACATGGTGCTGATGGATAAATTGTTCCAGGTAGTTGATGAAACAGATCGGCTGCTCAGGGAAGCATACCAGTCTTGGCTACCAACTGTGCTTCAGTTGACTCAATCTAATGATGAAAGCCTCTTTCCTTATGCAGATTCTTTTCTTTCATCTACATTTGGTTCCTTAAAAACCATAAGGAGATTGTAAGTTCTATGCTTGTTATGGTCTTTTTCTTAAGCTATGCTTTGAACTTCAGCAATAAGCATCGGTATAAAATGGTCTGAAGTCTGAACTTAGTTTCACTTTTGATAATCAGTTCCTATCTATCAGAAATACATTTTTGTGCAGACACATTTACATGCATATGGCATGTGTACATATGCGTGCGTACACGCGTGCTCGTGTATTTACTGGAACTAGCTTTCCCGCAAGATGGAATGTTTTTAAGATAGTCTTATGCTTTTAGGCATGTTTGTATTAGCTTTTTCTTTCTTTAAAAAAATTTCGCTTTCTCCTATTTGAGGAGTGATTTTCCCATTTTTTCTTTAAAAGATGTAGCACTAAGCAAAAGCAAAATGACAAATAGCATGTCGTGATATCAAGTCATCATTTTTTTTCTTTAATTATATATAATTTTTAAAAAATACAAAGTAAAACTGCTTAAAATAGCTTTAAAAAAAAACAGCTTAAAATAGTTTACTCTCTGGATATTGATATTATAACTGCTATAAATGCTTGAAACCACCTCCACTGGTATCTCTGGAACTGTTGGGACTGGTAACTGAGTTCCTTGACAATTATTGAAAGTTTTCTGACCCTTAAATTTAGGATATTTTCTCAAGTTATTTGATTCTGTTTGAAAGAGTAAGAGAACCATATTTTATGAAATCCAGCATCATCATGATATCATTACATATTTGATGCAGTGGCGTGGAAAGGGGGTTCAAGGGTAAATCTTACCCTAGGCTTGTGAAGATGGTTTTATCTGCCACATTAACACAAGATCCAAGCAAGCTTGCTCAGCTTAGTCTGCATCACCCTTTGCTGATGACAACAGGGAAAAGGCGTTACCAGCTCCCTGAAAAATTGGAATCGTACAAACTTGTATGCTATAATAACCCTTCTGGTGAATATATATACTTTGGTCTGTGTGAGTCTGTTGGTATTTCAACCTCTTGAGCTCCAATGTTCACAAGCTTCCTTCATTATGTTCATACTTATTTGGAAATATGGGGTTTTAAGTTACTTTCAACAAAAAAGTTGAGAGTCTTAATATTTTCTTTTGTCCAAAAGCTCACTTAAATTTCTCCATCGGTTTTGTTGTCAAATGTCAGGATATTTTTTCATGTTTTAGCAGTTTATGTAAAATCAGAATGGACTTTTTCTCCCTGTGAATTCTCAAATACTATACATGTACACAGAATTATAGAGTACTTGAAATATTTTGAAATTAAGAGGCCTTGTTGGCTTAAGTCATAACTATACTTCATGAATCTTGAAAGGAAAATTTCAGTCAATTCAATAATGTCAAATCCCATTCTGGTGCTAATTTCGAAGCTTGTGAATTTAGTTTCTAATGCACTAGATGCTTTCCTTTTCTTTTTTATTGTATTAAATTTCTATATATATATTCTACAGATATGTGACTCAAATGTAAGGCCACTGTATTTGGTTGCCCTTCTACAAGAATTAGGAGAAGAGAAGTGCATTGTTTTCACCTCATCCACCGAGTCAACTCATCGCCTTTGTACGCTGCTAAACCTTTTTGGTGATTTAAGTATAAAAATTAAAGAGTATTCAGGCCTTCAGCATCAATCTGTAAGAAGGTAATGCCTGGATTATTTTCACCCAATTTATGTTCATGCTCAGCACTGGTTTCTATTTCTCATCTTCATAAATAAACAATTGTCTCTGCTTGAATGAGCCATTTGCAGCCCATTGACAATTCTTCTTTGAAGACATTTGAGAATTGTTTTACGAAACTAAATAATTTTGTGTCATCTTAAGTGCTAAAGAACTCCAATTGATTGAGCTTCACTAATGTAATTCTTGTAAAAATTCACAGTAATCTTTCTGCAGGTTTTAGTGCTAGTGTAACCTTTGATTGAATGGAAAAAATTTTGTTAATCTTTCTTATTGAGCTTCTTGATTTTAGTTGAATATCAAATGGATCAAGTGATATAACAAAGGGGGATAAAATGATGGAAACTGAATGGAACAAAAGGACAGGTCTTTGGGATAGAACAGAGATGGTAAAGGAAATGAGAACTAACTCTGTTTTTCTTTATTTGCTTGAGAGGGAGAAAAGGAATATGATAGATGCAATGGTGTAATGTATATATTCGCTTCTCTTGAAAAAATTCCTTTCCCCTTTTTTGTTTGACAATTTTCTGACTAACGGTTTTGGTGGATTCATAAAGAACATTGATCCTCACAAATTGCTTTCCTCCCATGAATTTTAGCGAAACAAGAAATGGTTTATCCCTGTATCCCTTTTTCTGCATTTTTCCTTTTCTGGCTACCACATCTGCTGAAAATTTGTAGTGTTTTATATTTGAACTCTATTTCCTAATTGATAAAATTGACTATAATGTCTGTGAGTTGATTGTAAATATTCTTTATGACTTTTAATGAAATGAAACTTTGTGCTGCAGCAAGACATTGAAGGCATTCCGGGAAGGGAAGGTGCAAGTACTTGTATCCTCTGATGCAATGACTCGTGGAATGGATGTTGAAGGGGTGAGAAATGCCATTAATTATGATATGCCTCCATATATAAAGACCTATATTCATCGAGCTGGTCGGACTGCTAGAGCAGGTCAAGCTGGGCGTTGCTTCACATTGCTCCATAAACATGAGGTATGTGCACATATTGATTGATTCCGACCATGAACATTATATGTCAACGTGTGGATAGAATTTTTGTTCCATCCTTCTTGTTATTATAATTTTTTTGGGTCCCTATTCAGTAAGACAAATATTTATACAATTTGAAACATGTAAAACAAAGAGTCTTCATTTTCTTATTATAAAAGTTGACCCGTGACATGGTTGTGGATTTTTTTTTATTCTTTTACTTGTTTCAGGTAAAACGTTTCAAGAAGATGTTAGGGAAAGCGGACAATGCCTCCGTTCCTCATTACTCTGTTCCTTCAAGTTCAATTGAGTCACTGCATGCTGCATATAGCTCTGGTAACTTCTTAGCTCTTTACTTATCCATGGCCAAGCCGCTAATAATATTCTGCAAGTGTTCAGACTTCTATAAGATCTTTGGATTAATCCCACACAGTTCCTAGCCTCCTTTTTCCAATCATTTGCCTCATTAATTTTCCTTTTGTTTTGGGTTGGGGAGGGGGGAGGGATACCTTGGGACCAACTTTTCAGAGGTTAGGTATGGCTTCATGTTCCAAAAGTTAATGAATTTTTTGATCCTGATTATTTGATTGGCCGTTTACACGTTTCTCTCCTTGTATATTTTCCAATGCTGTTTCACTTGTTATAGATGGAAGGGAGTGAGGAGAAATTATAGCAAATTTGTTTCTTATCTTGATCAAATGCAAAAATGATTTCAAGTATGAACTATCTTATAGAAGCTTTAGCTTTCCATTTTAGTGAAAGGATATACTGTTGGTCGGACAATACACCTAGTTATCCCCTTATGCACAATATAAATTTGAAATAGGGTTACTGAGGCTTTTCATTGTTTTTAATGCATCAGCCCTAGGAAAACTGAAAGAGACAGTCGAATCAGAAGCGTCTAGGAAGAGGAAAATTGGTTCCAAGTTTTCAAGACTGAGCAAGAGCAAAAAAACAGACCATCAGAAGGGATGATCTATTGCTGCTGAGGCAAGAAGTTTTTGTTACAACATAGATCAATTTTCTAGATGGAAAGGGGCATTGCTTGACATGAAGCCAAAATTTCATATTCTCATGCTTGAGTGCATGGGCATCTTACTGGCAACTTTTGCTGATAAGCTCAGATTACTTTTTCCAAGACCCTAGTTTGGTGTATGGAAGCTGGGTGACACTTTTGCATACCAAAAGCTGAAAGCAGAACTATTACACAGATCTAAATCTGGTGCAAAAAGGACGAAATTTTGAGAGCTCAGGGAAGTTCATGCTGCTAACAAAGTTCAGTCATGTTCATGCAGTTATATGGAATACTGTTATACCGAATTGTATTTCAACTTATAGTCACTGAATGGACTGAAACCATGAGATAACTCCGGTACAGATATTCTAGAGTTATGGTCATTGATTATATTGAGAACATGCTGAAGAAGTCGAAACTGATTCATCCTGTCTTAGTTAAAACATGCTTTTTCAATTCATATAATGCAATCATTAGAATGTAGAATACTGGTTACATGTTTAGAGTCATCCATGTCGGGTGGTGCTTGGTTAGATTCCCCATATCTTAAGGAATCTGTATATTTATGCCTTGGGTTTGGGACCTTCTCTGAAATCACACAAAGAAGTCCATCAGGACATGAACTGCCTGTGTGCATGCATGTAATTACTGTTCACCGAGCTGGTTCTCCATATCTCAAGGATTATGATTTCGATTCCAGGCTTGATGCCTTCTTAGCTGGTTCCACCGGTGGATATGGAAACTTTTTATTGAATTGTTAGGCATTAAGAATTCAGGACAACTGAATCTGCACAACTCACTGGTTCAAGATGATGAAGTCTAGTATCGAGGCTAATGTACCAACTTAACGTTTTTATTCATGAAAATGTCCGACTCTTTAAAACGCTAGAGTCTTACACAGCCCATCATAACATTGGTTACATTACCAAGTACGTACAGGCAGACCTACAAAAGTCTCAGCAAAGTCTTGGTCATCAGGCCAATCTCCCGGACTCTGTTAGTTGAAGAAAGGAAAAAACAAAGAAAACTGGAGAACATCGATGCATCTTCAATAAACCAAAAGCAAGTCATTCTAGTCGTTGAAAATTGCAAAACTCGACATTCCTTTGAGAAAATACTTGGAGTTTGCCGTCACAGCAGTGGCGGAGGAAGAAGCAGCAGCCATAGCACCGACAGGGACTGAGGTTGGTGAGCTCCTGGAAGTAGGAGAAAGAGAATCATTGTTGCTACCATCTCTATCCTCTTCACTGATGGTGTCCAACATCTTTCTTGTTCTGTGCCTCATGACAGTAACAAACTGAGGTGGAGCAACCTCCATAACGAACCTCGTGAGACGCGAATTGGCCATGTCTAGTAGCGCAGGAAGAAGGAGAAAGCTGAAGCATGGAAACCCCAAAGAGGGAGCTGGAGTTAATAGGAGAAAGAAACACCTTTGGTTTTGGATGTGCAGGAGCTCAAAGGTACGGGTGAGATTTATAATAGCATGGTCAGGCTTAAATTGAGTCAGTGGTCCTAGTCAATGGCACTTGATCAAATTTAACTCCTAGTGCCGCCACTTACTATTGATATTGATGTGCAAAAAGTCTGATGGATGATGTTTCCAACACAAGCTCCAAGAGATAACTACAGTGTGGGACCTTTCCCCTTCATGTGTCAAAGCCTGGATGGAAAACTGAGATTATCTCTACGGATATGGAATTTGTTGGGATCGACAGCTTCCAAAGTTACACTTTTCTGCGCTCAACCGGCATCAACAGGTCGTGTGCCATCTGTCAGTTGATTTTTCTCCATTGAACATTGATGGACAGGTCCTAACTTGCCCCCTTGCATTTGTGGGGTGAACAAAGAAGGAAGGACGAACTGGCTTTGTCCGAGGTTGATATAGACAAATGAAATTTCTTGAAAATCTTTGCATGGCTATTCAAGGAAGGGTCCATTACGGTTGGCTGGAAACTCACCGGCATGCATCATTGAAGAGATCTCGATCATATATTTTGCGTTACGTGTATGTTTCTCTATACGCAAAAAAACACTTAATTCTTCAATGCCAGTTCTATTACTTAATTTAAAAAAAAGACTCATATATATATATATGAATGACGACACACGAAACGAAGAGAAAGAAGGAACAAGAAGCAACATTAAGAAAAATCCAATACATTACATGTTCAAAACACAAAATGCTGCTTAAAACCTAACTAGGGACGATAATAAGTATTTTATAATCGAGTAGTTTACTCTATTTGATATATTAAATAAAATTAGAGTATTTTACAATCGGATTCAAATAGAGTTTGGATAGTAAAATTATTATTTGTCATAGGTTTGAATGATGATTTTATGATACTCACTGTTCAAACTCGATTATAAATAATATTTTTTAATATTAAATTTTAATTTTATTTATTATTTTTTGTTTATAAAATTACTTAAAATTAATATAGTACATATTAAAATAGATTAAGTGTTCTACAAGTGATTTTAAATTTTAACTTACTAATTTAATTGGCATTAATAATAAATATAAATAATTTTAAAATAATTTTTTGTTTTGAATTTGGATTTGGGTTCGAGTATTATGTGTTTATTTTTAATCAAGCTTGGATAAAGTATGAATATTTAAATTTTAATTGGATTCGAATTTGAATATTTTAAAATTAACGAGTAAATGCATGTGAACTTAGAAATTGAATATATTTTGTTAAATAAATAAAACAGTCAATATCACCATATTCCAGGGGTGTTTTTGGTAAAGAAAAGGGCGAAAACGTTTGTATGGTGAACTATAAAGATCCCAAATTCTCCACCGTCGGATATAAAATATTGATAATCTGTGTCGGCCCATCTCGAATTAGAATTTGATTGTCTAAAGTGTTGGCCCAATTCCAAGGATAACCTGTTCTTAAGACCGCAATGGCCCATCATCACTCAGTTCCTAAAACCCTAAAACCCTAAATTTGACCATTTGTCTTTCTCCTAGCTTCTTTGCTTCTCCAAGCGCCGGCAGAGGAGGTGCGGCCCTCATCACAAATTCACGATTTTCTTCTTCTACTTGGTTTTTTCTTTCTGGGTTTCTTTTAATTGCATTGAAGTTCTAATCTTTCTCTCTTTTTAGAGTTGCTATTCCTTTTCTTTGGATAAGATGTATCTCCAGTTCTACATAAACGAGAATGGTGACAAAGTTTACACCACCAAGGTAAAAACCCATACTTATTTATTGATAATTAGTTAAAACTACAAATCATCTCAGGTTTCTGTTAGTTGCATAAGTTTTATGTTTTGTTTATAGTGATTGAGACAGTGGAAAGGACAACCTTGTATGCAATGAAACTGAAACCTACTGCACACTGTGGAACTT
Organism: Theobroma cacao; assembly: GCF_000208745.1. Lineage (NCBI taxonomy): Eukaryota > Viridiplantae > Streptophyta > Magnoliopsida > Malvales > Malvaceae > Theobroma > Theobroma cacao. Next base: position 21,679,128 of record NC_030855.1, read on the forward strand.
ATAACCCTTTTTTGTTTTTTCTTTTTAAAATTTCAAAGCTGAGTTTTAAGCTTAGGTTGCTCCAAAACTTTGTGCTATAGCTGATGTTTTTTCTTTGGAATTTCAACAACTTTTTCTTCTTGGTAGGATTTTTTTGGGTCCTCATAATTGAGGGAGTTGATGGCTGATTAACTTGTACTATCCTGAGAAATGCATTTAATTGTGAGAGTTGAGACTAGGAATAGATTTTAATCTCTTACCTGCAGTCAAGCCAAGCTGGCTTTCATCTTATTTTAACTTGTTCTAGCAATTTTTTAGGTTTCTAATTTATGTGTAATCAATATTTTAGTTGGTTTTTTTCTTTCTATATTTACATTTGTATGGATTTTGTGTGCAGAAAGAATCACCAGTAGGGATGCCTACTCAGTCTGCTCATCCAGGTAATACAGCCTGATGCATTTAGATCATTTCTGGCATACACTGATTAGAACTTTCATAGTTTTTTGGCCATTTATGTTTATCTTGATGGTCTTCCTGATTGAGTGTCCTTTTTCAAGAATTTCTTGCTCATTTTATGTTTGACCTGGTCTTTATTGTGGCAACTGAAGAAATTCATATGGCTACATACCTATATTAATTCCTTGCTGTAAGCTGCTTTCATAGGCACTTTGCTTTGTCTTTTTTGATGTGTAATATCAATAGAATAAGTTCATTTTGGTGGAGAATTGGTGGTGCTTGACTACATGGTCATTTGCTGTCTGTTTCTCAGTCTTCATTTGATTGACAAGTGGGTACTATACCGTGTCATCTATGGCACTCAACTGTAATGAATGATAACATTGGCTTCAATACATGTTAGGCTGTTGTAGGATTTCTTTTCTTGTTTTGTCAAATTTTTTACTAGAGGCAAGACAGCTTTTGGGAAAGTTGCATAGGAATGTTATTGAAAGGTTTTTGTTATGGTTTCTAATGAAAATTATTTTTTCCCTTTTACTAACATTCATGCAGCACGTTTCTCCCCTGATGACAAATATTCGAGACAAAGAGTTCTTTTGAAGAAACGATTTGGTTTGTTGCCAACCCAGCAGCCACCTCCAAAGTATTGAATTGATTAGATATATCAAGCTGTACTTTTATGAAGCTTTGTTTTTAGAGTACCAATGAATGCCTGTGGCTGTATAATGCAGTTTCTCTTTGCTTTAGGATGCTTATTTAAAACTATACACAGTTTAATGTCTGCTTGTAAGAACACATCTCGAGTATATGAATGCAAGTAGTACGATTTGTGTCTAGATTGCTCTTTTACATTTGTTGACTCAGTGATTTATGCCAGTTTGGTTTGGTGCATCCAAACATCTTTTGGACAGCCAGTCTCACTGAAATTGCTTTGTAAGTTGTGTCTTAAATATTAAATTTAGCTAAGAGAAGTGCTTTGAGCCATGGGAGCGATTATCCAATTAAGTTGCTCTTATCGTGGCTCCTACCCGATGTCTCGAAACCACTACTTGTGACATATAGTGTAACTTGGTTAGTTGCTAGAATGTTACTTTGTTCCTTACTCTGTATGAAGGAAAAACTAATAGTAACTAGGAGGTACGAAATTAAAAGAATTTTCTAGCTTGAAGCTTTTTAGTTTTAGGGATAATATCTTATTTAGTTATTATACTTTAGGAAAATATTTAATGTGATACATGTATTAATAAAAAATTCATTGTGTTGCTTGAATATCTATTACATTTATCAATTGTCTCACCTCAATGGGTCACTTAAATAGAAATGTTTCACCTGGTTTAATCAAAAACGAAAAAAAGTTCTTATTTGATTTGGTATTATTTTTGGGTTAGACACGAAGTGTTTTCAATCTCTTCTTAAAGGGTAGGCTTTCAATAAACGTTCTCTAGCAATGATCCGTGCAAGCTAATTTGATTCTATTTCCATTCCAGTACATGGAAAGCAGACATAAAAAAGAGATATGTTTCCTAAAAGATATATAGAGAAAAATGACTTAAGGTTCACAGCACTGTTCTCATGGTTTGGGTTCCAACGCCATAGTCTCATCATCTCAGAGAAATCTTAACTTGGAGGTTGAAGAATTCTCAAACGAAACCTGATAGCAGATGGAACTCTTCTCTTGATCTGCTGCTGCTTGGTTGAACCCGACACTACGAAATTACTGCAGCCATCGCTGTATTGTGTCACATGCGCCGTATCTACCAGGGCAACAACTGAAAGCAAAACGCCTGATACATCCATTTCAGCATTCTCCAAATACGAACTTTTGAAATTAATCTTGACCCGTACCAAAAAGTGTCAAAAGGGCTGCAACCTGTCAGGGCAAATGGTGCCGGCCGCCCTATCATCAATTATATGCGTCAGAATAGTGACACACGACTAAAGCTTTTTTTCTGATGTTTATCTACACACCGTAAAACCCAAACCGTACAAAGCAACGAAATTGTAGAATATTAACTCAGTTGCAAAGCCATTCATTCTTGCAAATGCATTTCTTGTGGTCCAAACAGTTCACATGCATTGAACCAAAAAGCCAGTTGTTTTGGTACTAGGTGATAATGAAGACTCAATATTGCAACTACGGAATGATGTTACATTGCAATCATTCAAATTATGGCATAAATTTGAATGGTTTTGGTTGAGACAATGCCATCCGTTTCTAAAGTGTGTCTAAAGCCTTGGCAAGTTAGCCCTTTATTCATGGCATGAACAGTCTCTTCGCTTTTCTAGCTAGCAATTAAGGCTCCACATCTTAGATCTTGTTGGAATTGCTTTTAGTTGAAATCTTCTGGAGTGTCTTGACTAATTTCTTTGATTCTTTCTTATGTACTTGGTTTAGTTCTTTCACATGGGCCATCGGCCGGGATTGATGGGTAATACACACAGATGGACCCAAGAAAATTACATTAGGACGGCAAGAATGGAAAGCGATTGTGCTGTGTGCTATGGATGAGTATAGTTTTAAAGCCTTAAAGGGCAAACACATGTCCCTATGCTTGCAGGGTTTTTCTTTTCTCAGGGTAAGGAAAAGAAAAAGGATAAATCTTAGAAGTCATCGGCACTTCAAGTCTCACTTATATGATTTTTTTCCCTAATTTTATGTTGAATTTCTTCTTGCTATATAGGATTAAAGTGACACAATTTGATATTGACCTACAGTATAATGAAAAATTTGACCTTAATTTCTTAATTTATATACATAAATGTATAATTTATACCATACGTATTAAGGGTGGTTTGATCATTTGATTACAAATAAGAAAAACTAATAGTATTTAGTGTCATTCATTAGTGAAATGATCATATTATTTAATTGAGTAAATCACGAAGAAACCACTAGTATAAATTTTGTCATAAAGTGTATGCAATTCGTCACTTAGAACACACACATTCACAAAAAGCCCCATCAAGCCTAGTATTTCATGTGGAGGGAAAAAGGTCTTAACTAGGTGCACATGATGATGGTAATGAGCGATGACAACGATTAGGATGATGATGTTGATCATCATGCTGTGTTCATGAGGTAATGAAGATGGTGACAAGAGTAACCTTTTCAGTCTTCTAATGAGGCTCATCTCCAACATTTCTAATTTTGTTTTCCTTAACACTTTTGTTTGACTCAAGGAGAAGGGCCGGTTGTGGGTTTTCCTTAATTTGGCCCGATCAATTAAGGGCGAGATGGTAGGAAAGAGATAATGAAAGAAAATGGAAATGTGCAAGTTGTGTGGCACATTTTTGAAGATCGAATTGCTGGGATGGATATTACATTGTATGGTTCAAAGAGAACTCAGTTCATGGCCCTGTGTGTTTAAGATTGATGGAGGTACTACATAGAAAGCATAAATGGAGTTCAACCATGTCACTGAAGAAAAAAATTGTTTTAGGAGGATTTAATAATATCATTGTTCATGCAAAAGTTCAGTCTAAATTCTAAAGCTTCTAGTTATATGTTCTCCACTATTTGCCTATAAAATTCAACAAGTGAATCATGACTTAGTTCAGTGATCAGTTTAAAAAAAAAAAATTGTAATGGTAACAGAAATGAGAGAAGGGTAGTAAGCAAGAAATGGGAGGACAAATACATTCGTAAAAGAGAGAAGGAAAAACACATCAGAATTAAACGTAAATTACAAGGAAAAACAAACTGGAGTCAATTCCTATTCAATCATGAAGGAGAGGTTGGTGTATGATGTTGAGGACGTGAACACAAGTAAAAGATGATCACAATGAGTGGCCACTCAATTAATCTGCATAAAGGCTCTTTGTTGCTAAACATATACGAGTAAGCTCACGATCATGAAGGAGAAATTTAATTCGTTAGAAGCATTGATCATGTGGTGCATCACTCTTTTAATTGGTTCCAATAGCAGAATGGGAGAAAGAAGAAACAAAACCTTGGCTCCACGACCTCCTCATCTCAGCTATGGACAGCACACCATCAAGGCTGCTGCATTGCAATTGCATGCTTCACTTTTAAAACGCGTGACACGCATGCACCGTGTCTACCAGGGCAAACAATGAAAGCAAAACGCCAAGTATATTCAAAGGCAAAACAATTTTGAAGAATCGAAATGACGATTTGAAATTCTGGGTTGATCCCCCCTTGATGTGGAGGGGGCGGCCTTAGCTTCAATGGGGACGAAACAGAAGGTTGCAATTAGTCAGGGAGAGATAGAAGCCGCCCTCAAGAATTTGACAAAGACATATTCCAAATCCCAAGGGATGTTATTGTAAAAAGCGCATACCTCCAAATCACTGCATTGAATTCAGAAAGCAAACTACACCTTTTTCTTTTCAGTTGCCGACGCTTTTTGCAGAACGATTCTGACACTTGCCAATGCCCTTTAATCTAAGGCATACCAATGGAGTAGAACTGTAGAAGTCAGTCTTCTTTATCCAATATTAATTCTAGCCAAAACCATGAAGGAACGGGGAATGTTTCTTGGATTTAGGTCCTGTAATCATGGGACTTTGTCACATAGCTACTTGCTTTCATTCCTTAAAGAAGAGGATTATCCATAAAATAAGAACATTGGGTTTTTATTTAGCATTCTATTTTATGAAATTGTTGACAAAATATGGTTTGATGTGTGAATCTTATACTTGGGTATGCCCATTGTGTATATCTTTCTTTCCCTTTTCATCACTTGGTCAAAACAGGGATCCATTTTTTTCTAAGTTACTTGATATTCTTAATTGAGTTTTACCTCTTTCTCTACTTTCATGTTCCATTTTCTCTTAAGCTAATATTCTTACCCCTCCTCTACACATTTCTGATTAACTATAACCACATTCTTTGCATCTATGAAGATTGTTGGACTTGACTTGAATAGGTAAGTAAGGACACCCAAAGCTTTAACCCTTTTCATACTAGGAAAAAACTGACATTTCAAGAAGTTCGTTTTCCTTCTCGAAAAAAAGTTACAAGAATCCAAACTTATCGTTGTCTTTGTCAGGCTGCATGAAAACCCAAAGATCACAAGCCAAGCTCTAATTGTATTGGTAGAAATGGAAAATGGAGGAAGAACAATACAAATTACACCATTAAATTAATGGCTCCATTGCAAACCAGCTAACTAGTAAAAGCCACCGCCTCTCAAATTTTCAATGGCATTAATGTAGTTATCCGAAAATCCAGGGGCATTGTAACCATTACAACTTCTATATAAATCAATCGGAGTGCCACATCTGTTGACATTCGCTCTCATCCAACAAGTTCATTCGGAAAGTCCATACAAAAAGGTTTCCCATGGCTGATATCTTTTCAGTAACCACTCTCCAAGAAACACTCTGCCCTCCCAAGGCTGAGAGTCCAGTAGTCACTCCGCTCCTCACTCCCTTCTCTGCCGTCGTGCCTGCTCGTTTTACCCTGGCTAGGCTCACTATCCACATAACATTGGCAACCATTCATGAAGAAGAAAATGAAGAGGAAAGCATGGCGGTGTCACAGAATTCATCGACGTCTTTTTTATCCACTTGTTTCTTAGAAGTGAAGAAGCCCTTGCCGTCATATAGTCACAACTGCAAGTGTGCTTAGGGATGTTCATAACTTGAACAAACATCAGATGTAATCCATGAATGGTTTTTTTTCCAATCTTAAATCATGGTTTACTTTGTTGAGGAGAAATTTTTGTAACATATGCTTCTCAGAAATTAGGAGACTCTTGCTGTTCAGTCAACAAGCTTTATCAATCGTTGGCTGGTTATATGTCTATGCATGTGGTCAAACCAAGTATTAATAAATAAATAATGGATTGTAATTGACTCTTCTTGTTTGAAGAATTTTCTGTCTCTTCTATCTTTTTATAACCATGTTTTGCTCCTGGTCATGGAGCCTATCACTGGCATTTGAATAACGTTTAATCCTGTTGCATGTGCTCCGCTGCAGCATGAGGAGAAAGTTTCTTTTGTCCACGCCCTGGAGGAATCCTTCAAAACTTGTCTTTTATTTTGCGAAGCCATGTTCATGAAGTTATTGAGGGGTACAAATCTTCTAATCCATGACTTCTCTGGTTAAGCACGTAGGAGCACTCAGCAGCTTGTAAAGTAACATATTAATTAATGCAAGGAAGAGGGAAATTATAGAAAGTGAAATCAGGTTTGCAGTAGGCCATGTTCATGAAGTTTGGCAAAGCACCTAAATCTAGTATAGCCATGCAGATCAGTTGATGCAGTCGAGATAAGGCTTGACTGTCTAGAAAATGAACCAGCCAACAGAACATTGTGTCAGCAGTGGGGACCGAATGAAGTGATTTTAGCTAATTGATTGAAACAGCATTTAATTTTGCTGTCAGTAATTTGTTCATTTGCTTTACCTTTTTGCTGCTAGATTATCCTGATTTGTTTGGATATATAGAAATTTCCATTATCCAAAAGAAAACAAAAAATCATTACTAGTGAAGTTCCCATGTCAGAAATGTAAGACCATCATCAGTTCATTGACTATCTGAGTACGAAGTCAAAAGCCTATAACTTAACAGACTTAAGTTATGTCACACTAAAAAATGGGTCATTTTGATCTTCTAAGCAAATGAGGAATGTTGTAGTATTTTCCTAGGTTTTGCTTGTAATGAAAAATTGAATTCAGGACTTGTTAATTTGTACCCCTTGAAGTTAATCTTAAACCAATGTGTTTTGAGTTCGACAGATAACACCTAATCTGCACTCCCCTAGTCTTAGCTTCAAAAAGAAAAAGCCTCGTCAGACTAAAGTTAGCCCTGATGCAATCAGATGTCTGCCACTATTATCCTCGATCCCTGTCTCATGGCTTTTTGGGTAGTTTCTTCCGTGCACATTTAACTTAAAAGACACCTGTTAAGTTACATATGGATGATTAAGTTGCCTTTTCTTCTTCACTCCTGAAAATTTTTTCCCAGAAATACATTACCCAGGAATGAAGCGTGACGTGGAAGTGTGTCTTCAGATATATCTTGAAATTCCATGATGATGCAGTTGCCCTTTCCCTCTGCCATCAAACAACAGAAATACAGCCTACAGCCTACAGCTTACAGGGGTCCAACATCTCAATTCATGTTGTCCCCCAACTTTCATAAGCCATCATAAAAAATAAAAATATGCAAACTTATTATGCTGGTTCAATTGGTAATACTAAAATCAAGAATGTATTACAAAATTCATATGACTAATACTGCCTACTTCTCTTTGCTTGTTAGAAACTCCAAACCAGATTGAGTATTTGGCCAAAAAGGAAAAACTTTAGTAATAATTGTCTGATGATTATATCAAAAACCTGAAATCGATCAATGTGACAACAAACCAAATTTTCGCTAGAGAGCAATGTTCTGTCTGTAGGGTAATATTTCATCAATGACAAATCTTGTGTTCTTTCTTTCTTTCTCCAAAAGGCAGCTCATGAAGATTTTGCCTGCTTCATGTCCGAACAGCCCTAGCTGTGCAAGCTTCAATGCTTCATAAATATTGTTACATGTTGATTACCCAAGGTGAAAAAGATCGATGCCATTATCAGACATGTCCCTTCCCTTGGAAACACATCATGGGATGTGTCTCTAGCTAGCTAGACTGTCCTTGGCAGGACAAATTGAGCACGACATGCAAATTGACTGTCTCATTTGCTTAGGCTGGCATAGCTACTGGCAAATGCTTGTTACCTCTATAAAGATCATAAATTCTTTGCCCTCCCCCCCAACATAACATTGAGTGCTAAAGTACTACATTATTCAAATGGGGTAAGGGTGCTGAGTCATGCAGAGTTAACATCTTTCTCGATTGGACTAAAAAGAGGAAGCAGGATGGAAAGTAAAGAAGAGAAATGATCATTTTCTATCTTAATTTATAAAAACAAATATCATTTTGAATTAAAAAGATTATCCATTTTTTTAAAGTTGCAAGAGAATTTTTAAATCTAAAATTTTGTTCCTGACAACTTAATCCTTTCAAATATTGATGTCTGTAAGTTGTAAGAGAATTATGAGTTTAGGATTCAAGTATGCACTATGATAAGAGCGAAGGAGATGGAAACACTATGATAAGGGTGAAGGAGATGACAAGGCTGAAAAAATCATTCTTATTCCAACCATATGATTCAGTCAAAGGAGAAGGAAGAAAAAGCATGGCTTTCGAGTTCTTTTTAATTAGTGAACTCAAGAATAGCAGCGTGCCTTTGCTAAGGCACGTGGCAAAGTTTTTGATTTTTTTTGTTCGTATAATAGAGTGTCTTAAATTTTATTTTAATTTTTTTGGTAAAATTGTCCAAGAAGTTCTTATACTATAATATTTTTGTCAATTTAGTTCATGTATTTGGACATTGTATGCAATTGGGTCCTCTTGACTAACTCCAATCAAAAATTTTTTTTTTGAAAGGCATAAGGAGATTACATTGATAAGAATGGAAAGAGAACTTCCCCTTTACAAACTCCAATCAAATTAACTGTGCTGAATAGGGACCAAATTACAAAATATATGAATTAAATTGAATAAAACTTTATAGTGTAGAGATTAAATTGAACAAAATTTTATAATACTGGATTAAATTGAATAAAATTTTATATTAGAGGGACTTTTTGAGTACTTTTACTTATATACCGATTATTAATGGATCCTAAAAATTATAGTTTCTGAAACTTAGATTTAATTTAATTCACTTTGACATTGTACACACAATTTAGGCACATTAGCATCATAAATGGTCAATTTAGACAAAGTTAGTTAAGAGGATCCAATTGCACACATTATCAAAGTGCATGAATTAAATTGATCGATTTTTAGGTAGAGATATTAAATTGACAAAAAACGTTATAATATAGAAACTTTTTAAATAATTTGACCATTTTTTTAGATGATTTAAGAGACATTCTTTTATATCGATTCAGTGTAAGTTAAAAAATTAATAGCTTAAGTGAAATTTAATAAATTAAAATCCACATTAAAGTTAGTATACGATATTTTAATGAAAGGATTACCAAATTTAAGGCACATCAGATTTTTTCTCGAATTTCATTTTTTTACTTGAAAAGTAGTATTTCGTTTTTGGTACAATAAATAATAAATTTTTTTAATTTTGTGAAACGATAATCTAAAAGCCTCAAAATTTATTCATCAAAAGACAAAAAAAGAAAAAAAGAAAAAAACAGGTAGCCAATTATTGAATATTGACCCGTGCATTCTCAAGGATAAACGCGGAGTTGTCACGTTTCTCACGTTCATTTAACTACTCACTTTTTTATTTTTTTTCTTTTTTTTTACCGAAAGTAAAAGAATCTAAATTTAAGAAAGGATAAAAAAGTAAAAATGCTAAGTTAGGCGAGAGAGGCTGTCTAAATTAACTGTTAAAACTGTTCACCTCCTTGCTTTGTCCTGTCTTTTGACAGTTTCAAAGGTTTGTCACATGGCTTTCTGTCCACCCTTCGATTGGCCTTCCATTATGCAACGAAACTTCTTCCACAATTTCCCTTTCTTCTCTCAAGCTTCTCCCTCTATATAACAACACACCAACTCACCCCTTCTTTGACCAAACCCTATTTTCATTGACAAATTTAACTTCTCTACTACAATTCATCCTTGGCTGCCACGATTTGTTCTACTCCGAGGCTTTGGTTGCAGAAGAAATTGAGCAAAAGAAGGAAAAAAAAAAAGAAAGAGAATTCAGAAAATATATACTAATTGCAGGAGGAAATGGTGAGCGGTATGAGATACTTGCAAACATGTGAGAAGGCACCAGCCCTTGTTATTTCTCACAAGAAATCGTCTACTCGTCCAAGATTGGAGACCATTGTTGAAGAGGGGTCTGAATTGAACTTTGAGTTTGGACAGAAAATGGTGTTCTTTCTTCTTCCTGCATTTCTTTCTGTTATCTCTTATATTTTGTTATATAGAGATATTGCTTGATGTGGGAGTTTTATATGTTTTTTCAACCCTTTGTTTTTCCTTACTTAATTATTCTCTACATCTGTTCTTTTTCTCTTTATATTTTAATTTTGGTTGCTTTTTGAATCATAAAAAAATAAATAAATATTCAAGAATCTGATATGGTAAAAACCCTTTATTCCTCATTGGAGTTCAAAGTGATTACTGGGGAGAAAAAGAGTTTTGATCTTGTTACAGGACATCATTGACATGATAATTTACTAATCCTGAAATGGTAAAATAAATTTTAGAAGCATTGCAATTCCCATAGACACCATCCAATGAAAAAAAGGGTCAGATATGACTTGTTAAGTTCCTTCAATTGCATTTTCCTTCATTCATCCAGTGAAAAAACCCAAATCTGAAGCATCTCGACACTGCAAATCAAGGGGAATTATGAGTAAAAATGGTGGAATCTTGAAGCATAAGTAGCTGATCTACAACTCAACATTAATAACCCCACTCTTCAGTATCTCAGCTTTTATATTTATTGAAGAGTTGTGACTGGTATATCTAATTTCTTTTTAATGCCTAAGTAGCTGAATAATAGCCAAGATCTTCTAATAGTTATGTTAATGACTAATGATTAATCTTGCTGAATGAGAAGTTTTATGAGAAGAGAGATGAATGATGGGTTAAAGGAAAGAAAGTATGCCTGGCTGAAGACTAAGGAAGCACTTTTAATTTACTATATGACAATCCTCAATGATAGCGTGTAGTGATCAACAATGCTAAAAATTGGGAGTCAAAATCCAACTAAAACTATAATTGTTTTCTACTTTGAAAACCCAAATATTTCTTAATTGAGTAATTGATTTGTTCTCAGGCAATTTGTTTTGTCCACAAGACTGTTTCAAAAGTCTCTTGGCCACTCATTCCTCTTAGCTGAATGCAATTCTTCCTTCCCTTCGCTGCTCTTCCTCCAAATTTAAGTTTACCCTTGTTCTAAGCTCATCTTTCATTAGCTCTCGAAGATACCGGCACTAGATAGACCAGTGTTGAAGAAGGGTACAACAACATCAAAGTCTTGCCTAATAGGGCAATCTTTCTTCTTCCTGTATTTCTTTCTCTAATCCCTTATATTTTCCAGTTTAGACATATTTGATGCGTCCAACATTGTTTGATCAATGTTCTGGGGGGAAATTCACCTGCAAAGCTTTTTTAGTTAATTTTGTTAGAAATCATTTCTCTTTAAGCACAAGATAGACGTTTCACTTGGCCCTTAATCAAAATACCATGAGCGAGAGGACGGCATGAACTTGCATGATCAACCTTACTATCTGTCTATGAAGTTCTCACTCCAAGTGCATCTAAATCTTGATTCAGATTCCAATTCATGTTACTCTGAAACTAATCAAGCTTGGTATGTCTTTACTGCTAATTAAAGCAAAACAGCAGTTGATAAATTTTTCAGCAACAAGAACCCTATTATTTGTGTTGCTGCAATGCTCGTTTTAACACTGTCCAATTTATTAAGAGCATAAAAGTTTCATGAAAAGAATGGTTGCTAAAACGTTTGGTTCCTGTTTGCATGCTTCCCCATTAATCCTTTGTCAGAAGGAGCTGCTCTTAGATCACTTTTTATTGTTAGAACATTATAAAATCAAATTCGTTACAACAAGATAATGTCCTGTTAAATCATCCACCTCTAAAACAGCTATTAAGATTTGATTTTCTAAACTGAAATCAAATGTAACAAAAGATTTTGGACCATCGGTTTGGGATTTGCTTCTCATTTTCATTTGATATGCATGGAGCCATGTTCTCCCTTGGGACACTCATCCACTTTATTTGACAACGATTTCATGCTGTCTTTATCCAAACGGCCAGCAAATTTGGTTAAAGTTGTTCTGTTTTTACCAGATTCTTTCCTATTCTAACTCATTTCATTAACATTTTGATGTCCTAATTTTAGAAGCTGTCTGCAATATCCTTTCTACCGCTCTGCAATTAACCGTCTCTATTCATATCAAGACATAGCTTATCTGGGCTTTGGGCTCATTATAGATTAGGTTAACATTGTTATCAACCGCTTGCTGTTTTGATGGCTCCCCATGAAACTTTATATACCAAGCTATCACAAATGATTCTCCCCCAGGAACGATACAAGCTTCCTGATCAGCACCACTTTCTTTCTCCATTAGCCTTTTTGCATCAGAAGAAAGAGTTGCCAAAAACCTTTTTTTTCTTATACAGAAATGGTGAAGGACGTGAAATCCATGCAAAACTTGGGTGAAGTAGCACCAGCCCTTCTGATATCTCACCAGAAACCTTCAAGTTCTCCGAGATTGGAGACCATTGCCGAGGAAGATTGTGGAGGTGTACGCGTGCCAAAGAGGGTCTTCATTCTTCTTCCTCTTTTACTTTCTTTGTCCTTCTACGTTTTGTTGTATAGGTACATTGCTTAACATCGAACCCTCTATGGAAGGAATTTGGAGGATGGGCGAACACCAAAAGAAAAATCAATTGGCAAAGAAATAGCCAATATGTAGAGCATATTAGCACAATATTATGTCAAAGTCCTATAGATGTAAACTTCATATATTAAAGTTAACAGTTTCAAGTTTCATTATTGTATTGTATATGCTTTCTCTCTCTCTCTCTCACACACACACGCATTATATGCCATTGAAAACCAGTTTACGGTGGAATACTAGAACATTTTCATCTAAAAAGAGCAGGAGAATCCCCTGCCGCCACAAAAACAGGGCAGCTAAGGGAGCAGATAAAGGAGAAACAAATGTTGACAAAGCAAAAGCCAAGAAAATACAGGAGCAGATCAGAGAGAAAACAAACAGCTAAATCAGCAGCGAAAAGAAGAACTAGAATCAAACACAACAGTTGGAATTGTCTTACACAAGAAGAAGGAATTTTGATTTTAAAGTTCATATTCTTAAAAGATGGCGGTGGTTACAAGTCATAATTACAAGACTAAAGAGATTCCACACCATAATTAACAATTCTAGTGTCAGGCAATGGAGATTTCTTGTACTGTGCAGAGGACAATTCTATAATTGACAATCACATTTTTCAATAAAAAAAGGAGATTTCTTCAAACTCAAAGTTTCCTTTCTAATTTAACTATAAAAATAGAGAAATGGAAATTAAATATTGCAACTTGGAATGACCTCCAACCCAAGCAAAACCAGGTCAAGACGGTCAAGTCATACATATAATCTCAGGCTGAAAACTTTGAAAGTGGCATCTAGAACTAGAAGCAACCATTGGACGTGTAGCCATAAGAAAATGTCTAGTTGGATCCAATGATCTTCAAGCTTTAAGGAACTTTCTACATGTCAAACTCGATTGAAATGGAGAAATTAAATTGGAAGAAAATTAAAACAAATAAAAAAAATTAACTGGTGATAATCTGGGTTCTTGTACGTGGCTTTGGCCTTAACACCATCTGGACCTGTTTATCAGATATCCAATTTTTGCATATTACTTTTTGGATAACTTAAAAGTTATAGGCCAACCTTTCCTATGTTTACCAGAAACACCATACCAACCTAGGCCTATGGCTTGAAAGCTTTTGTTCTTTCCTTTTTCATTCAGCAACATAACCACAATTTCAATTGTTCAATTCATTTATTTTTGAGTACCCTAAAAACACTAGTTATTACCTCAGTAATTGCCTTCATTTTTCCTCCCCAAAATTGATAGCACTAAGCTTTCTATTAGATTTAAGGTTTGATGGCTTGGTGGTTGCATACCTTTAAGACCAGAAAGAGAGAAATAAATCGGTGGATGATAACTATTTTTTATTGGCATTCCATATGTCAACCTGTTAACCAGAAATCGTTATAGGTTCAAGTCAATACTCTTAACGACCAAAATGAACAAGTAAAAACTCAACTCGAGAATCGAGGCAGTTTCTTTCATTCTCTGTGTGATTTTTCTTGCGATTTCTCTCATTTTCTATCTCAACAAACAAAGGAAAAGATAAACGAAAAGAAAAGAAAAAGTAAAAGCTCTTCAAATCAGAGACCGAGAGAGGTTATTGCATTGATATGATAAAACATTGTTTACAAAATTGGGACATTCCAAAGAAGATTCTTCCAAAATATTTGAATACACTACCCCATCTCACATTCTCACAGATTACAATGCTATAAACTTATGGAACATTGATCTCTCCTTAAGCATTCAGTTGTTTGTTTGTCCATTTCCATGATTCTGATCATGGAGCCCAACACTCTTAACTTGTATTTGAAGCCTCTCTCAAGCAAAGCAAATTACAACATGAAGATTGAGCCATTGTTTCCAAAATCCTATTCAAGCAAAAACATTGGAAGGTTTCATGCACAAAGAGTCGCCTCCTTGTATAGGAAGAAATAGAAAACCGTAGACAAGACCACGGGAAGAACAAGGAAGACTTTGTTTGAAAAAACTGCATGGTATTCACACCCTTCTTCATGAATGGTCTCTAGCCTTGGACAAGTCGAGGATCTTCTTGGACAAATGAGAGGGGCAGGCGCTACTGCACCCCAGTTTTGCTTGTATCCCACCTTTTTCATCATCTCTAAAATTGATCAAAGCTTATCAATATTGCTGTTTTTCTCTTCTTATATTGAGAACAAGCTGTTTTCGTTTGGTTTTTGATGATGGGTTCGGGTGATTGAAGGAGATTGTAAAGGGGCTCTTGAGAGAAAGATTGATATTCGAGGAATGGGTTGGGGAGAGCTTGGAGATGAAAGAAGAGTTTATATAGAGGGGGATTAAGATGGTTTCCCAGTGCTTAAAATAAGGAAAGTCGAAAGAAAAAGACTGAAGTTGGTTGGCAATTTAGACCACAACAGACAAGAATATTTAAAGATGGAGGTTTACCCACGTGAGCAGTGAGCCACGGTCTGGCCTTGTCTTTCCTATTTTTAATTCCATTTTTCGTTTTGGCAAGCTGTCTTTTCTGGTTTTCTAAAGGACAGTTGAAAGAATTTCATATGCAATTAAAGATCCTTTAGGAAGATTTCATTGGTCAAAGAAAATCTTCTAGATCATTTATATGTCAACTGAGGTTTATTATATATCTTTTTTTTGGGGTGTGCAATTTAGGACTAATCTATATAAAACCATGAGCTTTTCCCTTCTAAACCATTGGGCATCTAATGTCGAGAAATTTAGTTCATGCCATTTCGGTTTTTCTTAGACACCTTTTCTTTTGCCTATGTCGATAAGTTTCTATATTAAATTTCTTCACATATGATGAAGACAAGACATAAAAGTTTCCCGAAGGAAGAGGCAATTGGATGCCTTCCTTCTGCCATAAGATCAATGGTCCATCCTTGTGATGTTCAACTAACCAAATTTCGGCCTGTAATTTATGGATAAGGATTAGAAAAAAAATAAAATAAAATAAAATAGGACCCCAAGGGGTGAAGAAATTTGCAGTAAAATTATATGGTTGGTGTTCATAGAATTGCCACCATCCTCAAATTGACTTAGCAATACACTTCACGCTCAGATTATAGACCAATAACAAAGTGACAAATTTTGCTTAGTCCACGTTGCGTTCCCTGGCAGACATGACGATACGTCAAACAAACCCGACTGCCCCTTTTCAAGTTTCAACGCGGTTTGATTGAAACAGAGAAAGCGGCCAATTGGGAAGCGCGGCCTAGGTCAATGAAGACTGAGAGGTTGCTGCTTGGCTTCCCTTCTGGCTACTGATCTCAGGATCTGGTTAAGTCTATCTCTTTAAGTCTTGATTTTTTCTTTTCATTTTCTCTTAGTGGGACAGTGGCGCGTGCAGTGGATACTAACTTCACGTGTCTATACATTGTGGTAGATTCTTGTCTCTTTCCAAAGCTATACTATCATGTACAAGACGATAATAGATCAGGGAAATGACAAAACCAATCAGGGTTTTGCAGGGCCACTGCCGACCTAACATCTGTCCTCAGCTACGGAGAAGAGGGGTATTTTAACATTATTGTATGCGAACGTAAAGGAAAATTCAGAGGGTATCTATTTCACATTGATTTGTCACGTACAGCACTGGCCTGATAGTGTTTCTTTTGTCAAGCTATTAACATGTACAGCCAGCTGAAAGACATTCAAATTTTTCTCTTGCCCTTGTTCCTAACTAGTCACAAAGGGAATTGCCAACTGTTTTTCCGAATTACAGTTTGAAATCACTTACTGTTTTGGAAGTTCAATATGTAAGATGTATCTCATCCCTGGAATCACACTGAAAGGCTTTTCCTGTTCCAAGGTAAATAAATCGTGTCCCCGTAAGGCCTGCAAACAGAAAGATTCTGGCTAATTAAGGCCGTTATGCGGATTAAAAGATGTGTCATGCAACATTTTCGGAAATCTAGAAACGAGGTGATATCCAAGGAGAGTTATTTTATAACTCTAATATTTTGTGAAGGAAAAATAGTTGCAGATAATATAAGCAACAATAGGTCCTAGAATGAAAGTTTAGAGAATTCAAAATTATGTTGTATATTACCTTTGAACTTTTACCTTCGATATCTTAGATGTAGCAGCATGAAGACAAGGGCGAGGATAAGAGAAGAAGAACCAACAAAGACATAGGCAAGACCAAGGAAGTCATTCTTTCCCCCCAACCAGCTTGATGTTGAAAGTACAAGCTTCTTTTTACCACTAAAACTGTACGTGTTGTAATTGTTCATTAGGTGGACCACTACAACATCATCCACATCCAAATCCTCTTCAATTCTCCCATACAATTTTCGGAAGCTAGGGAGAGCAGATATACGCATCCATACGATAAGATCCTCCTGATCGCTTAGCTAATTATTTTCATGCATCCATTCACCGGTACCAAGAAGAGCAAGAAAAACAAAACCAAAAGATTATTTTATATCTCAAGCTTTAGCTGAATACATAACTTAAAATGAACCGGCTGTATTAACATAATGAAAAGAAAAAAAGTGGTACTTGCAGGATATCTGCTAGTTGGTTGTTTCGGAAACAGGTGTTGTGAGTAGTAAACAAGTAATTTTGTGCTAGACAACAAGCATCAGAAAGACCATAAAGAAAGTCTATGTACAAAGCTAATACTTACAGGAATTCTTGGATTCAGCTTTCCACCACCAATCAAGGTTCCATTCTGGAAATTGTAAGGATATACTTTCTTTCCAAACTTGTGATCCCGGTCACTTTTCCAGGCAATGTTCTTTCTGTTGACCTTGAGTTCTGCTCTCTCACGAATAAATTTAAATGTATCATTAAATAAACTCCATGCTACCAACCCGCAAGGAACAATAGCATGATCATTGTTGAACTCTACAGGTTGACAGGAACTTGTGCCATGATACTTCCGTCCATGTAAGAGTTGCTGATCACTTCTACTTTTGACATACCTGGAAACATTTAAAACCAATGAAGTGCAGATTAAAGAAAAAGTGGAGATTAAACCAAGAATAACTTGAAATTTGGACTAATTGTAAGTAACACACAAGTAAACTACTATGCTAAAAATAAATTTCGTATGCGGGCTCAACCATGAAAAGTTATTTTAACCACTGAAGGCAAAAGTAGTGCAAGAAGCCCCTTAATAGTTCATTAAACAATTTAGTGGCTCCAGATCAAATTATCATCAATGTTGATGAAGCTAAAGCATTAAACTCATCAAGTGAAAGAGCCCGCACCGTCGATGGTTCTGGTAATAATTATCGAGCTGATAGTAAATGTAAATCGGAGCTTTCATGTACTTGTGCACCTGCAAAGCAAGTTATAGATGCAAAATTAACAAATATGAAAAAAAAATTAGAAGGGACAAGCATTTCACAGTGAATAAAAGTTTTCGACCTCAATCCATGGAGTATATAAACAAAGAAGTGCCACCAAAAACCAGTAACATGCAGTTTACTAAAGACCTCAGGAATGACATTCTACTAAGAATAATGCACCTACACATGAAGCGAGTAGCTGTTTCTCTCTCAGCATCCACCCATAAAATAAAAATGACTTACTAAGTATATGGTAAAAAAGGATAGAAAGAAAAACTATCTACAGAAAAGTGAAGAAATGACCAGAAGTCAAAGTGTTGGATACTTCAAAAGAAAGATATAAGTTAAAAGTAAATGTTCTAATCTTCCTCAAATGTGCATTTAATTTAATTGAAAAAGAAAGTTAATTTAATTTTATCAACTACTTCGAGTATGATTGACACATTAGAGCAACGAGAAGTCAATCTAGAAATACAGAATGTTTTAAGGCTAACCATTAGTTCAGTTACCCTTACTTCCAATTCCAATAAACTCCACTGCCACAGGTAAAAAGAGATTTTAATTTATAGTAAATTTCAAAGGTTGTGATAGGAATATGTACTTCTCCAGAAAGAAAGAGACACTCAGTCAATGACATTCTCTACAGCAGCTTAATGCATTCTAATGACTAAAAGAAATGGTTGAAGATATAGCTTGGCGTAGATTGAAATGCAAGGCACTTTCCAGTAGCAACTCCCAATGGTCAGGGGAATATTCTGAACCCCCTAAGCCAACTCATATATAAACCAGAATACTTAAAAAGGTAGCATAGATTTTCACACTGAAGATAGATTCTATGCAGAAAGGAAGTATCACCTTCAAGAAACGAGAACAGTTCTTCGGAATCGAGTCATCCTGGACATATGAAACTTTATCAATTCTAAATGACTCAGGAACACATTCAGCATCATATCGGTCCACAATTTCAACAACCTAACGATCAAACAAAAAAGGTTATTCACAGGTATGTTCTCAATATAACAATGAATGCTTGGAAAAGAAGTGTACTAAACAGCCACATTAGATGAGAAGAGCCATAGAATGGACAATTACACTACGAGAAGCACGCAGGGTAACAAGGCCAACAGGAATGAAAATGCAACCCGTAAACAAAAATATTGTAATAACCTGCAGAAATGAAGATGACAGCCATCAATAAAATTGGGGAAATTACCAGCACTGGAGACAGCCAATATTACAAAGTGCAAGATAAACATTAGCCAAAGATGAATAAAGCATTCATGTATTAAAGATTGCAGTCATGCTCTCACCCATGCTGGTGTCAGGACAGGTTTGCAAGCTGGAAGTGTTTGCTGAGTAAACTTATAAAAAGCTGCAAAACCACCATAGCAAGATCAACAATATATTAATGAGGCAATATTTTATTGCTCACCAGACTACGTAGCAAGTTGCAACCAGAAACCCGAAGAGAGATTAATTCTAAAAGAAAAATAAAAGAGAAAATGATTGTAGACAGCTTTGCCACCACTTTATATAATATAGTAGTTCAGATATGAAGGCAAAGATCAATGAAAGGCAGGCATAAAGTCAAATTTTATGCTTGTTTATTGATTATCCAACCCTCTGCTGTTAGCACAACTATCAATTCATTTCACTCTTTTCAATGTCTTGTGACCAAGCATAGTCTCCAAGATGTAACAAATCATTTCTCGCTTGTATCAGACTTGTACATTGTGCTAATGTTTGTGCAGACATACATAAAGAACAAAAGGACTTGTATGCTGTATCAGCTATGTTTGTTTATATGTCTTCACATGAACATGGAGCTTGAGCACATGCATGTGCAGATAGGCAAGCATAAGTATGCATGCGTCTAGGTGGTAGTGGGTATGTATGAATCTAAATAAAAAAAAAAAGCAACAAAATTATTAAAGCAAAAGCCTCAAGTACCAAAAATAAAAGAAGAGTGAAATAGCAAAAGAAAACCTGTTTCCTTGTTTCTGTCTCTCTCTTGATCTGTATCCGTCATTTCTCAATCTAAGCAGTAATGCTCAACCACTACACTAAATATTGTAATCCTTTCAAGCGACCTTTGAGTTTCCATATAACAACACAACAAAAAATAGCGCCCTTTAGACAACTCACACCAGAAATAAAACTTCATTTCAATCTGTTTGTGAGAAAAGGAAACAAAAACTTCTATAATGTATTTTTCTCTGTGCACTTATACCTAAAACTCAGAATTAAAACCTACTATTATAGAAGATCATTCATCTAAATCCTACATTTCATCATCTTCATAGTTCAGTTCACTTCAAACATTTCTCTGAACACATACATTTTACAGAGTAAATTCCACATTCCATTTTCTTCCTTTTCCCAATTTCCTTCCCTTGGTTACAAACGGATAAATGTACTTCCAATTAAACTCAAACAGATAGTAATCTCTTCTTAGCTCTGAATCTAACATCTTTGTTTTGCAATTTCCCAGCAATCAAAGACAGCATAAAGTTACAAATTGAAATATATAATGATTTCACCAATCCTGAACCTAATATTCCACCCCAAAAGATAAATAAATAAACAAATAAGAGAGAAAAATCTGATCTATGAACCTACACTATGATTTATTGAGTAGAATTTCTTTTGTACTAATTTGTTCAAGACCTAAGTGATAAACGATTCCCTCCAAAAAAAAATTCTTGTTTTCACTTTCTTTTCCCTCGCATTTTCTCGTTAGCCAAACATGGAAGAGTAAGAACCTTACCGAAAAAGTCAGCTTGAGCGAACTTGCGGCAATTTCTACAGCTTTGATCAGATAAAAAGGAAAAAAGAACTTGAAAATGAGGATAAGATCGAATGAAAGGAAAAATGAAGCGAAAATAAGAGAGTAAGTTTTACCTAATGCGATGAGACTCAATTGAGAAATTTGAAAATGGGAGGTCCGTTAGGGTTCTTTTCTTCTTTCTTTTTTTTTTTTCCTTTTATTCGTTAATTGAAGAGGAAGTGAGAGATTGCTTTGGTCGAGGAAATTGGAATATTTTGAATCTATATAAAGAAAGAGAAAAACTGTATTTCAATTTTCAAGAGGGAAAGGACAGATGTCAAGCAACGGAAAATTAAATAAATAAAGGGCGGTTGAAAATTCATTTTTCTTCTTTTCTAATATTCTTCTATTATTATTAGTTTATTTGGATCTCACTTTAAGCTTTATTATTTATTTTCTCATTCTTATAAAGAAAAGAAGTTTTGGTATTAAAAAGCAAAATTAAAATCTTAAATATAGTTGTTAGTATATCTAAATAAATCAAACATTTTGTTATTAACTATTTAATTTAATTATTTTATACAATTTATTTTTGTATTTTAGACATTAAATATTCCTTCTTTCTCGCAACAAACCAAACAAAGCAAAATAAATTAAAACAAAAATTAATATTGGCAAGGAAAATTATTAGTATAAATTACAAAATAACAAAGGCCATAGCCTCCCAAAATGCTCTCCACTCAAACATGCTTCCCGCTCAACGGTCAAGACATTTTCTCTGCTCTTTCCCCCACTTTCCTGCCACCCAAACAAGGCTTTTTAGCAGCACCTTCTCATCTCTACTAAACCTTTGCAAGAAACCACAGCATCTACAACAAATCCATGCAAGATTCATCCTCCATGGCCTGCACCAGAACCCAACACTTTCCTCTCATCTCATTGATTCCTATGCCAACTTTGGCCTCCTCAACCTCTCTCTGCAACTCTTTTATTCCATTACCAACCCAAGTTCTCGTCTTTATAACACAATTTTAAGAAATTTGGCGACTTTGGGTGAATATGAAACGACCCTTTTGGTTTACAAGGACATGGTGGTAAAAAAATCTGTGTACCCTGATGAGAAGGCCTACCCTTTAGTTCTAAGAGCTTGTTCTTGTTTGTTAGATGTTGAGTGTGGGAAAATGGTTCATGGGCAGTTGGCAAAATTGGGTTTTGATTCCTTTGAGGTTGTGGGTGATGCTTTGGTTGAGTTCTACAGGGGATTTGGTGAGTTCGAGCAAAAGGTGGTTGATGAAAAGCCTGTTAAGGATTTGGATAATTGGAAAAGTTTGATATTTGAGCCACCTCGAAGTGGAAGTTTGGTCTCTATGATTAATTTGTTGAGGGCAAGTGTTGATTTGGGTTCATTGGATGCAGGCAAAGCTGTTCATTGTTTGGTTCTAGTTAGTGATTTAAGTAAGGATTTGTCTGTGAATACCGCTTTATTGTCAATGTATTCAAAACTAGATAGTTTGAAATATGCAAGGTTGTTATTCAAAAATATGCTGGAGAAGGACCTTGTTGTGTGGAATATAATGATTTCTGCTTATTCTCAGCATGGAAAACCTAAGGAATCACTTGCACAATTGAGGTGCATGGCAAATTCTGGGGTTAGAGCTGATTTGTTCACCGCTATTCCTGCTATTTCCTCGATTAGGCAGTTGAAATCCTTTGAGTGGGCCAAACAAATCCATGCTCATGTTATAAGAAATGGTTCAGATTATCAAGTGTCGGTTCATAATTCTCTTATTGATATGTATTGTGAGTGTGACTGTTTAATTTATGCGAGAAAGATTTTTGAAAATGTAACAAGCAAAACTGTGGTTTCATGGAGCTCAATGATCAAAGGATATGTAAGCCATGATCAGAATCTTGATGCCCTTTCTCTTTTCTCCAGGATGAAAACAGATGGAGTTAAAACTGATTTCATAACAGTTATCAACATCTTGCCTGCATGTGTGAATATAGGGGCACTAGAACAAGTAAAATGCCTTCATGGGTACTCAATGAAGTTTGGTCTGAATTTGCTATCCTCTGTTAATTCAGCAATTCTTATAAGTTATGCAAAATGTGGATCCATAGAAATGGCCAGAAAGCTTTTTGATGAAGAAAAAGTTGATGGTAAGGATATCATAACATGGAACTCTATGATCAGCGCGCACTCTAAGCATGGGGACTGGTCACAATGTTTTGAGTTGTATAATCAGATGAAGCAGTTGAATCTGAAACTGGATCAAGTTACCTTTCTTGGGCTACTGACTGCTTGTGTCAATTCAGGCCTTGTTAAAGAAGGCCGGGCATATTTTAAGGAGATGAGGGAAATCTATGGTTGCCAACCGAGCCAAGAACACTATGCCTGCATGGTAGATTTACTAGGGCGTGCTGGACATATCAAAGAAGCGAGAGAACTTGTCAATGAAATGCCGTTCAAACCAGATACTCGAGTGTTGGGCCCCTTGTTGAGTGCCTGCAAGCTACACTCTGAGACCAAGTTTGCAGAGTCTGCTGCTGAGAAACTTCTACGAATGGAACCAGAAAATGCTGGAAATTACGTTTTACTCTCCAACATATATGCAGCTGCAGGAAAGTGGGATAAATTTGCTAAAATGAGGAGACTTCTTAAAGAGAGGGGACTAAAGAAAATCCCTGGCTGTAGCTGGCTACAAATAAATGGACATGTACATGAGTTTCGTGTTGCCGACCAATCTCATCCAAAAGCAAAGGACATATATGCTTTAATAGGAATACTAGAGTTTGCAATCAAGGAGGCCAGAGATCACACTGCTGGGAAAGTTTCTTAATGATCATTTTGTTCACTGCAGAATTCACAACAGATTTTAGGTGGTGCAGATCGCAAGTGATTGACCTTTATAATTTGCATGAAGTTTACACCAAAGATATGGCCAAAAGAGGCTAGATTCAAGGAAGAAAATGAAGCAGTAAGCAGATCCAGTTCAGCTGGCATTTTGTGGTGCCTTCTGTTTTGAACCAGCTAAGATAAGGCATTTTCAGGTTTGCAGTAAGTTTCCTCCATGATTTCTTATAGATTTCACTTCAACATGCAAGCCAGCTAGAAATACTCAGGATATGGCTTGCCGGCGCTGCTCCCTTATCAGACATCGCTGGCAGCCTTTCACCATTTCCATGTGAGAACCTAAAATGAGAAGTTGCCATGTTTGAAGCTCTTCCAAAGTTCCTAGCATCCTGTGCATAGGAGGTGCGTTTTCTGTGGTAGTTCCAGTGTTAGATTTTGTCATTGATGTATTGCTTTAACTTCTGTAGAAGTACCTACTTTTTCAAATATTTATTATGCTGCCTAAAATTGTGAACATCCTTTGTCTAGAGTTCATTCAATGAGTTAGATCAGCCCGGGGTTGAATAATGAACTAGTTTTGTTTCCATATTGAATCACTACAGGTTTAACCTGGCTGAATGTGGATGACCAGTTCCATTCTAAGAACAGCCGGGAGAACCTGTATAACAAATGATTACTGGATTTTATTCTTCTTTTTTTTTTTTTTGGCAGGCGGGGTGGAACATGACAGTGTGCTTTGCACAGGTAAGTCACGAAATGGTAATCTTAGATCTTTACTACAAACACCACCACCAATTCTCACAAGGCATGTTTGCGATGTTTTATATATGATTCTAGTGAAATTCAGTCCTTAAGCACTTGTTGGATTCTTTGAATTGCCAATGTTAGTTTCTCTGGTTTTGCTAATGTCAACGTGCAGACGTTTTTATAGTTTGGGCGAGAGTTGCTGATTGATTTTGGATAAATGCTTTGGCCATGGTGTTCTGAGCAAGTACAATGATAAGACAAAAGGCAGCTTCACCCTTGCATGAATCCATGGAAATTACTCCAGAAGAACACAGATTTAAATATACTCTTAATTAAAACTTTACCGGGAAACAATGATTGAAAGTTTTGCCCCATTGCAGAAACAGCATTGCTATGCACATGCACGTGCACATATCAATTTATCCAATTCGTAATCAATCATTGGAACGAGATGTATAGTGAGCTGATAATGTTGGTTGGGGATATTTGTAACGGATGGCATTTCCCACTTAAATGCAGCAGTGCTATGAGAAGAGATGCTGCGGGTTTGCTGTCATGATACCTCGAAGAACCAAATGTACCTCACAGTTACTTTGTATTATTTCAGTTGCAAGACTAGATGATGTACAAAATTTTGGGACTGATTGGTCTCCACCATGAATATTAAACACCCTAAAGATTCTCTCTTGCAAGCCTGTTCTTCTCAGTGATTGGACTACAACCGTCGCTTCTTAAATTTTTTTCCTTCCAATCATATGCATATGAGTTTAACTCAAACTCAAAGCCATGATCAGTCCACACTCCCAAGGATTGCTGACAATTGGCATTCTTCATAACATCTGGTCAACCCACTAACATTGTTGTTTACATATTGGAAAATTTGATGAGAACCTCAACATTGAACAGATTACAAAGTGTAAAATTAAATATAAAATGATATAAAATAACATCCATTATCAATATGAACATAATTATCAATAGTCAAAATTGATTCATTGGATCAACAAGGCCCAACACTGACAGGAGGTTTTTCAGCAACCATGACAGCTCTTAAAACCTCGTCTTGCACTATTTGTTATACATCTTCTGCATCACTCTGCTCTTCTTTTGGAGCACTCTTTCCAATCCGTGGTCGTTTAGAAGCTGAGAAAGGAATAGAAAATCATTGAATACCAATTACAATTCACAATAAAGCAAGCATGAGGTTCAGAAACACCCACAAATCATCCAGAAAATGCTAGCAAAATATAAGATAATAGAATGCTTCAGTATCATAATCTTTTAACATTGTCAGCATAACATGCTATTGCGAAATAAAAGAGCAATACATAGTGCATAAATAATTAAATACACACTCCATACACAGTTAACAGAGTCCAGGAGGTCAATCCCATCAAAAGAAGCTCCTGTAGGAACTTATGATTAGATAATTCCATTATTTTACAACAGCTTGCAACGACAATTAGAAAGGTAGCATTGATGGCAATGAGAGACAACAATAGCCATAAATTTACAAGATGAACAAAATGTGTAAATAATATATAAGAACAAGCAGGATACTCACATTGGAGAGAAGATCCAGCAAGACAAGTTAGCCTGGACTTTGTATTAGCCTCAGCCAATGGGTTTGGCTTCCCTTTGATGGCCATGCGAACATCCCAAACACGTATAAACCCATCAGATGATGCAGATGCTACTAAGTATGGAGCATCATCAACACCACCATCTTTGGTAAGCACAACAATACCTTTTACACGGGTAGAATGTGCATCCTCGATGCAATAAGCAACCTTCCCACTGTTCGTGTCCCAGGCTGTAATACTACGGCTCTCACCACCAGTAAATAAAATTCCACTCTGCCAAAATCATAACATGCATACAGAAATTCAAATTATAAGTAAAAAGAGAGCAAAAAACATGCATAATGGAACAAGTAGCATAAGAGGACTTAGAGATATTTGTCAGAAATATAAGTTAAGCAACATCAGAATCCTATAAGTTCATCCATTATAACATTCTTCTTTCAGGTATTAATTTACCCAGCTTTGGAAGAATGCTGACATCTCAAAGAACAGCTTTATCTTTGACATGAAACTAAGCCCCATCAAAATCATGTCATTCAATCTTCTAAGACGCTAACTAACACAATTTACATACCTATAAATCATAAAACAGTAGATTTGTACCAAAAATGGTTTAGCTAAAAGGTGAATGAATTAAGCTTGTAGCTGTTGATCTTTTTGCTCTCTTCTTCCATAAACTTTTTAGCACAACATTATCAACTCATACTACAATCGAATCAACCAACAATAAATAGCTAAAACACTAACAGCCCACTACCAAAACATTCAATTCCTAACAGTCTTACAATTACATACACAAACATAACTCATATGCCTAAAACTCTCTAGAAATTTAAAGCAGTAAATTTTCTACCAAAAATTTTCCATTTTCCTCCATTTCCTCAACCAACAAACGTAATAATTATATTTCAAAAAAGTTTTTTATTAAATAAATAAAAAAACTAACCTCCCCAGAAGCAGCACAAAGAACCCGTTTTTCATTCTCCAACTCATACAACAACCTAGCATCTTCAGCCAAATGAACTCCAATTTTCTCCTCAGACGCCATAAAAAACCTGTCTCCACTCCCATCAAATTTAACGATCGTCGCTTCCTTCCCCAACCTACAACAAAAGCTCCTTTTCCCTCTCATCAAATTCGACATAGCCAAACACCCATCACGTGAGACACTCAATGCAAGCTTCCCAGAAGAATGAACAGCCAAATCATTGATACCCTTTTTATGGGACCTAAAGGACTTGAGAAGAACAAAGGGTTCGGTGTCGAAGATGGAGGTGGAGCCATCAGCGGAGGCGGAGAGGAGGTTGCGAGGGAAGGAGAGGTTGGGAGGGGAATAGAAGGAGAGGGCAGTGATTGAGGAGGAGAAGTGGTGGAGGGGACCCAGGGAAGCGGCGGTGGAGAGGTCGTAGATGTGGATGGTGTCGTCGGAGGAGCCCGACGCAGCGGCGGGACCAGCGGCGGCTACGGTGGTTATGGGGGCGTTGTGGGATGGGTAGGAGAAGAGTTGGGTTAGAGTGAGGGTCTGAGAAGACGGGTCGTAGTTTAAGGGCTTCAGTCTGAAGCCCCATATAAAACGTTCGTAGGAACCTGCTATCAGCGACATGGCTACGGCTGCGGGGATTATCGAAGGGAGAGTTGGAAGAAAGGGTTTAGTTTGGGTTTAACTATGTCGGGCCCCGTGACCCTCCATGTTGACAAAAATGCCCGCTAGGTTTTTTATTTCTTTGAAAATTTAATGTGATAAAAAATTTAAAAAAAAAAGGTAATTGCCCTGACCTTGACTTTAAAATTTGGCTCAAATAACAAAAAAGTTCTTGAATTATATCAATTTTACAATTAAACTCTTTTATTTTTATGGTACTCAAAACATCAATTTTCTTTTATTTGTACCTAAAGAAAATTTTATTTTTTTGATTTTATTCGAAGAAGCCTTATTTCTAACGAAAATGTAAGGGACATTAGCCTTAATACCAACTGTTACTTGTCACGTAAGAGAGTGGTTGCCATGAATTTGTATGTTTCTCGTTTCACATGTTGCATATTAATTAAAGGCAATTGGTTAGGTAAAATATGCAATTAAGGTAAAAAATTGGAAAAATTGACTTGGGAGAAAAAGAAGAAGACTTCTCTCTGATTTTAAGTAAGGTGTGTTGGGTTTTTGTCTTATTTTTTTCTTTCATTTTTTACAGATTAATGTGTTATATATATATATATATATATATATATATATATATATATATATATATATATTGAATAGCATTTAGAATTTATATTTATGGTTTGTTTTAAAAATGAGTACCATATACATGCTGGAAATTATAGAATTGATTTCCAATCTCAAGTTGATCTTCTTTGTTAATAGTTTCTTTGTGTTTGCATTTGCTTAGTGGTCCTGCTGTTGACATAATATTGCAATTGTTGATTATTTGGTCGACTTAAAATGGATTTTATTGGTTGGAAGAATGACTTTTGTTGATTGGACCACTATATTTGTGTATAGTTTTGTCGATAAAAAATAATATGGTTGGACCATTGATGTTAATCAAAATTTAATTCATATGTTGGATGTTGAGGTGATATATTTAAGTAGAATTTTTCATATTGGTAAATTTGTGCATTCTTCAAAAATATTCTATTTGGATGGTATGGAATAGGTTATCATTTTGATATAGAAAGGTTTATTATAGAGTTAGGGTTTTGAATGTGTCATTTTTTTACTTTAAGATCTCTGAGATGGAATTTTTTAAAAGATTGATGTTGGTATTTGATGATGAGATTGTTCTAGATTTAATTGCTATGCTGACAAAGTGGGATTCTATAGATCTAGATGTTGTGACCACGTAGTTAATTAACAAGCTTGATCTGGTAGATGGCATTCTTTTTACTCCTTGAATATGGAAATATAGAGGGTGAGGAAGCTGAGGATAATGTTGAGGGTGACCATAAGGAGAGCAACAAGGTTGAAGTCAATAATGACATAAATGCCTCTATGGACGATGAGGATAATTTAAATGATAATGAGCTTGGTAAGTCTAGCATTATTGATGGCATTGGTGAGATAGTGAATAATTGATTAGAAATTACCTGGAATTAGGAGATACTTTATAGTTGGTGTTGAGTGTTTAATGAAAATTAAATGATGATGAGGAAATCCGAGAGATTAGAAAAAGAATTCAAACAGAAAAGAGGTAAACAGAATGATGACTTAGAGGACACAATTATTCTAGGTCTTGATGATGTTGTAAATTAAAGTGATATTGATAGGGTTGATGAAGGTCATGGACGGTTTAAATTAAATGAAAGTGAATATGGATTGAAGGAGAGAGCAAGGGAAATGAGAGTGAGCACATGGACTTGGTTGATCTGGATATTATTCTAATGATGCCTGATCCGATGATAAGCTTCTTACAAGGAAAAAAAATGCTTGGGACCTAGATCTTACATATCCTAATTGTGTCATTCCAATATGAGAGATTCGAGAACAATAAGCAATTTTAAGAGGCAATTAAGAAATATGCATTTGCAAAGAATGTGCAACTAAGGTTCATGAAATGAACCACATAAAGTTATAGGTTGCAAGAAGGGTTGTCCATATCATAAGCAACAAAAATAAAGTTGTTGTCTGTAGAATTCATCTTTAAACATTACAAGGATAAGATATTGTCTCAACCAAGTTTGAAGATTAAAATTTTAAGGAGTTATGTAGAGAAAAGATGAGAATATATGCCACAATGAGTATGTGTCACAGGGCTGGAAAGATTGTGAATCTGATAAGTATACTAGGTTGTGGAGTTTTGCAATAGAGTTGATGCATGGTAATCTGGGAGCCACAGTTAAAATTCAAGTGGATAGAGAATGCAAAAAGGAAGACAGTGTTCTTGTTGTTTTGTGCATGTTTTAAAGCTTGGAAGGAAAGGTGGATGTACGAGTCTAGGCCTCCTATTATAGGAGTTGATCACACTGTTTTTTCAAAACGGTTTGCAAAAAGAGAGCTGTTGGTAGCCATAAGGAGGGATGGGAACAATTAGATGTTTCCACCTGTTGGGATAGTAGTGGAGGAGGAATGCAAGACTTCATGCAAAATGGTTCCTGGAAATTTTGTTTTAGAAGAGGTACTACGGGGAAGATGTTAAGGCATATAGATGATGAAGCATTAACGACGCTCTCAGACAATTAAAAGGTACATAAGTTTTTATTGCTAATTGTCATTAGTGATTATCAAATAATCATTGAGAATGACTTAAAAAAATTGATCGTGAAGATTTTTATCGATTAGCTTATAAAACAAAAAACCTTATAGTCGTAATATTTGATTTTTACTATTTTTATATCTATTTTTTTTATTTGAGCTTGTTGGAATGTTTTAAGAATATATATAATTATCTATTTAAATTATTAATGAAATCAATCTCTATAATAAAAATGTTCAAATAATCTTCAAAAGAAAAGTGATTGATTGACTTGAAAGTTTGACCTCCATTAGGCTAGAGTATTGGTTTTGGTATTTTGGATGAGAAAGACCAATGATTTGGGCCACCGGCCATAACCTTACTGCAAATTAACAATAAAGATGTCTAATGAGATCAATTACCATTATAATCAATTATCAAAATATGAATAATTTTGACATAATATTTGAAAAAATTTTAAATTATTTAAAAAAATTTAATCAAGTTTATATACTTTTATTTTGAATTAAATAGATCATTATAATTAATAATTAATTAATTATTATTAATTAATATACTATTTATCATTTTTTATCCATGTAGTAGTAACATAGGAAATGAAAAGTATCAGATAATAATGTTATTATATTACATCATCATATATTATGATGAATAAAAAAATTAAAATTTTTTAAAATAATTTAAGATTTTTTAAGTATTATGTTAATAATTTTTTATTGAATATATATTTTTTCATCAAGTAGGGATCATCAATTTTTTACCAAGTAGTAGTACTTGTTTTTGGAGAAACATATTTTTATTTGAAAAAAAAGAAATGATTATTTATATTGATGACAAGGCAAAGGTTATGGAGCTTTATGTCTTTTAAATCTGCAATTTTCTTAGATCTTGGCTCAAACAGGGACCAGAGCAGGGAGTTGCAAAAATGTGGACTTTGTTAAAGAGGCCGAAGCCGAAACAAAAACCCAGTTCACCAAAAGTAGTTTCCTGCTGCACCTTCAAACTGTGTAACAACAAACGCTACTCTGAGTCCGAGTACGAAGCAAATAAATAAAAGTAAAATCCTCATACTATGTGGTCTCTCCATAGTAGTAACAGAAGAATCCTTGGACGGGGTTAATTTTAAATTTCTTTCTTCTGCATACCAAAATACAATCTCCAAAGTTCAAGCGATGAGTCAAGAACAGCAACAACCTTCTCCTGCTCCTGCTTCTCAGCCTGATCATCCTCCTCCTCCTCCATTCGATCCCAGTCGAAGTAACTCTTTTTTCTCTATTATTTTGCTTTGTGGGGTTTCTTTGTTTTTTCTTCTAAGGGTATTGATACCTCTGCTTCATATTTTCTGTTTTCTCTCTCTCTCTCTCTCTCTCTCTCTCTCTTTCTCTCTTAAATTCGGGTTTCTGCTGGTTAGTCGATTTGGATTAAAAAGAAGGTTTTGTAATGGGTATTGCTTGGTTTGCGATTTTCCCAAAAAAAAAGAAAAGAAAAAGATATGCTTGAATTTTCTGCTTTTGCTTTCTGTGCTGATATGTTGGCAAAGTTCTTAATTTTGGTTTCAAGACGCTGAGTAATCAATTGTGATGTGTGTTTATAGTACTTGAAATAGCTCTGATTATTTGTTGAAACTATCTGTTGGTGTAAAGGTGCTATCTTGGTTGACTTAAGTCTATTGCTTTAACCTATATATTAATCTGTTTGTGATTGAATTTTTAAGGCTAATAATTGATTAATTCTTACAGGCGGTTGCTTCAAAAAAAACTAGCCAACGTTGTTCTTTTTTTTTTTTGGTACAAAGCTAACATTGGTATGAACTCATACGCATGAATGCAAATTTAAGCATTTTCAATTACTTAAATTTTCAGATGGTTGGAAATTATAGCTATCATGGTGTTGATGAGAGGAAGGGTTATAGTTTGACGTTACATTTAGTCAACCAGAGTGGTAGCTTTGTAAAATTTGACTGTCTTGGATCTGAAAATTTTTTGTTAATGGGTTATTTGGCTCGGGAGGATATATGATTTTGTGATTATCCTGGATGTAGGCGTTTAATGAGTTTCTCTTATGAATCTCACACTCTCTGTATCACTCTATATCTCAAAACTAGTTATATATGTGCAGTGATTGGTATCATTAAGAGGAAGGCCTTGATAAAAGAGTTAGCTGCTGTATATCACGCAGAATGCCTTGCATACTGTCAAGAACTTCTGGAGCTTCAGAGAAAGTGGGATGAGGTATTTCATCTATGTATCTTTTGAGTAACTTTCTTCTCATCAAATTTAATAAATATATAGAAAATTTCTAAACTTTAAAAATGGATGATTATTATTATCAGTGACCTTACTGCAATTAATTAATCTAATTGCTCTTTGGTCTTTGGATCTCCTAGGTGCAACTGTAGCATATATTACTCTTCCTTCAGTCTATGATATGAGGAATCTGTTTGGCAAAACCTTAGTTTGTGCTTCTTTTTGTTTACCTATGTCTAGTTTGTAGTATACACAGATGTTTGCTACATAAGTAAACATATTTGAACCAATCTGAAGTGCTGCTAATCAGAGTTGGCCTTTTAGAACTTAGTGAGGAGATTTTATTGTAGACATTATTGTGTAGCAGCAAATCCAGAAAGGAGTAGCAAATATCCCATTTCCATTTATACGCTGTTATCTCTAATCTTGGGTTCATAGAGGTCCATAGCTAATCTTCTCACCAGTGCTGTTAAGATCCTATAAAATTAGCTTTCAATCTAACAACTTTCATGGCTATGTGTTCCTGGTAATAGTAGTAATCGACTGTGGTACTCATTTTCTCACTGTTTGCAGCCATTTATTGATGTTAAAACACCTGATGATTTGAGGAAGGAGAAAACGAGGCCCCCAAAACGTCTGAAGAAGTCACGCTGAGCATATTGTAAGATTTGAGCCTAATCTTATACACAATGTTATATCTATTTACAATTTTTAAACTCTGCTGAATTTATAAATGCAAGTTCAAGATGCATCATGTTGCCTAATTTACAGTTTGTTAAGTGGTCAGCAATACCTGTCCCTCATTTTTTTAAGTAGTCAGCTGATACCAGGCATTAGTGTTTAGCCATTCTTGGTTGTGCCTGTTCGCAGGTGATAAGATGGCTCTGCTATTTCAGCAGTTTCCTGCATCGACATAGGGAACGCCTCTCTAGATACCTAAGCAAGCAAGCAGAGGCCAAAAGCAATGGGAATCGCTCCGGATTTATGATTACCATTGATGTACTGTATTCTATGTAACATAAGGATTTGTTACTTCACAAACAAATTTATGGTGTTTACACTTTGTATCATAGTCAAGCTAACTAATGTTCTTAACTATCCACATGTTTGATCCATTATACCTTGTCATTGAGCATTCGATACTACTTGGAGGCCCCAAATATTGAGCTACATTTGTTTCTTCTGCATTTGCTTGTGTTGCGATTTAGATTTTGGTAGCTTGCCTGGCCAGAATTTGATAGCAATATACTGTTTAGGGTCTTCACTGCTTGGGAATACGCTAACATGTGAGATCCAAATGGAAATGGCAGAATGGGTAGAGCATGTTTGTCATCATGGTTTGTTAATAGTCCGCATATGAGAATGTCCAATGTAAAGGTGAGGGTGTCTAATTCCTCAAGGCTACCTTTTCACTTCCCCTTCGGGATGTGCAAAAAGTCCAGGACAAGGAATGCTCAAGAGCTTCTCTCAATTGTATTGGTTCTGTCCGAGCAGTCTAGGACTGGACTGCTACCACAGCCAAATGGTAATAAAGGATTAATTGTACAACAAAAAACATCTTTTTTGGGCTGTAGTCATTTAAAACATTAATCTAAACTCTTTAGGCACAAGCTTTCCATTAAACGGACGGTGTATCAGTCGAAGAGATGTTCTTGAATTCTTTTTCATTTTTTAGATACAGATAAGCCTATGCATAAAATCTTTATCCAAGGTAAATCATGATATTCAATTAAAATTTCTATATAAATCTAAAAAAAGAAAAGTCGGTTAATTTGTATTAAAACTTGGTCCATAGCCTGTTAACAGTTTCTGGCATCTACCTTGTGTGGGTAACATTAGATTGCTAAAAGCGCTGAAATACCTTCCATTCAAAAATCCTGACGAGAACTAATATAATCAGAATAGACAAACTATCATGAGGCTGAAAATCTGGTGCTCTCAAGATTATTAATTTCTCCTTTAATTTGTTTACATGAGATTTTAAAGCCTGCAACTATGGCAAAACTGTTGATTGTACACTTTCAATGCTTGTATTTCTCCAAAACCCAACTCTTATCTTTTGGAAGTAATGTGTATTTCTTGTTGAATTATCATCCTTTCATCATCTTTACCTGCAAAACAACATAAATGCTATGTAGTAAGGCAAAATCAAAAGTTAAACAGTCATTCGCAGATGTTACAAGCTAGGACGTCAACAATATCTTACCTACGTCTTAACAATAGATGCCCATATCCTGTGGACTAGACTATTCGGGCCAGTAGGAGAAGATATCTTTCCTTCAATGAGTTTTTCAGCTGCATGTCCCATTTCATGGACAAATTTTACAGACTCCGATAGTCGATTGAGTAAATTCATCAGGGCAATCACTTCATTCCGTTGCAACTGCAACTAGAGGTCAACAAAATGAACTTTAATGCAAATGACAAGTTGTATACCCAAGAAAAGAAACAACAAAAATTATCTTCAACAAATATACTTAAAACTAGTTGCTAATGGAAACCTAGGATACATCCTGTGAAATGAAAATAAAAGCAAAACCCAGCTTCATAGAGATAATTTCACAAACTGATCTTTGTAGAGATCAACACCACTTTCTGTTCAAACAATGGCATTCATAGGCCATTTCATGGGAAATAATTAAATAAATTGTGCACATGATATAAACTATATCAGCCACAATGGTGAACCCAAAATAGCATTCATTCCTGTGACATATTAAAAAGTTCCACTTTCAATTGTTTCAAATTGAAGTAGCCTCAGTATATCACATTTG
Source organism: Theobroma cacao (assembly GCF_000208745.1). Classification (NCBI taxonomy): domain Eukaryota; kingdom Viridiplantae; phylum Streptophyta; class Magnoliopsida; order Malvales; family Malvaceae; genus Theobroma; species Theobroma cacao. The sequence continues at coordinate 21,714,360 of NC_030855.1, forward strand.
AGAAACTTGTAACTACTATTTTTCCTGGACTAAACATCAAGTGTAAAGCAATGCAAAGAATCTAGGTAGTATTTATAGTCCATAGATGATTCTCAACTAGAGGATTTTGCATATTTGCACAATGGTAACAGCATATCAACTGCAACAAATAATGAAGTTACTTTTGATGTCTCTAGAACTTTTCCCAATATATTATATGTGACACCAAATTGTAGGCCAGGATTCCTGGAGGAAGAAATTCAATGGCTTCAAGAGAGCATTTCCTATAAGCAAAAACTCTAGCCACATATTGGAAAAGAATCCATTAGGAAGAAATTAGAACTGGAAACTGAAAGTCAAAAAGTAGGAAATGGTACTTACAGTCTGACCCAAGTGCTCCTCGCCATTAACAGAGAACAGAATCTTCAATGCAGTTCCAAGACCAAGAACCTGAAGCTTTCCCCAAAGCCGACATTTCTCACATCCTACACAGTCCATCAATGCACTACAAAGCCAATGACAATTGTTATATCATTGCAATAAGCCACTTGAATCACTGCACAGATATCAAATGTCAAAAATCAAAGAGAAAAAGGAAACAGTTCATTAAAGTTTCTCCGCTCATGAGGATCACTAAGAACCTGGAGAGAAGGTAAAAATACAATGTCAGATTTCATTTCCTCTTGAGGATGATGAGTTTTGAATGAATTTAGACAGTCTTAATGTGCTAACACAAATACGTTTTAAGAAAATGTAGTTTCCTATTTTATAAGTTTAACATCTGTAGACAGAAGAAATTGTAGCCTTTTACAAGCATTGCCGAAGAGGAATCGAGAGAAACCTGATATTTTTGAATTGTGCTTGTATTTTCTGTTTCAATTCGGGTCCTCTTTGTCCTTTCCACAACTTAGCTTCATCAAATGGAAGCGGACATGCAGCTTGCAGTTTTGGATTATAAACTAGCTGTCTCATTAGGGACTGTGTTTTTAGGTCCTCAGTAGGATTACCAGTATCATATTCAGCTTGTTCCAAGTAATCAGTTGCCTGAAACGCATCGAGTTCTAGTAAGGTAAATGACTCCAGAATAAATATATACTTGAAAAGTAAACATCAAGGGAAAAGATTTATTAAGTATTTTTCTCAACATGTATTTTTTGTTTTTGCCTACTTATGTGCTAGGCTGCTCAAGTACACAAACAGATTCATTATGTACTCATGCTACTCACCTTTGTCACAGCTCGGAGAACAAAGAGGAATGTGAAATACAAGTTTTCAACACGATATGGATATCTTAAGACCCGATCATACATTAATTCGAGATTATGGCCCCACTGAAATCAGTAAAAGGAAAACAAAGAAACAATGTCAGATCTTTTTAAAATTCCCGTGTGCCTAAAGTTTACAAATGAGCGAAAAAGACAAGCATTGAATGACAAGAAATTGAGAATTTATACCAAGTTTGTGGCTTCATCAAGTAGATAATCAGAAGCTATATGGATCGAAATAGATGAGTGAAGACCAGAAATCAATTTGTACAGTATTTTTTCTTCTTGGCATGACTCTTCAGATGGATCTGCATATCAGAGTAAAAATGAATAAAGGATTTTAGTGAAAAAGGGCTTAGGCATCCTTCATTCACACACACAACCACTTAAAAGAAGAATAGAACTCACATTTGGGACAGTTCTCTGAGTAGACAGCATCCCATATCCTTCTAGCCGATGGGCCAGTGTAGCCAGTATAGCGTTCTGGGTTCAGTTGAAGATTCACATACGTCATCTCAGCTGCAAATCAAATTAGACAATCACTTAAGAGGATCACTTTTTTGGACTATTAATGTTTCAAACACCATCATTCTCACTGTCACTCTTATCATATCTGCCATTGCCAATAGAGCAACAATAATCTTCACTGATTTGCATAAGCATCAATTAAATTTATCATTCTCAGGCGCACAAAAGCAAGATTAAGAGCATCCAACAATAAGATAAGCACAATGATAAAACTGAAATATGTCAGAACTGTCAAGAACAATTTTGGACGCACAATTATCTGTCTCGTCATCATGAGTCCAGGGGTTATCTGTTTCTGTCCACCCCCTAAAAGCTTTACTGTCTAGAGTGCGGTCAACAGCAGCCTGTGGCTTTCCTTCTTGGCACATAAGGTCATCTGATGAAAGGCCTCGATGGTTGGGCTTCTTAAATAATTCAGGGAATTCACTTTCGGGACATTCACAAACACTACAGTCCCGCAAACGGCACATACCATCATCAGGCCAAAATGGACAGTCACACCACAACTTAACCTGCCCAGGGCAATAGAAAATATTAGGCTTCAGAGAAAATCAGGTGAGAAAACATAGAGCATGAATTTCAAATGCAGCATATAAACTAACCCTGTCATGCTAAGAGGCAGATAAACTAAAAGGTTTCGAATGAGAACAGTCTATTCTTATGCCCTAAGTTTGTCCGACTTAAGCTTCATAATAGTAGGATTTCTCAACAACATAAACTAGTGAGACACTTTTCATTCTAACCACATGCTTCGACTTCAAAACTTGCATAAATCTTAGAATCACTTCCTTTTCACTCTACAGTTAATGCAAGTATGAAAAAAAATAACCAGATAAGAGGAAATACAAGCTCTAACTGCTTAGACAGACTGCTAAACTGGCTATTTGCCATCCACTAATCTGGTAGTTTCCTATAATTATCTGTAATCAATACATAACCATTTATATTGGAAAGCTTTGTAGTTTCCCACATCAACCATTGTGAAAATTATCTCCACAATAATACAACAAGACATTTACATAATATTTCCATCACACAACGGGCATTGGACAATAAGATAACCTTGAAGTATCGAAAAAATGGTGTTTTAACAAGTTCCTGGAGCAATGGATGTAACACTTCCTCATTAAGATGGTCTACAGTCTCATAATCACAACAACAGTCCTGTACAATACCGCTATACTTGTGTTTGTCCTGCACAAATTGAAGAAAACAGTCATTGTCATACAAACAAAATGCCAACCATTTCATCATTCAACCTAAAAAAAAGGAGGGAACAAAAGGACAAATGGCAACACGTTTCAATGAATTCATAAAAAGGCTGCTAAGAAATTCAGAAATCAAAAGGGGGGATCACAAAAATAAATAAATGCGAAACTGGGTACTTAAATTTGGACCAATTGGACTCAAAGGAAAGTAAGGAAAAAAATAAAACCTTTCTCCTCATTTCAATCTAAGTCTCCACCATTTTCTGAGTACCCAAATAAAACTAGGCAAACGGCATCACTTTTCAATGATTCATTTACACATTGCTAACAATTTATAAGCCAAAGGATAAATTCACAAGAAATCAGAAATGGGCAGTTGAAATTGGCGCCAACTGAACAAAATCAAAGTAGAAAAAGAAGAAGTAAACTTCATTTTTCATTTCGTTCCAAAGATTACTTCCATTTCCTAAGTAACCAAACTAAAGGGAATGGGTAAAAAGAGATAGAAAGCGAAACCTGAGAACAAAGACAAGACTTGTTAGTGTGTCCAAACAGAGAGATCTTTAGTGTACTTTTAGACGCCAAAGCTATTGCAACAACAATTGTAATGAAAGCTCCAATCACCCATCTCCGCCTCATTTTCTCACTCTTCTTCCCCTTCTTAACCTCTGATTCCACCATCTGCCACCTTTTCAACAAAGCAGAAAAAGACCCAGATTGCTAAAACACTGAAAAAACTTGTTGGGTTTTCTACAATGAAAAGAAAACAAGAGAAATTCGGGACTATTTTTCAAGAATAGAATCGTCAAGGGTAATAGATTACTGGGTTTTACGGTTGGGTTATTTAAAGGGAGATTTTGGGGTTAAGAAAGGTAAAAAAATTATGATTAAAAGGGGATCAAGGTGGACAGAAAGAATGATGTTGTGAGAAATTGTGCGCGTTTTTTCTCTTCTTTGATGGTTTTTGTTTCTCTGCCTCTTCTCTACAGTTTCAAACCATGGGCACGCACTGAAAAAATCGAAGGGGTAGGATTTGGTCATTGAAGGTGCCCCCAAACTAAGTACCATATTAATTACGTCACCAAGAAAAGGAGGTGGACAGGAACAGGAACCTTCTTCTGGAAGGGTTTAGTTTCAACACATTTGTGTTGACTTTCTTTGTTACCAAAGTGAGTGACTCCGCGTTGACCTTTTTCAAAATAAAAAAATAAAAAATTGTACTACTGAGTTCGAAAATAAAAAATTAAACACGCACTAATCAATAATAGATAAATAAAAGTATAAAATTCAAATTTATCAATTTATTTATGTCAAAGTATATCTCTTACAAATTGTGTCACAGTTATCAATATATTATGAAAAAACTCATACTTATAAGTGATGGATCTTGGTGTAATTTTTTTTTGTCATTAGATAATTGTAAGATTATAATAAAAAGAATTGCAAGTGAAATTCTTTAATTTAATTTAATAAATTAAATTTATCACATATTTTTAAACGAGTGTAATTTTTTATATTATATTTTTTAATTTGACTCAAAAATGACTTAAAGATAAACTAATTTTTTAACATTAACTTTTGATTAATTTAAAATGAAACAATAGTGAAATTATATTTTTCAAATATAAGTGATAAATTCAATTTATCACACTAAGCATAAGATCTGAATTAAAGCGATAAATGGTGACTTTATTTCATGCATAAACAAACATACAAATTTGTTACAAATGGAGAACTGGGGTTCAGCCTTTGGGCTGGGCTCAAATTTGATGTTGGGTTAAGATTTTGACCCAATCATGTTTGGGCTAAGATCCGACTCGGCTCCATAAAGCTACAACTAACTATTAGTAGTATTGTTACTAATACCAAAAGAAACTACTAACAGTATATTATATTATTAAGAAAGTTAATTTTTAAAAATTGGTTTTTTCGTATTTTTAATTATCAAGATAATAAAAACAATAAGTAATGAGAAGTAAATTATTTTAAGTTATTTTTTGTCTAATTGGCAATGTGGTTAGTTGGGATGAGCTTTAACTTTGTATTTAGATTTGAACCATCAACACCCTTAAATGTATAAAGGTAAAATTTTCGGACAGCAATCGGGAGCATTAAGCCCAGTAAATTGAAAATCTGTGTTAAAAGCATAATAAATAAGCCTCAACCGCCCTGTTAACAATACAGTCTCAATTCATAAGATAATGAGATAAAGAGAGCAGAAAATTAATTCTTGGGGTTTTAGGATCCGTGAAATACGATTCCTGTTTACTACTTTTTCTCGTCCTTGGTTCCACATGAAATCACTTAAAAAGGATCCATGGCCGTTGGACATAGCAGTCAAAGTGTCAGACAAGTTTGACAAAGAGTCAATGAAGAGATAGTGGCTAAGGGGTTCATGATTCTGTTGATGCTATTCTGCTTCAGGAAACAAGAAAATCATGGTCAAGTTTTACATCGCTCGACAATCACATCTTTCTTACCGATGATTTCACATAGGGATTTTTTTTCATAAACCCCGGAAAGCCACATGGAAAATGATTGCTTTCACCATGTAATCATTTTTCCTGATACCTTTTGTCTGCTGCTTCCATCTGCTTCTCCACCTAACGATACGCAATTACCCAATGCCTTCCTCTTCCCTCTCTCTCGCTCTCTCTCACAGGATAATTAATAAAACATGTTAAGTTTCCAGAATCTCAGCTCTTATTTATTGTAACATAACTCATCTCATCAGGGCAGGACAACGTACAGTACTGAAAAACCCTTTCACTTCATTAATTCAAGTTGTGGTGATTTTATGTCTTTAAAATTAGACCTAATACTGATGAAACTAATGATGAAGAACTTAAACGAAATGACCTATAAGAAACTAGATTATGACACCCATCATATGTTGTTAAGGAAACATTTACAGATAACTCCATCTTCACTCGGGTGAAGGGTAGGAGCCTAATTGTTCATTTTTTTTTTTTTTTGAGGAAAGGGAGCGTACTTGATCATGTTAATGGAGAAACAAATGAACTGAGAATAGAGCATTGTCATCTTCCACAATCATATTTCATCCCCCAATTCAATGAGCCCTGCCCCTGCCTCACAGACAACATCACCACGTTCTTTTGTTCTGGAAATCGAATCTCAAACGGATAAAAGTTAACTTCCCAAAATAAATATAGCATGGGAAAATATATGGTCCAGAATCAATTCATCACTAGAATCATCTGGACATTGCCAAAGACTCCACTCTGTCTATACTTCAACCAGAGACATCAACTATCAATTTGTGTCTGCTTAATCAAATTAATTATCCAAACACGTGTACTAATCAAACATATTTTTCAGATTAAATTGCTTTAAATGGAGGGAACTCATCAGTCAGGAGAATGCAAAAGGCCAAAAAAATAAGTTCATTTTTTTCAAGCCCATTTGATAGCACTGACAACCTAGATAAGAGAGAGGGGGGGGTTGTTTATTCAATTAATTAATCTTGGTTAACCCTGGGCATCCTTTCCTGGGAAAATACCGTTAGTCAACCGAGTGACTTCGCATGGCATGCAAGCCATCGGCATTTAGTGTAAGGAATATGATCTGTCACCATTTCGTTGCCCCACGGAGATGGATCTTTGTACTGTTTTTTTCCCTCTTCCTTTATTCCATCGCCGGCGATCACTCTATCATATGTTCCGGCAGCTCTATGCATGATGTTAATTTGCAATGTGGAAAGAATTGAAGATTATGTATTGAAAAATCGATTCAGAAGACAGAAAATTAAAGAAGCATAAAAACATATCGTTGAGTCATGGAATTCTCTAAGTAGTGGTTAGTAATAAGTTTAAGCTCTATAAGATGAGAAACTCTCTACTTTAATGCTCAGGACAAAGAAGCTGACAAGCCAAGAAGCAAGGTCCGCTCACATTGGCGTCACCCCGTACTCTGTACAGCAGCCCTAGCTAGCTAACTAGTTAGAATTGAAACAGAAAGCCTACACACAAATTGAAAACCCCTCCATTTTAATTAAAAAAAATGCAACGAAAAGGAGATAAGATCAAAGAGCAAATCATAATTCATATATTTAATATAAATATAAAAGTTGACAATAAATAAGAGTTAGGCCTAGCCAGCCCAGAATATTCCGGTTCCTAGAGTGTTAAACGAGAAAATCAGAGCCAAAGTGCACCAGCTTCTTTGAGGAGAGGGACCAATGTGCCATTGATGTGGCAAGCCATGAGTGTTTCAATGCCACCAAGGAACTTGCCACCAACAAACACTGCAGGAACGGGCTGTCGACCATCGGCGGCGAGCTGAAAGAGGACAGCTTGGATGTCAGGGCCGGAGACGTGGTGGTCGAGCTCGATGATGGTAGGGCCGACTCCGAGCCCGAAGAGGAGGCGTTTAGCCACGGTGCACATGCAACAGCCACTCATGCTGAACAGAACTACTGCGTTGGTGGAAGCCAGCTGCCTCACTATCTCGTATGGATTGTCAAGCTTCATTGTTGCTGACGCCTCGCTGTCTATTGCTATGTTGCTCGCCATTGGAATCCCAGTTTTTTTTGCCACCTGCATCTTTGGGTTTGATCACAACAACAAAAGATAATAGAACAAGAAAAAGAAGGAGAAAATGTGATGAAACCTAAAAGGTAGATGAAGCTAAAGGAAGGTGACAAGGTTTTTTTAAGGTTGAAGAGAGGAGGGGGATGGTCAAACCTAATAAATTGAAGCAGAGGTGAAAAAGAGTGGGAAATGAAAAGGGAGTTTGTAGGTATTCTGAAACAGAGTAGAAACGTTAAACGAAACTGACACAGTGAGTAATATAGACTAGAATTGACTCTAGCACTTTTATATTGTATACTGATATAAAGTAGTAGTACTATATATATATAAAATAAAAATGAAACATTCTACGTTGCTACTATTGCAAAAACTTTGCTGGTTTTTTTATAGAACCAAGAAAGTATAAAAGGAAAGAAACACCTAGAGAGATTATCAAAAGATGAAAAGGAATATCAATCCTGAGAAAGAGAGGAGAGGTACCTGAAGCTAAGTACCCGGCAAAACCTGACGGGGCTGGAGCTCTGCCAATCTCTTCCAAGTGTACGGACGGCAGTCAGTATTACCCCCCTCTAATCATCCACCTTTAGAGGCAGGCATGCCTTCTTTGACGTTGCAGAGAAAAAATATATATACACCGCTCACTCGCTATATATATCTATATAATATATATATATAAAGATAAATTTGAGTTTTTATTTCTTCTTTTATATATATATATATATAACAAACAAAACCCTTTAGTTTTTCAAACACGTTGCCTGCAGTCAAAGAATCAAGAAGATCAATGTTGAGATATATATATATATATATACTTACACAAAAAAGAAGCAAACAAAAAAAAAGAATGAACAAAACTTTCATGCAGGTTCCAGAGATTAGTGTGTGAAGGATGGGGTGGGACCCTTTATAAGAAACAGTACCAAAATATCCCAACAGAAAAGGATTCTTGTAAGCTAGTCGCTCACGCCAATATCAGAACTCCTCAGAAAGGAACAACCCTAGCAACAACAAATAATATCCTCGTAGACTGATGTTTTTATTTTTTTTTTATTTTTTTCTCTCTTTAAACGCGTGAGCCTTGTAGTACGGCCACTTGTTTCCGTTTCAGCAGGTAAAGGGAAAAGAAAACTGCTGAATTTTTTTTATTGTTTTTTATGCTTTTGAAGTGAAACTGAAAAAAGAATTACATCCTAAATAAAGAGTAGTAATAAATAAGGGTTTTTCTTTTATGGGTTTGTGTGGAGAGGGAGCGGGGATGGGTATAGTGGTAATAAGAGGGGATTACATGGAAAAGGAAACCGACAAGCCGACAAAGAGCGACTGAAACGCCGTCGTTGGAAGGGTCAGTAAGTCGCTTTCTTTCTCTCCTCAGAGTGGCAGCAGGGTGTTTGTCCTTTGCTTACGGCGACGCAGTCAGGTTATGCTCTTATTTAACCTCATCCCCATCCCTAGCCTTAGGATCCCATATTTCTTAACTTATAGTTTTCTTTTCCAGATTTTAATTATAATATTTACACGTGAAATAGTTTATTTTATTTAGAGAAGATAATTATATCGAGCACTAAATCAAATATCCGATGTAAGTATAAAATAAATTTTTTATTTTAATTTTCTAGAAAGAATAGTACCAAGATGTTCTCCACCCCATTTATACTTTCTTTTTAATTAAGTAACCCAATTATATATTTCATTATAACATGCATTTGTAAAACCAAAAAAGGGCTTTTGAGTGAAATCTCCAATTTGAACAGTTAATAGGTGGGTGTAGTAATATTGCCATAATGAGTTCACCTTTTCTTTTATGAGTTTTATCAAAGGATGTTCAGATCAGATAATAGGAGTGATCATTATATATTGTAAATTACACTGCAAAATGTTTGACCTTTTATGGTAAAAAATGCAAGTAAAACCGACCGGGTTAATTCTAGTATACTGGTTTTTATTTTTTTAACCTTGCAATGTACCTTTCCATTAAAATCATTAAATACTGGTTTTTATATAGGAAAGTACCATCCTTTGTAAATCAATATATCTTTAAATATGATATAAATTTAGGCACACAGTCACTTTATTATTATTGTTTGTTTTCTTTACAAACATGCAAGTAATCAATTTTAAATTGTAAATCAATCAAATTGAAACATTCAAAATAAAAAAAAAAATTGAGAAAAAAAAGGACCAATTTTATCCATGAATCACTACTTTTAACAGGGATAACATTGAGAGAAGTACATGTATACAAATGGATTTGAATCCATCATCATTTGCTAAGCTAGTTCAAAGGGTGAAGAGGAACGAAATGAACCAAAAAAAGGAACTAATTTAATTAGTAGTAAATCATGCCTCAACGGGTCATCTCTCATTCAATAGAGTTTCTTGATATCCGAATATCCTACCCCAAGCACCCCCTAGAGTGCAAGCAAGAAACTGATATATAGCCCCGAAACAGGCTTCAAAAGGGTCCCTAAAGTAAACATTCCAACATGAAAAAGACGACGCTACGTTGTTCTTTAGCTTTCCCCACAAATTCAAAAGGCAATTCTCGTTTCTGTTAGCAAGAATTGCCGCCGACTGAAGATAAGCAGAGGCTGCAGACTTGACCAGTCGGTTCCGAATGATGATTTTGGAATAATCGAACTCATTTCCTTCTTGATTTATCGAGCGGCAGGGTGGTGGTGATGAACTCAAAATAACGTCCTTCAAGCTTGTGTAGCGGGGTTCATCTTCGATTTCAGGGTCCGGGGAAATCGAAGAATTCCTAGTGAATTTCAATAAAGGAAAATTTTGTAGCTTTTCCAAATCTGTGTCCATGATTAGCCATGAGAGGTTGATGTGGTCGACAATGTGGGCACTTTAGAAGCAGGAAAAACAAAAGAAAATTGTTGTATAAGTTCAAAGGTGATCAAATATTTTCCCTAGGTTTCTGTTGATCAGCATGAACCTGGAAACCGAAAGAGGAAAAGGCTCCAGGTGGAAAACAATTGCAGCTTCAGATTGTTGCGTTAACTTGTTTAACGATTTTTGCTATAGAGAGAAAAAAAATTTATGTAAAATTAGGTTTCTGTTTTTCTGCTGGCAACGACATTTCTATGGGCAATCCTTTTTTGTAGCCAACTGACACGGACAACTTGAAAAGACTGGTTTCTTTTCGAGCTTGCATTTGTTCTCAACATAAACTCGTAAAATTTACATAACGCTCCAATAATCTTTGGATTAATATTCGATACAGTGTCAAGCTATCAAATTCTAATACTTCATTAATAAGGTAAAAAGAATAAAATTTACCTTTTATTTCTTTCAAAAAAATAAAAACTTAAAATAATATTAATTTTTTATTTTCTTCAAAATATTACCTCATTAATAAAATGTCAAGATTAGATAACCTGATAGTATATAGAAATTAATGCATCAAACATTTTCTCATAATCTTTAAATAAAGTGTCAATGCCTTTTGTTTAATTATCTCTAAATACTGAGATATAAGAGGAAAGGGATTTAGGATTCAATTTGTCTGTTATTAGTAAGTATATATCTTATAGGAAATGCTTAATTTTGCATGGTAGCATCTGAATTATATGGAGATGTTAATTAGTAATCGTCAAAAATCTATGACCAAGTGTAAGCATATATTTTGTTAGCATGCTATTGAGCATGCAATGTGTAGGGTGTAACATGATTTTAGCGTTGCAGAGTTAGACTGAATGATAAATGCATACGAGGTGTGAAACGATTTTGGGTTAAGTGGACTTGAAACTAAAATTATTGCATCAAGATGTATTTTGAGAATTTTTTTCCTTTTCATAATAAATTATTATGATTTTGAGGGAAATTATTTTTTTATTTTATATAAAGTAACAAGGTATGAAGTTTAAAAAAGCTAAAAACTTTTTAACAATATTCAAATAAGTCTTTTTTTATTATATTCAATTAAACTCTTGTACTTTTATTTTAAGTCAAATAAGTCCTTATGATTAATGATTGACTAATTATCATTAGTCAAAATACACCTTGTTATTTTATATCCATATGATATTGATATAGCAGTGATGTGAAAGATGAGAAATGCCACATGATCATATTTAGTGGTAGAGTCAGAATTTCAAATTTGAGGGGACAAAAAAAAATTCAATATTTGAAGGGGAGAAACTATAAAATTTTTAAAAAATCAAGGATAAAATTATAAATGTTTAAAACAAAACAAAGAAAAAATTATAAACTTTCGAAATTTGGGGGAATGGGGGCCCTAGCTAGCCCCCTTCATTCGCCTTTAATCATATTGTCATGTTAAATTAGTATGTCACGTTATCATCAATTATACTATATCAACATGCAATATCATAATCAATTATAATATATTAAGATACCACATTGGTACTATACGACATAAAATAACAAAAAGCATTTTGACTAAATTATTCATTAATCATAAAAGCTTATTTGACTTAAAATAAAAATATAAAGATTTATTTAACTTAAAATAAAATACAAAAACTTAATAAAAATATAAAGACTTATTTAATTTTTTTTAAAATATTATGTCAAGTAACAACAACAACAACAACAACAAATATTAAATTGGCTGTCTAAGCATCGTTGGGGAGTAGAATTCTAACTTGATTTTTTGCTTATGAAATGGTTTTCTCAGAAAATCGTAGGTAGCAGTAAATATTGGTTTTGGTTTACAAGCCATAACAGGAAAAATCTAAAGAATTTAAAAGCCTATTAACAAAAGCAATAGCAATTTACCATCAAAAGAAGTAAAACGAAACAAGAAAAACCCCAAAAAGGTAAATGAAAGTTCTCAGAAATTAACAACTAGTTTTATATCGAAATGTGATTCAAGATCAAAGTCCTAATCTATTGAAACAAATTGGAAAAGCCACATTCCTAAGGCAATACAAAAATCTGGTGCAAATCAAGAATGACATATAAAGAATAAATGGCAGCTAGCGCCTTCAACTCATGATGAAAACGGGGAAACAAAGAAAAAAGAACAACAAAGATGGGTCAAGGGAGATACGAGGGCGATTTTGATCATCAAAATGTCCACTTGCATAATAGTTTAGCTGACATGCTAAGTGGCAAAAATGAGACCTCCAACGAGCCTTACGGGTTGCCCAACAATGTTTATCGCCAGGGTATTCTGAAACTAAATGGGGTTTGTCTCCTACTGCCTTCTAGGATATGAAGACGGGGTCTTTGAAATTTACCCTAAAAAGCATCCGGAGTGATGACATTCTCAGTTTTTTTTTTCTAGTATTTGAAAATGATTAACTGAGGAACTTGGACAATTTGTCTTGTACATGCAGCCTGATGCAAATACAAGTTGTGTTTTAGTTAGCTAGACCTTGTGTTTGTTCTGGGTCATGGACCCAGGGCTTAGGTTCACCTCTCACTGGATTACATCAGATCTCTATAAAAATGGGTCTGAGACCAGCTGGGCTTAGTTTTCTACTTGATCATATCAATCTTGATATAATTCCTTGTTTGCAATTTAATGTTCAAATGCACCTTGCAAGTCGATTCACAAATTCACGTGGTCTACAACTTTTGTGAGAGCAGAACAGGTGTGAAACCTGGGATCCATGTCGGCCGTGAGTGGAAATATGCTTACTCTCCTTTCAATTGTAGGAGCCACAACAAGCGCTTTTTTTTACACAAAAACAATGATTTAGCTGTGTATAGGTTAATTGCTTATCAATCTCAAAATATGCATTTGCTGATCAAGTAGTTTAGAAGATAATTTGGTGAAAAATCTATTTTAAAGTGTGGTTGTTGAAAGCTTGCTTGTCCAAAAGGGATCTTCTTTATCAAAATCTTAAAGCTTTGGGCACAAAGAGAAGAGGAAAACTACTTAAAGAGAAGTAAAGAAAGCTCCTTGACATTGACAGTTCAATGCTAGGAATTATCCAGAATCTGATCATAAATCTATGGAAAATGGTTCTAACATAGTAGTGGGTAGGTGGGGAAAGTAGAAAAAGAAAGAAAGGGAAAAAAAAAAAGAATCAACTTTGAGCATGTGTTAGACATGGACATTACATGTTAGACTAGAGATTGCAACCATTATCATTGTTATTATCTATATGTATAATATTGAACACCACAAACATATGACATAAATATATACTGCTCTTAGTTATCTCATGAAATCAGTCAAGCTGCTAAAAACACAAAGGGCCTCTATCAAAGTGCATGATTGAATATTGGAATCCATAAAACAAAATTTTAATTATATAGTAAAAAATTGGTATATTATCTGAATTCTTAGAGTCAAATTTTTCTTCTAAAGGGTTAAGAATCAATTATTGCTAATTGTAGGAGAGAATATGGGACCAAGAGCAAAAAGGGTGCCCATTAATAAATGCTGTGGGGGTTAACTAAAAGAGAAAAGGATGAATGTAGAATATGGATGTAAGGTTGTAAGGGTTGCCATTTGCCGTAAGCCTATAAGAAGACAGAGAAGGTGTGGTCCTCAATCATCTCCATACATCAGTGTCAAAGCCCATGTAAAGAAAGCTTGTTTGCTTCCATTCCTCTTTCAGTCAACAGCATGTGCTTAAGGGAGTTTAACGAGAAAGACCCTGACCATACTTGTGATGTAGAATCTCTTTGAGAGAGACCTAAATCATTAAAACTTTACCCATTATATTATATTTGAAGTCTAAATGAACTGTATATATAACCTTTGGAAATGAAAAGAAGTATTCCTGTTAAGAAATTATTTTGGTTAATTTGTTTTTTACTTTTTATTTTTTATAATTTTAAACTGTATAACCCCAGCTTTGCCTTCACTGATACAAACCAAAATGTTAACAAATACTTATTTGACTCTGGGTTTTTTTTTTTTTTCAAATAAAAGATCAATTGACCCCACTTTTGTTTTTTTGGCAGTGCTTAGCAACTCTGACCTGGCTCTATAATTTCAGGGAACAACAATTTTAGACAGTAGGAAGGGGCCCAATAGAAGGCAAAAGTTTCCTTAATGCCCATTTCTCCACCCTTTTCTCAGTGTAGAAGACAAAAGAAGAAGAAGATCATTTATGTAATTTTCACAATCATGTGTTGTCGAATGCTGAAAGGTCTTTGAACCTTACATCGTCCAAGCCAGGTAGGGCAAATGAAAGAGACATGGTTTCTTTTAGGAAAAGGTTTTTGGATTGAAATTGAACTTCAATCCAGACTTTAAAGGTCAATACCAGTTGCGAATAAAGAGTGATGACTGATGAGAGGGTATGGAATCTGGGGGGTCTGCTATATCTTCCATTAGCTAAAGTTAAGAACTGCAAAATCCAACTTGTCAATTGCCATTGTTAGGTCATTGTGAACATTTAAAAGTACGATCAAGACCCATCACTTGATTATTACGAATAACTTTGGCAAATCATCATTGCAGAACAACCATTTTAACAGCAATTAAGTTGTCCAAATTTGAGGAATTTTCTTCTGTGCACGATATAATTAATACCTTTAACCCGTTTATCTCTTCCCTACACTTTCTGTCTCCAAGTTTATATAACTATTTTCGTTCATAAAAGATTTGAGTAACCAGAAAATCAAAGCTTAAACCAAGAAATTTTTTATAGAATTATTCTATTTGATTGGAGCTCAGGGGAGCTTATTGTAGGTTTGCACCCTCCAATTGATTTGATTTTTAGTCCAACTCTTAAAGGCCATTTTGTTCCGATGAGTATATTAACATGGTTCATGGGGCATGGTCCACCACTTCCACCTTAAAAAGAATCCCAAATGGTGGGACAAAGACAAAACTGCAACTGGGATACGTTCTTGAGATCAGATAATAACTGCCAAATCTGCATTCGTTTGCAAAATCTATCAAAACTTTCACCAAGTGAAAGCCTACCAATTAAAACAGGGGAGAGCATGTTCATTTGCCTGTCCGAAAAGTAAGAGTACAGAGATCGTTGCTGTTAGTCCAAAATCTGGGTGGAGTTCCTGATGTCAAGATTTGATTGGGAGAATGTTCAGTACAATCATTGCGGAATCCCCAATTTCTTGTGAACTGATTATTGCAGACATTGCAAATCCTCTTCTTCTCTCTCTCCCTCTTTCTTTATATCAAATAATTCACTGAATTATTAGGTGACATTATTTCTTCGTGTATGTTTATGCATATTATATACTTTCTTATGAAAAAAAAAACTAAGGTCAAAGTTTCTTGTTTATACAGATTCAAAAGTAATTAATCCTTCTCAGATTGCTCTGGCATGATGTAGTTTAATTAGTCTGTCTTCAAGCCCTCTCGCACACAAGCCTTATTAAATTAGGCAAACTTTGACTAGCTCTTCTGCAAGCCTACCCAAGCTTTTTCTATATCCATATCTTCTCATTTATAATCGGATATATTTTTGGGTCGAATTTGATGATCCTCAGTAATTAGTATGCTTCTAATCTGATCTTTTTGATTAGTTTATAATCATTAATTTTGAAAAGAGTGATGTATCAGTATGCAAATTAGTCTTCCCATGATCTCAACTTTATCAAGAAAAAAGTAATAATGATTTTCAAACTTTGAATAAGAGCCAGATTCCTCACTTTATAAGTGCATATCAAGGACCTTTAAACACTGGAAGTTGACTGATATCTACTAATTAATTACTATTAAATTATTCACAATGAAATATTTAATTTCTTGATTCTCCAGATTCTTCTGCTCTGCTCTTCCATTTTTTAATGTTTGCTGGAGTTTTTTCTTTCATTTTCATCGGACCCATATGATTAAAATAAGTATATACGTCCATTGGCAGCAGTACCCAAACACAAGCATTTTCCTTCACTTGTTCATAGCAATTGTGAAGTATATATATTTGCCACTAAAGAACAAATAATCTCTTTTGGTAAGTATTAAAGAGATTACCTTAGTCTGGATCAGTGATCAGTACAGTAACAAACACATCAACTATGTCCGTTCTTATTTCAAACAAAAAATTAATCGATAAAACGGATTAAATAGTATCAGAGTATATCTTTACATTATAAGATAATATTTTTAATATAAAATTCAAATCAGATATAGCCAAATTTATTAAATTTTTTTTTAGAGACAATTATGTATACCTTTTAATAATAGTTATTTTGAGCTCGAAATTGCAAATAGTATAAGAATTTCTTAGTGGTAGTTCTTTTGCTATGCACCAAATTAGACAAGTACTAAAAGAATAAGGAAAGTTCCAGTTCCTCTTTCCTTGCACATTTTTAACCTTATTATCAACCAAAGTAAAAGCCAGAGGAAAGTATAAAACAGTCAAAATGATTTGATTTTTGAGAGCCTTTGCAAATTGCACGTTTTAAAGGGTTTGGCAAAGACTTTTCAGCTTTTGGAGAGTCTGGATTTGGATAATCTTGATTTCTCAACTTGAATTTTGTTGAAATTTTTTTTTTAAGTTGGGAGAAGAGGATTTGAATTTTACTTTTTATACAAAAAGATCATATATTAATAAATGAGTCAAGTGCTCGGATGCTCTATTCCTAACTAAGTTACTTAAACAAATGTTAAACAATAGCCCTTTCAAATGTCACATGCTTCGTTGCTTAATTTTTCTTTTAATGGGTGATTACTTCTTTTTCTCTAAATGACAAATTTATTATCAAAGATTTTTGTTGCTGTGAAAGTTTTAATACAACTGAATATTTAATTTAATAATCGGTGCATGTATCTTTATACAATAAATTGTATTAAAACATATTGTAAATGTATTTATGTTCCAATGATGGGAAATGTCATATACTGTATTACATCAAATTAATATCTTTGGACCTAACTCTCTTACTGTCGCATTTCTAGGCAGTACTCTACTCAACGCTGATATTAAAATGTTGCAAAATTTCAGCGGAGCTAGTTGGTCCAGCCTTCCTTTACACAAAGTCAGGATTATTATTAATTAAACTTCGGATTAGATAAAGAGTGCATTGCAGTTCAAAATTGAGATGCTGTGTCTAGGATCACTCCATTTTTGTATTGGTTGTCTCCATAAAATATTGTCCACATGTGGATTAAGAGATCAGGACGACAATATTGACCAATTAAAACATGGGTCAATTAATAATTTGTTTTTATCTTATTAAAACAAATTAATTTTTTAAATGATTTTTAAATAATTGATTCGATAATAAATGGATAATTTTTTAATTATAATTGTTATACATCCTTTTTCGTTTGATCTTGACAAAATTTAATCCTTAGCCAATTTATGTGAAAAATTAGATATTACTGAATGGATTTATACTACTTAAGGATCCTTTGCTTGGAGTTTTTAATTTGTTTTATAAAATTATAGAGTGTATGTTCCATGTGATTTTTTTTTAATAAAGAAACTCATATTATAATTAAAATATTTAAACTTTGCCATTTGCGCATCCAACCAATATAATGACTCCAATTTTTGTAGTTTTTTCTTGGATTCTTCCTCACTCCTCAGCGGTGCAATCTTGTCGGCATTACTAAATTATGGTTTCCATATTTATCTTGATGATTTAATTTATTGGGTCCATTCTATTTGATTCAACTCTAAGATTTTGTGTTATTATCATTTAAATTGAAACAACAAATTCAATAAACAAGTTTTAATTTAGCCAATTTTCCATATATATATAAAGAGGAATAAAATCAAATTTAGTTTAATATAATTGTTAGTAATTGAAACCTTCAGGAAAACTTGATTTTAGAAAAAGCTTTACCTTAAGTCTGATTCTCAAAAATAAATGTCCATAGGGAAATTAATAATTGTTGGCTTCAATTTATAAGCACATAAGTTGTTTATTATGGCTATTAATTAGTGACAGAAAATGGCTTCAATAATCATAATTATGCCCTGCAGGTGAAGGCAAATTATTAATTGCCTTAATGGAAGCCTGCCATATATGCTTAAGCAACGCAGCTACAAATTAATCTGAAACAAAAAATCACTTTGAGCGGGGTTTCTCAGTTCTTCTGGCTGGTAGCCCCTGCTTCTCATGTGTTGTACTTTTTGTGACGGTTGAGTTTTTGGTATTTTGCTATAAGAAGGTTTGAGGCTTCGGATTGTTGGATTCTGGGTTCAGGAGAATCTCTGTGGGTTAAATGTTACAGAAGTTAACATAGCACGTTTGATTGGTGCATTATCTGAGCCTTTTTCTTTTTCCAAATCAAAGAAAGAACTGGATAATCTTCAACCACAAACTGTGAGTGGATCACCTTCCTGTAACATCAATTTAGACAAATATCTATAATTTAGTTGATAAATCAAATTATATCTGGAAAAAAAGGTTGCTTAATTTCACAGTTTCATGTCAATTTTTTTATTTAAGAAAAAAAAAGAGAAGATTTCCACATTAAAATTGCAAAATGGATGCCAATAATATAGCAGAGAATATATGATTTGCTTTCAAGTGGTAGTAATATTAAAATTGTATACGTAGTTAGGAGTGCCCAGATAATATTTTCTTCCCGATGCAGTTGAAGCTAAATCAGGCAGGTAATTCAGTGCTTTCCTTAATCCATTTTCAAGTTTAGGGACAATAAAGAAAAAAGGGTCCACATTGATGAGGATCATGAACGACAAAGTTTCTTGACTCTTGACTTTGGCTGGATAATTCCCTTATATAACCATTCCTGTTTGCTCTCAGTTCCTCGTTCCTAAACTCCTCTCTTCTCTGTGTTTTTCTAATTTCTAGGAAAACAAACACACACACTCATAAAGCCAAAGGAAAGAAAACCCCACTTCTCCTCCTCTCTCTCTCTCTCCGTCTTTCTCTTTCTTTCATGGGAAAATAACTTCTCTTGGTTGTGTTTGGAGAACTAGCCAGAACATTAGATCATAAGTAGCAAGAAATTTAAGTGTTAGCCTTGTAGCAAGAAAATGGAAGGAGGGATTCATACAGGCACTGATGCCTCAGCTTTCAAGGAATGTTTCTCTTTGACATGGAGAAATCCTTATGTTCTTCGCCTTGCTTTCTCTGCTGGGATTGGTGGCCTTCTCTTTGGCTATGACACAGGTCAATTTTCTGTATCTTTCTGTTCCCTTATATATGCATCTGTTTCCTTTTTCACTCAAAAAATTTTCCTTGGTTATTGCAGGTGTGATATCAGGTGCTCTCTTATATATCAGAGATGATTTCGAGTCTGTGGATAGACAGACTGTCTTACAGGTGACCTGATATTACTTTACATTTTGTATCTACTTTGACGTTATGTAAATACTCTGCCCAAATTTTTGTGTATATCTCTCCAGGTTCCTGCCAAAATTTCTCGGTGAATCCGCCCATTTTTGGACAACGGTGTCCCTTTAATCTGTACTTATTATTATTCAAAGCACTCACACCAGTCACCGCTCTGTTCTCTTAACTTCTGTCGTGACCCTGTTCAATTTTGTTCAACAAAATTGCTGAAATGGCATCTGCCTAGGCTATTGGTTTATCTTAAACTGTTGGTAATTGGTAATGTTGGGAGTTGCACACGTTTGCTTAAAGTCTTGGGGCCTCTGGTGCAAAGTCTTTATCTCAAGGTTGTTTCTTCTGATTTAGGAAAACTGTTTGTTCTCAAAGTTTTCATGAATTCTATCAGCTATCAGGTTTTTTTGTAGTCATTTGTCTTTTCAAATCAATGACTCTTGAACCTTTTGGAACAAATTTCTATAGTTTGACAAATTATATTGACTTAAATTCTAAGAAATCTGTTTATAAGTTTTTCAAGGCGTTGATTGTTTCCTCTGTTTTTATTCACAGACAGTTAAAACTGTTTTGAGATCATCAAACTTTGTTTTCTAAGAAACTGTAAAATAAATGGTATTCTATATGTAATAGGTTACAACAAACTGGAAGTTTCCTCTATTCACTGCCTAACTTGTTCCCCCCCCACCTAGAAAAATATTTAAAAAGAGTAAAATTTTAATTTTTGAAGAAGATTGCCTGAAATTGTTGAAGTGATTACAAGGCTGGAATTAGAGTCTAAGCAATTTTAAAGTGGCAAATGGTGGGTAAGTATCAAAAAGGTTCATTCTTAAAAATTAGAAAAAGAAGTGACATGGTCCATTTGAGCTTGAAGTGGTCTAATACAAAGCTAGGCCTAGGCTATGAGAATTTACTGAAAGGGCACCCCTGGCATCACCTACAGGGTGCAGCTAAAATTAGACTGGCTGTAATGTTATCTCAATTAATCATATGTAATTTAGAAATTCACTTTTCCATTTTCCTTTTCACAACGTTGTATTGATTTAATTTCTACATTAAAACAATATATATATATATATATATGGGAATTTTGTTCAAACCCTGGTCCAAGTTAGCACAGAACATGTGAAGGAACAAATTCCAGGATCTCATGTAACAACTAGTAATTTACTAGTCCCTAAGCTGCTAAAACCATTCTGATGCATGGCCAATTGTTCATATACATGAAAACAGGAGAGTATAGTGAGCATGGCAATTGCTGGAGCCATCATTGGAGCTGCAGTTGGTGGGTGGATGAATGATCGATATGGAAGAAGAACTGCTATCCTCATTGCTGATATCCTGTTTCTCATTGGAGCTGTGATTATGGCCTCTGCTCCTAGCGCTCCTCTTCTTATTGTTGGCCGAATATTTGTGGGACTTGGTGTTGGAATGGCGTCAATGACATCTCCTCTTTATATATCAGAAGCTTCCCCTGCCAAAATCCGTGGTGCCCTTGTTAGTACCAACGGATTTCTTATTACTGGTGGCCAGTTCCTCTCTTACCTTATTAACTTGGCTTTCACCAAGGTAAGCTAGCAAAACATGCTACTGAATGCCCTTGAAAATTGGATTACAAAAATATCTGAATAGGCATTAATTAAGGTGCTAAACTTTGATGGCATTCTACTTCAGGCACCAGGGACATGGAGGTGGATGCTTGGAGTTGCAGGACTCCCACCAATTGTGCAGTTCATTTTGATGTTTGGTCTTCCAGAATCACCCCGTTGGCTATTCCGCAAAGTTTGTAATCATATTCCAAACTATATTAATTTTATAGTGTGAAAATGTTCAGGTATTTGATTTTTAAGCTTTGAAGTATTAATTCCTTGTCTTCTCCAAAACAGGGAAGAGAAGAAGAAGCCAAAGCCATTTTGAGGAAAATTTACCCAGTTGATGAAGTTGAACAAGAAATTCTAGATTTAAAAGAATCCGTTGAGGCAGAAATTAGGGAAGAAGGATCTTCTGAAAAGATTAACATCATTAAACTGTTACAAACCAAAACAGTGAGGAGAGGGCTCACAGCTGGTGTTGGTCTCCAAGTTTTCCAACAATTTGTTGGCATAAACACAGTCATGTATTACAGTCCTACCATAGTTCAGTTAGCTGGTTTTGCCTCTAACCGAACAGCACTCCTCCTTTCCCTTGTCACTGCTGGCCTCAATGCCTTTGGCTCCATTGTGAGCATATACTTCATTGACAGGACAGGGAGGAAGAAGCTGCTGATTATTAGTTTGCTTGGACTGGTAATTTCCCTTGGTGTTTTATCAGGAGTTTTCCATGAGACCACATCC
Source organism: Theobroma cacao (assembly GCF_000208745.1). NCBI lineage: Eukaryota > Viridiplantae > Streptophyta > Magnoliopsida > Malvales > Malvaceae > Theobroma > Theobroma cacao. The sequence continues at coordinate 21,736,388 of NC_030855.1, forward strand.
CATTCTCCAGTGGTTAGCAGTGTTGAAACATCTCACTTTTCAAATTATACATGTCCTGATTATAGTTCAGCTGCCAACTCTGCTACTTGGGACTGCATGAAGTGTTTGAAGGCTTCCTCTCCACATTGTGGGTTCTGTGCTTCACCAACAAACAAGGTAAAACACATGCTACCACCAAACAAAAGCTTTAATAAGGTCACATATTTTCCCTTCATTAACTAGTTTATTGTTACTGCAGCTACTGCCAGGGGCATGTCTGATCTCAAACGACACAGTGAAAAAGCAGTGCCATGACGAAAGCAGGCTATGGTACACAAGGGGATGTCCAAGCAAATATGGATGGCTTGCGCTTATTGGTCTTGCTCTCTACATCATATTCTTCTCCCCTGGAATGGGAACTGCCCCATGGATAGTCAACTCTGAGATTTATCCGCTCAGGTTTAGAGGTGTATGCGGTGGAATTGCTGCAACTGCCAACTGGATTTCAAATCTCATTGTGGCTCAGTCCTTTTTATCACTTACAGAAACGATAGGGACTTCCTGGACATTCCTAATTTTTGGAGTCATTTCTGTGGTGGCTTTACTCTTTGTAATTATATTTGTGCCAGAAACAAAGGGGCTGCCTATTGAGGAGATTGAGAAGATGTTGGAGGTTAGAGCTTTGCACTGGAGGTTCTGGGAGAAAAGTGATAAACCAAAAGAAAAGAGCCAAGAAGTGTGAATAAATACCAGGGAGAGAATGGTGCAAGTAGGATGCCGAACCCTGAAAAATTGGACATTGCATTTAGCAAGAATGGAATTAATTTGATAATGAAAGCTGCTCCTGTCTCTCTCTCTCTCTCTCTAGTTTACAATCTCCATTCTCTGCAGGAAACAAAGCGGGAAACCTGATTTCATGTTTTACGGTCTCCGTGCTTTTATTTTACGCCAATTTTATTTTTGATGGCATTGGGGGGCATACATTGTAGGAAATTATAGCAACATTGTTACAAATCTCCATGTATGTTCTCTACGTTAAACGAAATTGTTAAAACCTTGCCAATTACTTCTATAAATAGTTTCTTTCTCCCCAGAAATTTCTTCTGATAAAATGAAAAGAACAAAAAAGAAACAAGGAGGATCTCTTTTATACTTGGCTGCATTGCGACAATTACTTGAAGGAGCCAAAGAAAATGATAATGTTTGAGATTTACTTTGTCCCATAGCAGGAAAATTACTTTATTTTCATCTTCCTACAAACTAACGTGGCAACAATAAAAAAAATGTAAATGCATAGAGAGTAATTAACTAGATCTCCTGATTATTCAACCAGGGGTGAACAACACTAAGGCATTTTCTGTCTAATCAGATATACTACTTTCTCATTGAAGATGAGGACAACATATATAAATCATGGCCATGGCCCTGATAATAAGTACTCAGTTCCATCTAGCCTCTATATCCAGGACGGTAGAAGGGAAAGAACCGTCAATTTTTTCCATGCCTCTTTCCTTCCCTTTTTTCCCTTTCTCTGTTATTGGTACGACATGAATACATCTCAAGGCTTGGATAGCAAAAAATCAATGCTGAGGACAATGATGCATCCATGCTTCAGGCGATGTGCGCTGCCAAGGTAAGGATCTTGACGTGCTTCTTCTGCCTCAGCTCATGTGGGACTGGCCCAAATACTCTGGTCCCTATTGGCTGGCCTTGCTTGTCAACAAGAACAACTGCATTGTCATCAAACTTGACCTCACTCCCATCACAACGGCCTCGCTGCATGGCAGCACGCACAACCACACCATATACCACCTTTCCTTTCTTCACCTTACCATTAGGCATGGCTTCCTTTACAGATGCAACTATGGTGTCTCCCAATCTTGCCCCTTTCTTCCCCTTTAAAGCTTGTATGCACATAACCTTTTTTGCCCCAGAGTTGTCCACTACTTTGAGAACAGTTCTCATCTGTATAAAAGTCCTTTGTTGCTGCAGAATCGAAAGAAACACAGAGGTTATGTATTGAAGAGGACATCACAAAGGCATCACATAAAAGCCATGTGAAAATTGTTGGACTTAGACGACATAGTGTAAAATATCAACCATTTGACAAAGCCTGCATCACTCTGACATTAAGCTACAAGGTCAATTGCAATCTCCAAATAAGATATGTGGGTCTTACAACCGCTATTTTTCTAATCTTTTCTCATAAAACAGTCAAAAGCAACAGAAACACAGGTTTTCATGCACACACTCATTAAAAGGAAAAGTTGCAGATACATGCACACAAAAGCAGATATCCAGATAAGGTCCTGCAGCATTAGAGAGTTTTAATTCAGATTTGCAAACATAAGACCTGCAATGTAGCTTTCATTAATGATAGGTTCAACTCCTGTCCACCACTAAAATTGCACTCAAGTTGTTTAGGCTGCCATCCTATGCAGTCCATATACAGCTCATCAAAAGCTGACTCAATAGTTCTTATACATCCTTGATGCATTAATCAACATTAAATAATTGGGGAAAAGTTGAGTTCAAACTTGATATTGTTTTAGTTAATAATGCCTCTCTCATCCAACCATTTTGATTAATAAAGAATGAATAGCTTTAAAATGTAGCCCATCACAAATGATGGCATAATCAAACTTGTCTAATCTGTTTCATAGGCTGGTCTATTCCCAGAAAGTGGGAGAATTTATCTCAATTTTCTAAATTTAGAATGAATACAAGCATGCACACCATGTGAAAGCATTTCATAGATCACGGTACAAGCTTAAAACAAATATCATGCTAGAAAAATGCTGACCTGAGACAGGAAACTGCCAGATGTTATCTCACTTGATGTGCTGGGCAATTTAGAGAAGTTGTTTACAAGGCCACCCAGCAATGAACGGCCCACTAGTGCACAGTCAAACAAAAGCAGGTAAATAAGACTAGATACCAAGGACTAAAAGAATTTATGACAGATGTTTTAATCTTATATTCTTATGATTCAACAATTTGTACACTTCAATTGCACCAAGACCAAAATAAACACATTTCTGCAGATAGTCAGATACAAAGCATTAAGAAGCTGAAAAATGGATCCGAGGACTTACTTCATCATGCCCTCATCCATAAAAGAGGACCGAAAGCAAAAGTGATCCTTCCTATTGCACTTTTCTAGTAAATATTAACGAATAAAGATTACAGGAAGAACCAGCATGATAGAATAGACACAACCAGAGTTCGTTAACAGCTCCACAAAAATCCCACAGAAAGAGACTTCTCAATTGTGAAATCCAAGAAATTAAAAAGGCTTCTTGAAACTATGCTCATCAAAAGAAACATAAATGACTAAAAGAAATCAGAAAACACAGTGGAACAAGATCCAAATATAAAATTGTATACAAAATACTACATAGACTTCATATTGATGGCAGTGACAAAGATGGTGATGTGCAGGAACTGACAAAATTCAAATCCCAAGCTCATCTGAGGCTAGCTATACTTCAATAAGTCCCACCAAACCCCACCCCAAATCTCTCCAAAAAGAAACGAAATCTTTTATCAATTCCCTTTATTCATCTTGGCTCAAACTTACTGCTAACCAAAAGGAATATTCTCGCTGAAGCTACGTTCTTATTGGGTTTGGTTTTTTACTCAATCTCAATCAAAGCAAAATCTTTTCAATGCATACTGGTTTCAATGGATTGAAATGCTTTGTATGCTGTTGATATAAACCGTCACATCTGCTCATTAACAAAAAAAAAAAAAAGCTTCAAGCAAACAAACACCAATGTTATTTTCCATCACATACCCCCGGAGCATTTGGAAGCAAAGCTTGCAGCCATCGTCGTGATTAATTCGCCAACCTTAACAGGGGAAAAGGAAAATGATTGAACAAGAAAGAACCCTAAACCGTTAAGCCGTTGGGACTTCGGAGGGGGTGAAGAGGAAGGACATTGGGTTTGAGCCCACGGTTGCATGAGCCTAGCCCAACACAGAAAATACAATTTCTTCAAGTACGAAACCCAACCATTGTATGTCAAAAACAAAATGAAAAACAACCAATGGTTTTATCCCCACAGCCAGTGACTCACCTCATTTTCATTCTAAAGTTTTTCAGAAATTACCCACTCTAGGAAGCGGCCAATCTAAAAGTTTTAATGGATTAGTTGCGGCAGAGAGCTAACCCACTCGGGCTTCTAACGGTGGGTAAAAACCTACAACCTGATCAAGTTGATTGGACTCAACCAATCCCATTATGGGAACAGCTCCCACCCAACTTCTCAATTCACTTTCCTTCCTCACTCCACCAACAACAACAACAACAACAAAATACCCATAAAAAGCCAAAAAAAAAAAAAACCACTAATAAGCCCAAGAGTGCGATTGATGTAAAAAATTCCTCACATGGTTTGTGATTCGGCCTCGAAGATGGCAAATGGAACACATGGTTACAAAGATAAAAAGTCAAAATATTTTAGGTGCTACAAAAGAAATCTTCAACAACTTAAGTATATAGTAATATTATGGAATCTTACAGCTTACTAGCAGAATTTTCATGCGATATATAAACAGAGAAACCTACAAGTGATTGGTCAAACAACACACAGAAACGAAATAAAAAAACCTGTTAAAAAATCAACTCATCTATCTAAGTTTTGAAGTTTAGAGCCCCCAAAAGGAATATTACTCCCCCACGCCAGTGCCATCTTCAATATTAAACAAATATTTTTGGCCTATGTACACATACATATATATATATATATATATATATATTCTTTTAACAATTCTCAAAATCATGATCTTGAAATAAAGTGGACAAGAATGTTGCATTCTTTGACAGCAAAAGCAAAGACCTAAGAGACTAATAAGACTCTAAAAGAGAGAGCGAGTCAAAGAGCTATAGCCATTAGCCACTTAAACTTAGTAGTTGAGCCAACCGATTGATCTTTTTACCAAAATAGGGGGAAGATATCTCCTACCTGGCTTACCAAACTTTCTCAAAAGGGAAAAGTCCTTTAGGGTTTAAAAGTTGTTAGCAAGGCATGCATGGAACGTTCTTGTTTGAAAGACATATGTGAAAATCACGTTTTGCTTTCTCATGTCCAATTAAGCCCCTTGAAAATTACCACAAGAAATCACGTCGCTTTTTGGAATAATTGTTTGCCTCTATGTCTTGCATGAAACTTCATTTTCTTAGAGGCTGGTAAAACAGTATTTGGTTTTGCAAGGTCAAAGGGTCGTTTGTTTTTTCCTTTTTATATTATAATATCTTTTTTATTCTTCGAACTTGTAAGACCCATCATAATTAAACTTATGTCTACTACTTTCTTGGGCTATATCTAGAAAGCCAAAAGATTTTCTTTTCTCACTGTTTAGTCATGGGAGGGTATATCTCTTCTGCATCCTCTTAGAGCCCCCAAACCTACTAATATATTCAAACTATTATATTTAAAAGGGCTTAGATTTGGGTTCGGGGTCTAATTCAGAACGAAGCCTGCTATAGAGCACGATAGCTAACTTTTTCTTCACAAACAAAAACAGAGAGGAAAATGGATAGCTTTTGGGTGGTAGTGGTAGCACCAAATTAGGAATGGCTTACTGATTATAGCCGGATTGATTTTGGGCTACCCTACCTTGCCCTCTAAAATATCATTTATCTCTCATGTTGCATCCTCTTTATGTCCAAGCAAGTTATGGTCAAGTTGGATTAAAAAAGGTTGAGAAACTCATCCCACGGTTTTTGTTTCTTTATACATATGCGCGTGTGTATATATATATATATATAAGTAAAGAAATGTTAAGGTTCGAACCTAAATCTTCTCTAAAAAAATACATTTAATCCTTATCATTTTTTAGTTAATTCCAAATAGCTTACGTAAGTTTCATTTTTTATTTGACACTTGTATAATGTTTTAAAAAAATTTTAAATTACTTTAAAAAATTTTAAAAATATTTTTATTATTTTATAATGTTCAATCAACTTTTTATATTTTAATTTAACATAATATTCAAAAAAAAAACCCTAAACTATTTAAAAGAATTAAAATAAACCCTTATACTTTTATTGCATTTAATTAAACTCTTATATTTTTATTTTAAGTCAAATAAGCTCTTATAATTGAAATTTGATTTAGTTAAAATGTCATTTGTTATTTTTTGCTACTTGACACTGATATGAAATGTTAATATGTCATAATTGAATATAATGTGACATATTAACATATTATAATTGATGATGACGTGATATGCTAATATAACATGATAACGTGATTATATGACATTTTTCACCTTCCACATTAGTGTCATATGAATATAAAATGATAAGTGGTATTTTAACTAATGACGATTAACGAATCATTAGTTATAAGGGCTTATTTAACTCAAAATAAAAATATAGGGAGCTTGATTAAACGCAATAAAAGAATAAAAGCTTATTTAAATTTTCTTAAATAGTTTATAAGCTTTTTTAAACATTATACCTTCTTATTTTAAGTCAAATAAGTTCTTATTCTTAACCGTTGACTAACTATTATTAATCAAAATGACTCTTGTATTTGTAACACATGGTGTCAATGTGAGGGTAAAAATGACACTTGTATTATTATGTTCAATTAAGCCTTTAGGCTTTTATTTTTAGTCAAATAAATTTATATAATTAACAATTGATTAACTATTATTAATTAAATAATACTTATATTTATAACACATGGGATGGACATGAGGGTAGAAATGTCACGTGATTTGTTATCATGTTATGTCATTATCTATCATGATATATCAAATTAGTAATATGTGGTATACAATGACAAATGATGTTTTTTATATCTTATGGTGTTGACATGGGGGTAGAAATGACACTTGTATTATTACGTTTAATCAAGTTTTTATATTTTTATTTTTAGATAAATAGGTCTTTATAATTAATAGTTAATTGACTATTGTTAACAAAAATGACACTTATATTTATAACACATGGTGTTGATGTGGAGGTAGAAATGCCATGTGATATGTCATCATCTATTATAACATGTCACTTCAATGTTATGTAATATAAAATAACAAATGATATTTTTTTTATACCACATGATATTAACATGAGGGTAATAATATTTTTATTATTACGTTCAATCAAGCCTTTTATATTTTTATTTTTAATCAAATAAATTTTTATAATTAGCAATTGGTTAATTGTCATTAACCAAAATGACACTTATATGTATACCACATGGTGTTGACATAAGGGTAAAAATGTCGCATGACATGTCATCATTTATCACGACATGTCATATCAGTACCATATAGTATAAAATGATAAATGATATTTTTTTAATATCACATGGTATTGGTGTGAGGATAGAAATGATACATATATTATTACATTTAATCAAGTTTTTTATATTTTTATTTTTAATCACATAAGTCTTTATAATTAATAATTGATTAACTGTTATTAATTAAAATGATATTTATATTTATACTACATGGTATGAACATGGGGTAAAAATGTCACATGACATGTTATTATTTATCACGATATGTTACATCAATATCATGTAGTATAAAATAACAAGTAATGTTTAATTAGAAATGATTAATCAATTATTAATTATAATTTTTATTTAACTTAAAATAAAAATATAAAAAATTAATTAAAATATAATAATAAAGTTTTAAAAGTTTTGTAAGTATTACACTTATGTTTAATTTAATGGATAAAAAATATCTTAAAACCCCACGATTGAAATATGTTATTCTTATCTCTGAAAAAGTTGTAGCTACAAAACTTTTGCTTTTGGTTAAAAAGGCATATTTACTCAAAAAGAGTTTTGGTCAAAAAAAAGTAGAAGAGGGTGAAAGAGATGCTAAGCAAAACCGTGGTCCCAAAATTATGGTCAACACGCATTCAATCAGAGAGTAGGGTGGGATAAATCATAGTAATAGGTTTGATGTTCACAAGACAAGGTTGAAAGCATAGGTTTGGCTACCTCCTAAATCTATTCTAAAATCTGCAACCTGAAAAAGATCAACGGGGGCCATAGAATAATTGCCCTCCTTTCTTTATCAAAAACCAATACCTTTTCTCTTTTGTTGTCACTGTTTAAAAAAACCTCAAATGGATGAGTTGTTGTATCTCAGAAAATTATGCAAAATTCTTATATTAAAATAAATTGATTTTTTAATTGAGATATCCCAAGCATCTAAATTGAATTGAAGAAAAGATATCATTGCAATCAATCAATCATTTTGACAGTGCACTACAGTTGAGAGAAGGCAAATGTAGGTGTATCCTTTGCATAGTATATATATATATATATATATATATATAGTAAATTAATTATTATATA